>NW_004444010.1:10340477-10365007 GCF_000243295.1 Trichechus manatus latirostris
AACCACCTGGAGTAAAGGAGAACGAAGAACACCAAAGACACAAGGAAAGTATTGGCCCAAGAGACAGAATAGGCCACATAAACCAGAGACTTCATCAGCCTGAGACCAGAAGAACTAGATGGTGCCTGGCTGCTACCAATGAATGTACTGACAGGGAACAGAACAGAGGGTCCCTGATGGAGCAGTAGAATGATGGGATGCAGAACTCAAATACTAGTAAGAAGACCAGACTAATGGTCTGACTAAGACTGGATGTGCCCTGGAAAGCATGGCCCCTGGTCTCTCCATCACTCCAGAACTAAAACAATTTCCGAGGCCAACTCTTCAAACAGGGATTGGACTGGACTGTGATACGTGTGAAGAATGTGCCTCTTAGACAAGTAGATACAAGAGACCAAAGGGGCAGCTTCTGTCCAGAGGTGAGAGGGGAGGGCAGAGAGAGTTAGGAGCTGGTTGAACGTTCATGGGGAATCAGGCGCGGAGGGGAGGAGTGTGCTGTCGCAGAATGGGGTGAGCGGTTGGGGTCTCATAACAATGTACGTTAAAAAAAGAAAATTCTGTACGGGAGACTAACTTGAAATGTAAACTTCATTTAATTACATCAATAAAAAAAGGTTTATCCAAAAAAATAAAAATAAAAATGACAAATAAAACTATGAGAAACTTTCATGCTCATTGACAAAAAATGTAAATTATAACAACCATTTTCTCCCATCAAATTGGAATAGTTGAAAAAACCAAACAGTTGTCCTCAAGTCGATTCCAGCGCATGGTGACTGTATGTGTGTCAGAGTAGAACTGTGCTCCATAGGGTTTTCAGTGGTTGATTTTTTGGAAGTTTATCACCAGGGCTTCCTTTTGAGGTGCCTGTGGGTAGACTTGAACCTCCAACCTTTTGGTTAGCAGTCAAGCTCATTAACAATTTGTACCACCCAGGGACTCCCAGCACATGATAAGGGCTCAGTAAATGTTAGCTGCTACTACCATTATCATTGTTATTACTGTCTCTTTGATGTGGCTCCAGTGTCCTTTTGAAATATTCCTTGGATCCTTTGAGCACTTCCTTACTTTCTGGTATAGGGACTATACCTAATTGTCTTAGACATCTAGTGCTGCTATAACAGAAATACCACAAGTGGATGGTTTGAACGAAGAGAAGTTTATTTCCTCACAGTTAAAGTAGGCTAAAAGTCCAAATTCAGGGTGTCAGCTCCAGGGGAAGGCTTTTTCTCTCTGTCGGCCTTCTTCTCTTCAGTGTTCCCCCGGACTAGGAGCTTCTCTGCTCAGGGACCCTGGTCCAAAGGACGCGCTCTGCTCCTGGCACTGTTTTCATGATGGTATGAAGTCCCCAACTCTCTGCTTGCTTCCCTTTCCTTTTATCTCTGGAGAGATAAAAGGTGGTGCAGACCACACCCCAGGGAAACTCCCTTTACATTGGATCAGGGATGTGACCTGGGTAGAGGTGGTGTTACAATCCCACTCTAGTCCTCTTTAACATAAAAATTACAATCACAAAATGGAGGCCAATCACAAAATTCTGGGAATCATGGCCCAGCCAAATTGATACACACATTTTTGGGGGGACATAATTCAAACCATGACACTAATGCATCACTGTGAGCCCTCAGAGTTCAGCGCAGCACCTTGTGCATGATGGGTCCTCAGGAAAGGTTTATGGATTGATTTGCAACTCTGCTCAACATGCTATGAGGCTCAGGCACTTGAGGGTATGTATAGGAGCTGGAGACATCCCTCAGACATCAGTGGGAGAGGCTGAAAAGAATGACAGCTGGATTCAGAGGCTGAAACTTTGTTAATGACTGCTCCAGCCAAAAGAGGTGATTCATTCGTTGACAAAATAAAAGGGTATTGTTCTAGAAATTTCCCTCCTTTCCTCCCTCTCTCCCTCTTTGATGATCCCCATGAACGTTTGGTCTGTGTATATGAACAGCCCATACAATATTTTAGAACAACAACAAAACTGGTAAAATTGAGAAAAGGAGAAAATTTTATCATGCTCAATCCTTACCCATTGCAGTCGAGTCAATTCCGACTCATACAGTCCTTAGAGTTCCTTAAAAGAAAATATTTATGTTTAAAGAAATGCCTGCTCCCTCTGCCTGAAAAAGTAGAAAAAGTCACAAGAAGATAGTTCACTAAAAATAAAAATGACAAATAAAACTATGAGAAACTTTCATGCTCATTGACAAAAAATGTAAATTAGAACAACCATTTTCTCTCATCAAATTGGAATAGTTGAAAAAACCAAACAGTTGCCCTTAAGTTGAGTCCAGCTCACAGGCTGCTGTCCGCCACATTCTGTGACCTTAGGGACACCAAAAAAGTGTCTGGGGCAGCACTCGCACATCATGGCCAAGAGGCTAACACAAGGAGTGAGGGCTGATGTCGGCAGAGGTGAAGTCATGTATATAGGAGGGGAGGGCTCATGGTCAGAAACTAAGGTACATGAGGTGAGACAGGAGCCTAGATATGCTTTCCCTGGCTTTTTGTTGGTAGGCTGTGTGTATATATATATATACATATATATATATATATATATACTCAATGAATTAGCCATATATCTAGTCTTATACATATAAATATATATGTTGTTGTTGTAGTTAGGTGCTGTTGAGTTGGTTTTGAATCATAGTGACCCTATGTACAATCCTATGTACAACAAAACGAAACACTACCTGGTCCTGTGCCATCCTCACAATTGTTATGCTTGAGCCCATTGTTGCAGCCACTGTGTCAATCCATCTCATTGAAGGTCTTTCTCTTTTTCTCTGACCCTCTACTTTACTAAGCATGATGTTCTTCTCCAGGGACTGATCCCTCCTGATAACATGCCCAAAGAATGCGAGAGAAGTCTTGCCATCCTTGCTTCTGAGGAATATTCTGGCTGTACTTCTTCCAAGACAAATTTGTTTGTTCTTCTGGCAGTCCGTGGTATACTCAATATTATTTGCCAACACCATAATTCAAAGGCACCAATTCTTTTTCTGTCTTCTTTATTCATTGTCCAGTTTTCACATGCATATGAGGGGACTGAAAACACCACGGCTTAAATCAGGCGCACCTTAGACCTTAAACCGACATCTTTGCTTTTTAATACTTTAAAGAGGACTTTTGCAACAGATTTGCCCAATGCAATATGTCATTTGATTTCTTGACTACTGCTTCCATGGGTGTTGATTATGGCTCCAAGTAAAATGAAATCCTTGACCTCATCAATCTTTTCTCCATTTATCATGGTGTTGCTTATTGGTCCAGTTGTGCTTTGTTTTCTTTATGTTAATCTGTAACCCATACTGAAGACTGTAGTTTTTGAGCTTCATCAATAAGTGCTACAAGTCCTCTACATTTTCAACAAGCAAGCTTTTGTCATCTGCATAACACAGGTTGTTAAAGAGTCTTCCTCCAATTCTGATGCTCTGTTCTTCTTCATATAGTCCAGCTTCTCTGATTATTTGCTCAGCATACAGATTGAATAAGTAAGGTGAAAGGATACAACCCTGATGCATGCCTTTCCTGATTTTAAACCATGCAGCATTCCCTTGTTCTGTTGGAGTGACTGCCTCTTAGTCTTTGTACAGGTTCCTCATGAGCACAATTAAGTGTTCTGGAATTCCCATTCTTTGTAATGTTATCCATAATTTGTTATGATCCACACAGCTGAATGCCTTTGCATAGTCAATAAAACATGGGTAAACATCTGGTATTCTCTGCTTTCAGTCAAGAGCCATCTGACATCAGCAATGATATCCTATATTCGACTTTCTCTTCTGAATCTGGCTTGAATTTCTGGCAGTTCCCTGTCGATGTACTGCTGCAGCCGCTTTTGAACGATCTTCAGAAAAACATATATATGTTGTTGTTGATGTTATTGTTAGGTGCCATTAAGTCAATTCCAAATCACAGCGACCCTGTGTACAACAGAACTAAACACTTCCTGATCCTGTACTATCCTTACAATCATTGCTCTCTCTGTATATTTTAATTTATTTTTTTAAATGTGACAGGTAACTAATTCCAAGCTGATCAAGCCACAGGGAGATTTGTTGGTGTAGTTCACGGTTCAAGGCAGAACTACACAAACCAGGGCAACTCCTGGGACCTCAGAGGTTTGGAGCTTGTCAGGTCCCTCCCTTTCATCTCTTCTTCTTTCTAAGTCTAGACCTTGTTCTCCCAGCATCTTCATGGGGTAGGGAGAGAACATGGCTGCTGGCAACCCTGAGTCATGTCCTTCCCGTTTGCACCAAGCAAGACAGAAATTGTTCTCTCCCAACAACCGTCTGAAAAATCTTTTGGGGAGGGCCTTGGCCCAGCTGGGATTATGTACCCACCCCTTATACAAAGCCCTGTGGCCTGAATTGGGGAATGCTATAATTAGCTCAGCACACCTGTGTTCAGGAAGACAACTGGGGAGCCACAAAGCCACCCAGTTTGGAGAATATTACCTATTTCTGCAGAGAAAACTAGGGACTCACTATTGCCTCCCTTGTATCACTTCTGTTACTCCTGCAGCATTTGGCCCTATAGTTAAAGACACAAATTTAGAAGCCTTCTCCTGGACTCCAGCCCCTCCTTCCCCAGAGAGATGCGCCCTGGGTAACTTTGTCCCAGGCTTTAAAACCAGCCATCAGCCCATTCACTCGAGAGGGATCCGTCTAAATGAGCCTTAGCCTTCCCTGCTCCCTTCATGGCAAATGTCTGATCAACATACTCCAATTCTGGTATAATTACCTAATCCCCTACTCTGTTCCAGGACTTTCTGCCTTCTGACTCTTGTCGTTTTCTCTAAATTCTCATCCTGAACTGGACTTTTGGACTTGACAGCAATGTGTTGCTTCTTCTCAGGCTGTGGCCCTCAGCATCTTTTAGGGCCTGGTTTGGAAACTCTTCCCAGGGCTTTCAGTCTGTACCCTCCTGTCTCAGCTCTCGCTCTGGGACACCACACTGACGCTGGTGGTGTCTGAGAGAGAAGCTGGCAGAGATCATAACTCTGAGTTACAGGGCATGGAGTTTTGGTTGCTAAGAGGCATTTCCTGTCTTTGCTGAGGAAGAGAGAGTGACAGCGAGGATTCAGCAGTGGGGATCCATGTGTACTGGTACTCTGAGTTCCACATTGTTCTGCAAGGAGGCTCTTCTGTTAAGGCCATACAGTGTGTTAACCTCCGATTCCTCTGCTCAGGTGTACAGACACACTCTACCCTAAGTTCAAAGGCCAAAGCCTTACCTCTGCATTCACATCCCATGTCCTTACTAGAAACAGATCTTGACGCTGATTTTTCCTGAATGAACCAGCATTGCCAGTTCTAGCATGATGATAACATACTCACAAAGTTGGAGGTTACTGTCATTAGTTTCTTGTAATTTAGGATCCATCTATCCCTACTGGGGGTTTGGACCTCATTTTAATATTTTTTATTTCCTGGCTTCCTTCCAGTTACGAGATATTTATTAAACAATTTCTGTGTGTCTGTAATTGGGTTAGGTATTATGGGAGATGGAAAGAAGAAGAAACAATCTATCCTTGAGATGCTCAGTGTCTATTAGGGAGATAGTTATCAAACAAAAAGTCTGTTACACTACAGTGGTAAATGCTATAACAGAAGGAAATGCAAAAAGGAAGAACCAGCATTTCAGTGCTTGGCTGGTACGGGGGTGAGGATTCATTTACGAAATGAGGTATAGGGTGCATTAGCTTCCTCTTCCTACTGTAACAAATCACAGCAAACTTAGTGACTTAAAACTTCATAAATTTATTATTTTACAGTTCTGGAGTTCAGAAATTTAAAATGGTTTGGCAGGACTGTGTTTCTTCTAGAAGCTCTAAGGAAAAATTCTTTTTTCTGCATTTTCTAGCTTCTAGAGGTTGACCATGTTACTTGGCTTGTAGTCTACTTCCAGTCAGCAGTTGTATCATCCTGACCTCTGCTTTCATTGACACATTTCCATTTCTAATTCTCTTGCCCCCTCTTTCAATTATAAGGACCCTTGTGTTACATGGAGCCCACCTGGATAAAGCAGGATAATTTCCCATCTCAAGTTACTTAATCACTTCTGTTGTTGCTGTTAGCTGCTGTTGAGTTGGCTGTGACTCTTGGCGACCTTATGTATAATAGAAGGAAACGTTGTCTGGCCCTGGGCCATCTTCCTGATTGTTAGTGTATTTGAGTCCATTGTTGTGGCTATTGTGTTGTGCCTTAAAACCTAGAAGACTCATCTTCTAGCATTATATAGGACACTATTCTGTTGTGATACATAAGGTTTTCATAGGCTAAGTGTCATGGTTTGAATTATGTCCCCCCAAAAATGTGTGTATCAATTTGGCTGGGCCATGATTCCCAGAATTGTGTGGTTGGCCTCCATTTTGTGATTGTAATTTTATGTTAAAGAGGACTAGAGTGGGATAGTAACACCCTTACTAGGGTCACAACCCTGATCCAATGTAAAGGGAGTTTCCCTGGGGTGTGGCCTGCACCACCTTTTCTCTCTCAAGAGATAGAAGGAAAGGGAAGCAAGCAGAGAGTTGGGGACCTCATACCATCAAGAAAGCAGCACCGGGAGCAGAGCACGTCCTTTGGACCCGAGGTTCCTTCACAGAGAAGCTCCTAGTCTGGGGGAAGACTAATGATGATGAAGACCTTCCTCAAGAGCTGACAGAGAGAGAAATCCTTCTCCTGGAGCTGAAGCCCTGAATTTGGACTTGTAGCCTACTGGACTGTGAGAGAATAAACTTCTCTTTGTTAAAGCCATCCACCTGTGGTATTTCTGTTGGAGCAGCACTAGATGACTAAGACACTAAGTTTTGGAAGTAGACTGTCAGGCCTTTCCTCCTAGTCTGTCTTAATCTGGAAGTCCCACTGAAACCTGTCCACCAGGGGTGACCCTGAAGGCATTTGAAATACCGGTAGCATAACTTCACAGATCATAGCAACATGCAAGTCACCACAGTAAGACAAACTGACAGACAGGTGTTGGTAATCACTTCTGCAAATCACCTTCTTCATGTAAAGTACAATACTCACAGGTTCCAGAGATTATCACATGGACATCTTTGGGAAGGCATTATTCAGCCTTTCACAGAGAGCTAGATTGTCTCTAATGTCTCTTCTAACTCTAAAATTCCACGAATCTAACAAGGAGTCGATTGGAGCCATGTCAGAGTGATTTGTTTCATTTAACTACTAGCCCCGACTGAGTACTCTCATTGTGTTTCATTGTGCTCAATGAAGAGTCAACTTTGTGAAGTCCCAATTCCTTCTGTATATCTTGACCTTTGGGTTGCTACAGAAGGAGTCATGTGGGGAAATTAGAATATTTAGTGCTGAGTTTGAAAACTCAAGCTGATTTTGTGAAAAACAGAACAGTAACTAAAGGACATCATTGTCCCTGTTCAGTCACAAACCAAATCTTAAGCCTGCAAGCGTACTCTTTCCTCTTAGATCATGGCCTATCTCTATCAAATGAAGCTTGGAAAGTAGTCACAAGAGAACACAGTCTCATTACTGTGGCCTAAAAGCATGGGGAGCAGGGAAAGGCAGAGCGATGGAAAATAAAGATGAGCTACGTCTGTCTGCTGGAAATGGAGCAAAAAACCAAGTTAGAATTATTGGATCCTTCACCATTGATGCAAATAAGCAGAAGCAGCAGAGGTCCAGAGAGCATCAAACAACAGATATTCTGAAAGTCATTAACATCAGCTTTGAAACAGAAGCTTTGTTTTTATAGTGCTTTAACTTTCGCAGTGACCTATTTCTTTGACCACTTAAAATTAGAATTTTTTCCCTGAGCCAAACCAGTTGTGGAGCTGATGAAAGGGTGAGAGAAGCTGGTTCAGGACTGAATAATTGGCTGGAAGTATTATTCCTCCTTTTGGGTTTTTAAGCTTTCACCCTATTGGCTCCTTCTCATCGGTATTTAAACAGAATTGTGGTAGATACTGTGGATTGCCTACCCAGCAAAATATCCTGCCTTCTTTCTTCCCAACAGAACCTCAGTTTTGTTCAGGTATCCACCCTACCCTCTTGAAAGACAGTTTTCTCAGGAGGAGCTGTCTCTACCCTCAGCTCTGGAAAAGGAGATGTGATGAGTCTAAGGGTACCTCATCACCCTGGTCAGTGGTTGGTTGAAGAAGGGGAATATGGCCTGTTTGGCCAATGAGACATAAGGAGCATTTGCTGTTAGCAGTGGAGAATGTTCTTAAGAAAAAGATGTGGAAAGCCACTCTCTTTCCTTCTACGTATGACTAGTAACAATTATACAACCATGAAAATAACAGCATTACAAGGAAGCTGACTGTGTGCATGGAAGAAAGGAGAGACAAAAAGAAACTGAATGCTTAATCACAGTTTGTTGAACCACTGGATCAACAAACACTGGATCCTGCCTTACGTTTGAACTTTCTCTTATATGAGACATTTATATATAGTTTATACTACTTTGAGGAGCCCTGTTGGCACAATGGTTAAACGCTCAGCTTAACCATAAAGGTCAGTGGTTCCAACTCACCAGCGGCTCTGTGGGAGAAAAGACCTAGCGATCTGCTCTTGTAAAGAAGCCTAGGAAATTCTATGAGACGATTCTACTCTGCCCTATAGCTGCGCCATGAGTCAGAATCCACTCAACGGCACACAACAACAACATGCCACCTTGAGTCAGGGTTTCTTACTTGTAGCTAAAAGCATCTTAACAGATATACTCTTCAAGTAGTCATTATAAGGCTAATGCCCCCTGATTTCATCAGCCTAAGGCTATGAATAGGTTCATAACAGCAATGATAACAGAATCTCACTAGCTTCAAGCTTCTGTCTCCTAACTCACAAACTCTACCTCCTTTTGCAATCTCCAGCTAATATTTCTTGGAGTTCTAGAGGTTCTTGAATCAATTTGGGTAGCATCTCAATGATGTTTTCTTCATCTCTGAACTGTATTGTTTCCAGAGGACCTCAACTATTGCTTAGTAGCCCTTCTTAAAATTAGGAGAAAGCTTCTTCTCTCTGTTATATGCTACTTGAGTTCTAGAATATTAAAGAAATTAGTAAGCCAGATCTTTTTAAAATTTAGGTACACAATTGCTCTTGGAACCCATATTCCCTGCTGACCTGCAGCTCTGTAGCTAAATTTGGCCAGACCTATGCTGTTTAATAAAAATATAGTAGAAGCCATGTGTATAATTTAACATTTTCTAGTATCCATCATAAAAAAGTAAAAAGAATCAGGTGAAATAAAGCTTAATAACATATTTATTTAACCCAATATATCCAAAATATTATCATTTCAAAATGTAATCAATATAAAAGTTATTCATGTGATAATTTACATCATTTATTTTTCAAACCAAGAATTCAAAATCAAGTGTTCAAAAGCCATGTGTGTCTAGTGGCTACCATATTGGACAGCACAGGGCTAGACTCTGCCCAAGTTCTTCCCTTACTCCAAGGGGCTCTTTCATCCTTTTCTGAAGTCTGATTTCTTTTATTTACCCTCTGACCCCACACCTGCCTTCCTCTCTTAGTCTTCCAGACATGTCTCTGTATGTCTGAACTCCAGTTATGAACACAGTTCATAATTGGAGTTACTCTTTTCCCCCAGAAAGTTCTTCTGCCCTCATTTAAATAAATAAATTTAATTAGGCATAAACTGGTATAAGTGGGTGGGGAGGAACTGTTTATGAATGCAAACATGTATGCTGTTACCCGACTGGAATTTCTATCATCCAGTTAATCACTTCTTCTTTGACAGTAAACTCAATGGACATTTTTCAATTCTTTTTTACTTGACCTTGCCATTGCCATTGTTAAACACCACCTTCTTCCTGAAATTCTATCTTGACTTTCATAACACTGTCCTTACCCAGCTCTCCACCTACTTCTCTGACTGCTTCTTCCTTGAGAGTATGCTTTTTTTGTCCTTTCCTTAATGGTGATGTTCCAAAGTTTACATCATTGATCCTCTTCTATTTTGTACTCCATATATTCACCCTGAATACTGTCATCAATCCAAGGCTTAACCATAATGTATATACAAATATCTCCCAAATCTGTAAGTCTAACTCATATCTATCTCCTGAGCTCCAGACCCATGTAATAAATTGCTGGCTAGGCAGCTCCTTTTGGATGCCCTTCAGGCGTCTCAGATTCACTATTTGCAAAACTGAACTCATTACTTTCTCTTCGCTAAATCTGACCATCTACCTTTGTCTCCTGTTTCACTGAATTTCCCACTAAACATTTAGCTGCCCAAGTCTGAACCTGGGTGTTACTCTAAATTAATTGCCTCCTTTTCTCTCTTTCTTACCTCTACATGTAATAATCACCAAGTCCACTGATTCAATTTAACTGTAATCTCTTTATACATGTATTTCTTCCATTTCCATTGCCATCATGTATCTTTTCTAGATTACTTAATTTCCTCAGTTCCTTGCCTTTTGTCTTGCCCCTTCTGTCCACCCTCTTTACTGCCTTTAGTGGGGTCTTTCTAAAACAAATATGCTTTAAGCAATCCTTTTCTTGCCCTAACAAGCTACAGAAGGTGCTTTGGGATCTTGCTTCCATCTTTCTGTGCCCTTACACTCTGTGCTTCTATGACATTGAACTTGCAGTTCCTCTTTGTCTTCCTGGTGTTTGCACATACTGTTCTCCCTGTCTTGTACAGTCTTTTCTCCACTTTTTTTTCCCCCTGGCTAACTCCATCCTACTAGTTTTCAACCTTTTTGGTCTCAGAACTCCTTTAAACTGTTAAAAATCTTTGGGGACCCCAAAGAGTTCTTGTGGATAGAGATGATACCTCTCAATAATTACTGAATTAGGAATTAAAACTGAGAAATTTTTAAAATACTTATTCATTGATTGATTTAAAAATAACATATTTTAAGAAAATATATTGTCTTACTAAGATGAAAAATTTTGGTGACAAGAGTGGCATTGTATTCCATTTTTGCAAATGTCTTTAATGTTTGGCTCAACAGAAGACACTGGCGTCCCATATTTGCTTCTGAATCTGTTCACTGCAATATGTTGTTTTGGTTGGTGGTGTTGTGAGTTGCTGTCAAGTCAATTCCAACTCATGGCAACCCTTATGTGTGTAGAGTACAACTGCACCCTTGGGTTTTTATGAGTGTGACCTTTCAGAAGCAGATCACTAGGCTTGCCTTCCAAGGCTCCTCTGAGTGGGTTTGAACTGCCAACCTTTTTGTTAGTAGTCCAGTGCTTAGCCATTTGTGCTACCCAAAAAATCTGGCCTCAAACAGATATGTAGCTGGAAAAGGCAAGACTTCACTGAACCCCACTGAAAGGGTCTCAGAGTCCCCCAGGTGTCATTGGACCACACTTTGAGAAACGTGGCTCAAATCTGTTCTTTATGTCTCATCTTAGAGTTCATCTACTCTACAAAGCCCCTCCTGGCCCAAGCCCTTGTTAAGTGCTTCTCCTGTGTGCTCTGCAGTTTTCTGTGATTCCTTCCCTTTTCATAGCATTTATCATACTACTGGTATGTTGGAATTCCTTGTTTAGGGGTCTCTTTCCTTTACTGAACATGACCGTAAAAATTGGTGATCAGTTGACCAGTGGTCAGGGATCACCATTTTAAAGTTTTATGTTGAGCAATCAGGCAAAATAAAATTTTGGTTTTAAATCTCTTATTTAAAAAAATCCCTAGAGAAATTTTGAGAAAATTGTTAAAATAATCCTTTCAGTACAGAAACTAAGATACATCCTTGAGATCAGTGAGACTAAAGTGGTAATTTAAAAGAGTAAATTATTAATAAGTTCATTAACATGCTTAAAACCACACCGTGGCTGATATATTTGCCAGTGTTTATAAAACGAAGTTTTTAGAGTTCCGTTAAAAGTTCCAAAAATATAACTTGCTTAGGGAAATGCATGTGATTATAGCTCTGAAGGAGTCCCTGTTAAGCACTTGACTACTAGCTGATAGGTTGGTGGTTTGAACCCTCCCAGCGGTGCTGTGGAAGACAGGCTTGGAAATATGCTTCCTAAATGTCACAGCCTTGAAAGCTGTGGAGCAATTTTACTCTGCACACGTAGGTCTCCATGAGTTGGAATTGACTTGATGGCAACTAACAACAACATAGCTCTGGAGAGTAGTCACTGGGTTGTGCAGATGATTAACACTAACCTACTAACCAAAAGATTGAGGTTTGAGTCCACCAAGAGGCACCTCGGAAGAAAGGCCTGGCAATCTACTTCTGAAAAATCAGCGATTGAAAACTCTATGGAGCAGAGTTCTACTCTAACGCACATGGGCGTGCAATGAGTTGGAATCAACGCTATGACATCTGGTTTGTATAGCTCTGAAGGGACTCTAGTTTGCTATGACATGTTTGGGACATCAATTTCTAAAAGTAGGATTATATTTATGCATTTTAAATGTGCTTTAATGAGCAATGTACGCCAATGTAATAAAAAAAACCATGATTTGACTATTCTGTACATATACATATAATTCTAAATATTCTAATCCTGTTCTCTTCCTTTTTTATATGAAACTCAGAAGTGGTTAACTTTCTGGGGCAGCATGGTTCATATAATTCTATGGCCACCCCCCTCTGACTCTGTTCATGGACCTGCCTTCTTTGGATATAAGACTCCAAGTGCTTTCCCAGCCAAGAATGTCAACATCAGTGAAGATCTATGAAAACACATATTGATTAGAAACATATTTATTTTGAACTGAATTTCAAGTGATTTAAATTTTGTTGGCTATATTTGGCAAGGTGGCCACTGCTGATGTTACAGCTTCTCTGGCTGCTGCCTTTTGAAGTCAAGATCAGTCCTTGTGGCTAATGTGGATGGCAGAGCCTTCTGCATTAGATCAATCCTAACATTAAGGAGAGGCGCTTAAACACGTGATTATGACAGCATGCTCTAAAGTTCTCCATCTTGTCCACTGGATTGATTTAGATTCCTTCTTGCTGCTATGACCTACAAACAGAATGGGGGGAGAGTTTTAGAAGAGATTTTATAAAATTCCTGTGGCCTGAATCTCTGCTTGTCTCCTCTCTTTTCCTTCTCCAACCTAATTCCCTGCAATACTCTCCCATGTCTAGTGCAAAACCATTTCCCTAAAGTTATTTATTTGTCCCTCAACCTATTTGGAGAATGTTTGGATTTATGTTAAGGGCTGCTGGTAATTTTTATTTTAAGTGTTGGGATTTGGAGTGTTCTTCTGGAATTTTGTTTCTTGTAGTTTTTAATTGCTTGATTTAAAAAAAATAAGGAGGTATAGTTTTTACAAAAAGAACAGTAATTATACTTTAAGAAATATGTTAAACTAATATATTTTTAATCAATAATTATTGAATCTATTATGTGTGAATGTTTAAAACTGATTGCAAAAGGAGACTTCTATGAAACACATGGGGTTGCCATGAGTCGAAATTAATTCTACGGCAACTGATTTGGTTTGGTTTTATACTCAAAAAACATTAAGACTTATTCACTTATGATTTTGAAAGATTTAATTAATGAGAGTATTAAATTAGTTAAAGATAAAAGTAGAGTAACAAATTCAAACGAGTAGTTAAAATCTTAACTCAGGGCTTCTGTGGAATATTCCTGAGTAAATCCCAATGATGATAATAATAATGACCGTTTATACAGATTTCCTCTTTGCTAGGCATATGTAACCCTCCCAACATCCCTACAAGATACTTTCTAGCATTCTCTTCATTGTATATCTGAGGAGACGAGGCACAGGGTAGTTAAGTTATTTGCCCAAAGTTACACAGCTAGTAAGTGGTGGGGCACAACTTCAAACCCAGAAAGTAGAGCCTTACACTTGGTGCTCTTAGAAAAGCCAACTGCCAGAAATTCTCCAGAGGCACATTTGTGAGAGTCAAATTTATATAAAAGTATATATAAAAATTTATATAATGACTTGTAATTTCAGTTTTGGTGGTTCTTCCTCTTGAATATATATACAGAGCCCTCATTCTGACTTCCAATTTCCCAGGCAGACCCACCAGACCTATATTATATGTTCCCATTCTTCCTTCTCACTTTTCTATCATCAAAACTTGTCAATTTTATTTCTCAGGCTTCAGAATTCTGACGTTTGTGTGTTGGTTTTCATTAGCAAAACCAAGCCTCATAACATATTACTAAAGCCCATTGCCGTCAAGTCGATTCTGACTCATAGGGACTCTATAGGACAGAGCAGAACTGCCATGTAGGGTTTACAAGAGTGGCTGGTGGATTTGAACTGCCAACCTTCTGGTTAGCAGCCTGAACTCTCAACCACTGTGCCATTAGGTCTCCAACATATTACTAGATACATGTAATTTCTCCTGTATAGGTAACATCTGGCAATTCATAATGTGCATTTATCCAGAAGGTCTCTAGTAAATAACAAGAACAACAACAGTAATAAACATGATGGGGATTTCAGGTCATGTGAAAAACAAAACAAAACAAAACAAAACCAAACTCGTTGCCGTCAAGTTGATTCCAACTCACAGCGACCCTATAGGACAGAGTAGAACTGCCCCGTGGGATTTCAAAGGAGCAGCTGATGGATTCAAACTGCTGACCTTTTGGTTAGCAGCCAAGCTCTTAACCACTGCACCACCAGGGCTCCTTTCAGGTCATATTAGTAGCTACTAACTAGATACTAAATGCCATGAACTTCTCATACAGGATTTCTACTCCTTTAACTATACTGTCAGCTTCGTATTATATCTGCATTCTACAAATAAGAAAATAGGTACAGCAACTAAGTTGCTTGACTGTGGCCACAAAGATAAAGTGCTTGCCTTCCTCCTTGGGCTTTCTGACTCCTTGGTCTCTCCTTAGTTTGCTCTGTTTGCCTCTTGGCTGTTCCCATGTGGGCTCCTGAAACATGGATCTTAATGGGCCAGGTCTGTGCCCATTCTGAGGCAGCCAGTTATTTCACAGAAGAGCACGGCCGCCCTAATTTCCTCTCTTCCGTTCACTTTTTCCTTCATTAAAAGAGTTTCCAGTGAATTATTCTTCTTTTAACGCATTACACTCACATTCTATTATTTCTTTATTTTATATGGAATTTGCGTTCCAGAAATGTTCCCTTACTTACCAGTTTTAATTGCTTGATCACATTTCTTTGGAATAGTTACAGTTACTTTTTTGGAAATTCTATTAGTGTTGTAGATTTCTCCCTTGTGTTGGTTTTATTTGAACAACGGGTATAAATGGCATGTTGTTGCTTATCTTTTTATTCTATACGAGTGATTTGAAGCTTTCTTTTCTGAATTTGTTTAAAAAATGCTCAGACATCAAATCATGTCTCAGTAACAGGCTAACTAAAAGGAAAATTCCAGCTGAGGTGAGGAGCAGCCATTTCTAAAAAGATAAACAAATGTCATCTAAACCGTTCTTTTCTCTGTGCCTTTTCTGGAACCCTAATCATGAATCTGACATACTTCTCTCCATAGCACATCCAAAAAAGTTCCTGCAGATCATTTTCTAAATGTTGCACCTCAGAGCTGAGTCAACCACTTGTGTATGTTAAATATGTGCTGAGCAGAAAGTTGGGGTATTTTTGGTAATGAAGCAGCTTGCTCCATCAGTACTTCAGTGATATCTCACCCCCTCCCCTTTTTTAACACCCATGCTACAAATCTCATTAACAGTAGAAGTTGGCTGGCCTATTCCTTAGGAATGTTGAGGACATATAACCATTAATTAAAAAAAAAAAAAAATAATATTTTATTGTGTTTTCTGTGAAAGTTTAATGATCATTAATTTTTATATGAAGAGATAAAGGAGGTGGTTCTTGGCAAGAGTGTCCCAAGGCCCAGGGATCAAATGTCCCTGGAGATCCTCACGTCTCTTCTTAGTCACTGCTTCCTCCCTCAAGTGCCCGTTGTCTTCTTGTTTCCATTGACTCAGAATCCCCCAGCATGGGCCATGACTGGGCTTGGCCTTTCCAGCAAGCTTTGATTCCCTACTCACTCCTTGGCCTCTTAAAATTTATCTTTTCATGGCTTTATTCCCTCACATGTGTTAGTCCCCTGAATTACTGTTTGGAAGCCTCATTCTAAGGGTCATAGTGGCTCAGAATCATAGAATACTAGAGTTGGAGCAACCTTTAGAGATAACCTAACCCAGCCACTGAAGAGATAAGAATTAGATTTGGGGTTTAAGGTGAGCGGCCACACGGCCAAGGGGTGATGCAGCCAGAAATTATTTCTCTGGATCTTCACTCCAGGACTCCTTGACTGAATCAGTTTATATTTTCCCCCTCCATATCACAAACACTTTTATTTGCATTTTAACGGGATCTTCAAGTCCTTAGATCAGTGGTTGCCAAACTCGGCTAATCATTCAAATCACCTCCCATAGTGGTTCCGATTCTCTGGGAAAAGGAAACAGTGCTTTTAACAGGTCCAGGTAATTGTGATGAGTAGCATATGTTGGAGAACTGCATTACACCCAGAGGGCTAACTTAGTAACAGTGTAAATTCCCACTACCAATTCAGGCTAACGGACTAAGCAGTTTTAGGTAATCGAGCTTTTCGAGCTCAAATTGGTTCACTTAAGAAGGCCAATGTTGACTGTAAAATGGAAGCAGCTCTCCCTTATGGAAAACCTGAGGTGCAGAAAATGATTTCCCAAACTCAGAGGACCTACAATTAGCATTTGTTGATGTAGGAGATATGGAACTGGGGGGAAAAAAAGCCTTTCCAGGTGGTACTTGAATCCCTCATAAAGGTTCAATGGTAGAATTCTTGCTTTCCATGAGGAAACCCAGGTTCAATTCCTGGCCAAAGCACCTCATGCACAGCCACTATCGGTTTGCATGTTGCTGTGATGCTGAATAGGTTTCAGGAGAGCTTCCAGACTAAAATGGACTAGGAAGAAAACCCTGGCCTTCTACTGCCAAAAATCAGCCAAAGAAAATCCTATGGATCACAACAGTCTGATCCTGTTGTTCATGGTGTCGCCATGAGTTGGTGGTGACTCCACGGCAGCTAACAACAACATCTTTGTTTAGAAAATATCTTGTAAGGCATTTCATGAGAAAGAAACGATAGAGGTGCTAACCCACTCTGAATGAGAAAAGAATGGGAATTTGTGTTTAGAAAAGAGCAGAAGAGAGAAGAGTTAAGAGAGGAGAAAGAGGAAAAGACCCAACCCAAAGTGGCAGCAGTCATATAGAACAAGGTGGTTTATTTTTAAAATAATTTTTAGTTGTCTGTATTGCTACAATGCTAACCCTCCCTCCCTCTTTAGACCTTCAACAAATTTAGCTACATCCACAGGGTCTTGTATTGTTTTTGTGGACATAAGGACAGGAAGTGAGATGTACATCTGAATTCATGTATGCAGAACCCTGACAGAGTGTGCAGAACTCCAAGTAGATTTAATAAATCAAACCAATATAGTTAGAGGAGGAGTTTAAGGGTTTACATGGGTCATAGGGTTACCAGGCATTCTCTATATACAGGACACCACCCTGTACTTAATGACTTTGCCCTGTATCCTGTATTGATTTTGTCAGGATGCCCTCAAAAAACAAGACCAAATCTATTCTCATCGAGCCGATTCTGACTTATAGAAACCCTATAGGACAGACTAGAATTGCCCCCATGGGGTTTCCAAGGCTGTAATCTTTATGGAAGCATCTTTCTCCCTCAGAGCAGCTGGTGGGTTTGGACCGCTGACGTTGCGGTTAGCAGTTGAGTGCTTTAACCACTGTTCCACTAGGGCTCCCGAGATGCCCTAAATGTCCTTTATTCAGCCTTTTCCAATAAGTTACAAAAATTTCACTGTTGAACTACATTTGCAAATTTAACTAGGTGACCTGTCTTTTTGTTTGCTAAATCTGATAACCCTATCATAGGCCCATAAGCACCCTAGCAAATTTACAGAAATCTTGGAGAGGCATCGGACTTTCCACAAGTGGTGGAATGAAATTTCAGGCAATCTTTTCTAGATCTCACGGGCAGGGTGACTTCAGCTGACATTGAAGTTACAATTTTAAGTGGCCAGTTTAAACCAGCAGCTCTCAATGTTGGTTCACATCTGAGTTATATGGGAGCTTATAAAAAATGATGCCCAGGGCCCCACCTGCAGAGATTCTTGTTTGTACGGTGTGGTGCGGGGCCAGGTCTTAGTGTTGTTAAAGCTTACCAGGGGATGCTTAAGTGAAGCCAGGATTGAGCATCACTCATCTGGAGAGAGCCAATAATTTTGAAGTCTTGTCATACACAGCTGTGGTGGGCAAAAGTAAAAGTTTGGGGGCTTGGGTAGAAAAGAGGGAGGAGAATGAATTCCAGTGATGGGACTGTTTCCACTGGATCTGACTACCTGCTGGAAGGCTTGGACCTGGCCGGGCCTAAAGTATATGTTACTTGGAAATGCATTTCATTCTCTCCTGATGTAAAAAAGAAGGGAAAGCCAAAGGCTCCTATCCCCACTGCGTTAGTCAGGGTTTAGCCAGAGAAACAGAGAAGAAGGAACTATATATTAAGAGATTTACTGCATGGAATTGGCTTACATGATTTTGGGGGGTGGCAAGGTAAGCCCAAAATCCAAGGGAAGCCCCAAATCCACTGGACAGGCCATCAACAAGAACAATGTGTAACTCTTGGGTATGAGCTGAAGCTGCCATCCATAGGTGAGATTTCTTCTTCAGGGAAGTCCCAATTTGCTTTAAATTCTTTTAATTGATTGAATCAGGCCCACCGAAATTGCTTTATGTGTTGCTATGATACTGAATGGGGTTAAGGAGCTTCCAGACCAAGGTGGACTAGGAAGACAGGCCTAGCAATGTACTTCTGCAAATCAGTCAGTGAAAATCTTATGGATTACAATGTTGCGTCGGCAACTGATCATGGGGATGGTGCAGAACTGGGTAGCATTTCATTCTGTTGTGCATGGGATTGTCATGATTTGGAGGTCAACTCAATGGCAGCTAACAACAGATATTCTAGGATAATTTTTCTTACTTAAAGTCAACTGATTATGGATATAATTACACCTACAAAATTCCTGTCACCGCAACACATGGATTAGTGTTTGATTAAATAATTGGGGACTGTAGTATAGGGTCGCTATGAGTCGGAACCAACTCGATGGCAACGGGTTTGGTTTGGTTTTTTTGGTAGCTAGTCAAGTTGACACATAAAACTGAGCATTACACTCACCGTATACTTTTAATCGTTTTCTAAAAGTCACTTGTAGTTGCTAGACTGCAACAATCTCAAAGCAGAAAGAGGAAACACACTGTGAGATTATTTGCCTAAAATGAACCATGGTTTGTTAATACTCTTCCAGCTAGTGTGACCCTAGAAGCACCACAGGGTAGGTCAAGGGAGACTCAGGCTCAGCAGCTGTTTGTTCTAGTCATGGTGGAAAGATGCAGATGGAGAAAGAGACAGACAAACGACTGAGGGACAAAGAGCCAATCTCCTACTCAGAGCCCATGGACTAGAGGAGAAATAAGTGCTCTAAAGAACCTGGAGACCGATTTATAATTTTGTTTGGGTCCCAGGTGAGTGTGAGGTCCCAGTTTCTTTTAATTTAAAATGCACTCACATTTCCTTTATTTAGTGCACAGCTGGTGCTAATGAAATTGAGGTTGTGAGTGTGATTTCTGTCTGAGTCATGTAGCTTTACTGCTTCACAAGAACAGATTGCACCCTTAATCTTGTAGAGTTCCCTTAAAAAACTGTCACGGATGCTGGGCATGCAGGAATGTAAAGAGCTGATCCAAAATTTATTCCTAATATTGGAAAAAAAAAAAAATTCTCCCTGAAATTCACAGCCTCCTGATTATGCATAGTCTTGGTAGGATGAAAAATGCCCTGGGCCAAGAGTTAGGAGACACAAATGCCTATCTCTGGTTCCATCATCAGCTGATTGTGCCTCAGTTTCCTCATCGATAAAATGGTGGTGTCATCTTAAATTGGTAAGTCTCTTCTAGTCTAATGGTTCCCTAATTCTAAAGGGTAGTGTTCCCTATCCTGTAAGTGCTGAGAGTGATGGGTGGCAGGGCAGTTAACAGGTCCCTCAGATATACCAGGTCCCCTGGCTTGAGTTTAACACTATTACCCTTGGAACAACTCCCGTTCAGGATATATAGGAGCTTTAAGCCAAAGAGTTTCAGCTTTACCTTATTGAACAATAGAATTCATATCCAAACCTGGGACACTTTTGAGACTGAAAGGGGGTGCTCTTCAGACCTCTGCTGAAACAAAGAGTATAAATTGGGACCATCCTGGGCACACTGAAACTTAAGGTCGCCTTGGATATATACAAAGAAGAATCAGTGACTAGTTTTGATCGTGAAAATGCTTTAGTTTTTCTCAGATTACCCCAAGAATTAAATGAGAAAATATGTATGAACATATGTGGCAAATCAATGTACTAGTTGTGCTTAAGGAAGTATTACCCCAAGTATTAAATGAGTGAAGGGAGAAAGACTAGAGGCAAAGAGGCCAATTAAGAGACCACCAGAATATCCAGGAAAAGGCCCGGGAATTATTATTCTTAGGCAATCAGTAGTTGTAGTAGCAAGAAGGAAAATGAAGCCTACTCAAGCCATTCAGAAGAAAATCATTAGCTATATGTGATTAATAAACAGAGAACAGTCTGACTTGGGGGTGATTAAAAATGTTATCATTTTGTGACTTTAAATGTAGCATTTGGTTCTGTAGAATCATTCATTGCTCAGCAGCACAAAGAAGGCATCAACTCTCTGATCCTGGAGAGTCTGCTCTTGCCTTTTCTCAAAATAGAACCACTTGATAGCTTTCTCCGCGGAACGCCTTCACTTAAAGCCAGGCCTGCCTGCGAGATGAAGCGGATAAATGTTTCTGGAAATATTTGGTCATGGGATTGTATCATTAGGACTTGTAAAGCATGTCTAATTTACTTAATGGATTATAATGTCTTGGAAATGGTTCTAATGATCTATTTACACAGAATGCCTGAATGCACAGACCATTTGTATAAATAAGCAATTATGTTCCCTGCTGTCAGGATATTTTTGTCTGAAAATCAGTTACCTGACGCCTTTAGTCTATAGTGTTAATTCAGACAGTGATTATATCCTGCATATTATAAATCTTCAAATAATCATTATGAATAGCAGCTGTTTGAGTACTGGCTATTTTTACTCAGCTATAAAAGCCTGCCTGCAAATCTCCTTTAAAGATGGGAAGTGATATGGAGGAGTCCAAAAGAGCATTTATATTTTATGTGCAGTCTTGAACGTGACCTGAAATGTGTGTATGTTCTTTTTTCTGGGAAGGAATGAAAATGCTTAGGCTGATACGGGCAATGCCAAAACCCACATCTGAGTACTTTTTGTCTGTTTGTTGTGAGTGCCCCCACTCCCAACTGGGATTTCTCAGTGTCTGCAGCTTTTAGTGCTATTCACCAACAGCTCTACTTTACTGTCTGTGGTATTAGCCAATGGCTGGGCTGAGCCCTCTGTAGTGTTAACCAGCGATGGATGGAGACCAGTTGTCTCTATGCTTCTTTTCTCCTTTATTTTGCTGGTGCACTGCAAAATACAACCTGACTGAAATGAAAATGTTTCTTGCGGTGCTCTCAAATTCACTTCTGATTGCATTAGATCTTTGGGCATTTATCCTTTGTGCCATTCTCTTCCTCCATTTCTCTCTCTTTCTCTTTTTCTTTTAAATTGTGATAAGGATATATATGGGAGCAATGGTGGATAGTGGTAGAATTCTCATCTCCCATGCAGGAGACCCGGGCCTATTTCCGGTCCGTGCACCTCAAGCATAGATAACCACCACCCATCTGTCAGTGGAGGCTTGTGTGTTGCTATGATGCTGAACAGGTTTCAGTGGAGCTTCCAGATTAAGGCAGATTAGGAAGAAAGGCCTGGTCATCTACTTCCAAAAATCAACCATTGGAAACCCAATCCTGTTGTCATGGGCCAACTCAATGGCAGCTAACAACAACAACAAAAGTCTATATACATAACAAAATATTTCTCATGTCAACATTTTTTGCACGTGTAATTCAATAACATTATGTTCATCATGTTGTGCAACCGTCATGTCTGTTTCCAAATTTTCCATCCATTTTCTCTTGCCAGTAGCATCCATTGTTAGTAACTTATTTGCTCACTCACTTACTTATACTCTGTCTTGTTTCAAAATGTTCTTAATTTTATTTTTTAGGTGTGTATATGTTGTTGTGTGCCGGTCGAGTTGGTTCCAACTCGTAGCGATCCTATGCGACAGAATAGAACTGCTCCATAGGATGTTCTTGGCTGTAATCTTTACAGAAGAAGATCACCAGGTCTTTTTCTTGTGGAGCCACCAGGTGGGTTTGAACCGCCAACACTTTGGTTAGCAGCTGAGTGCTTCATCATTGCACCGCCAATAACAAATTTAAAATAATAAATGCAAGTAAAAGGAAAATAAGGTAGGAAAATATGAGTCAGAAGTGAGGTTAGTCCAAAGAAGGTATGTCATAAAGTCCAGTACTTTGATCAGAGGTGGGCTACAGTTTTGGCCTTAAACCAGACCATTGGAAAGGCAAGGCACAATCTGAACAAGTTTCACAGAATCCATCAGGTGAAATCAAGCCAGTCAAATAAGTGAAGCACAATTATTTCTGACACTGAAGTTGGAAAAAAAAATGTCCCTTGTGTACTCATAGAGAGAAAAACAGTTGCTGTAGAGTTAATTCCAACTCATGGCAATGCCATGTGTGTCAAAATAAAACTTGTTCCATAGGGTTTTCAGTGGCTGATTTTTCGTAAGCAGATCGCCATGTCTTTCTTCCAAGGGCCTCTTTGTGGACTCAAACCTCGAAGTTTTTGGTTAGCAGCCAAACGTTTAACCATTTTCACCACCCGAAGATTCCTCCTCATAGAAAACTCACTGTGAAATGTGATAAAAGGCAACTTTGATAACATTCTTATATTCTATTATTGATAAATTAGGTGCTTTTCTTGCCATATAGGGTTCAAATAAATTTTCTTCATTCCTTAGTACGGATTAGGATTCCCACATCTGTGCCATTGCAACCTGGTGTTGAGAATGGTTGGCTCTTAGTGAGGTTGTTACTTCTTCCATTCCTTTTGCTCTCCCACGAACCTATGATGCCCTTGATTCTCCCAGCAGTGTCTACAATTTCTTTTAGGGTTCCCTGCTTCCCAGGCTGGGTGATCTGACCCTATTCCAGATGGTCCTTGCAGGATGTGTTAGTATCTTATTGCTGTTGTAACAAATTAGAACAGATTTAGTGGCTTAAAGCAACACAAATTTATTATCTTACAGTCTGGAAATCAGAAGTCCAAAATAGGTCTCAGTAGATTAAGATCAAGGCATCAGCAGGGTTGTGTTCCCTCTGGAGGCTCTAGGGGAGAATCTAGTTCTTCACCTTTTTCAGCCTCTAGGGGCCTCCAACTGGCCCTCAACCAGCAACCGCATCTTTCTGACCTCTGCTTCCATGGCCACATCTCCTACTCTGACCTCCTTTACTCATAAGAACCTTGTGTTTACATTGGACCCACCAGGATAATCTCCCCATCACAAGCTCATTAACTTAATCATACCCGCAAAGTCCCTTTTACCATGTAAATTAACATAGTCACAGGTTCTGGAAATCATAACATAGACATTTTGAGGCGGAGGCATTATTCTGTCTACCACACAGGAGAACTGAGAAGAGGAATGAGTTGTGTGTTATATTATATGAACTTACTTGGTGAGTGTATCAGACAGGGTCCAGGCGGAAGAACTGGGCTGTGCCAGATAGCTCAGTAAAGCGAATTCAATATGGCGACTTAGTAACAGAGATGATACAGGAGCTGAAAATAAAGGAAAACAGGGAAGGTGATGCAGGAACTGAAAACAACCCAGAGATGATCTACTGCAGGAAGCAGCTAGCATCTCTAGGGTGGAGACAAGCGGAGGAGATGGCGTTACTAGAGCCCAGGAGCCAGGGACGCCAGGCTGGAGCTGGAAACTTGGAGAAGGCATGATCTGGCTGGAGCTGGGACCATGGAAGAGGCAGAGCCACTGCTGGAGACCACTGCCTCCAGTGAGGAGAATGGGCAGAAAAGCCCTGGCTTCTCCTCTTTCTCAGCCAATCTCCCACCAGTGCCTTCTGTTTAGTGGTGAAACTAACCAGAAGCTAGAAGGCAAGGGGGTCTGAAAGATGTAGGTGGCAGGCCCCTATGATATGAAGCCCAAGAGGGGACAGACAGAAAATAGATCTCCGAGAAACAAGGGAATGGCCTACACATCTCATATGGTGAGAAGTGTGCATAGGAATAACTCAGCGGAGCTGCGTCTAGTACCTTGTTCTTAAGTCTGCACATAAGCTCTGGCTGTCAATACAGTGAAGAAATAAAGGGGTTTGGATGTGTGTTGGTGGGGAGGGGAGTAGAAACAACTAATTTTCACTTTGGTAGAATTTCCCCAAAGGAACAGACCTGAAAAGATTTTCAGTCACTCTGAAAAAGGCAAATTTGTTTTTATGAAACAACGGAATGGATAATTTGCTACCTCTACTCTTGCATCTTAATTCCTC
>NW_004444010.1:10365715-10367343 GCF_000243295.1 Trichechus manatus latirostris
GTCCTTTATATTTGTTCCTGAAAGACCCATTCTCCTCGGGCCACTGTGGGACTTACGTATAAGGCTTGAGACAGCCAAGGAGTCATGATTCTCAAATAAAAGAAGCACACAACATAAAACTCTGGATTCTCCCTCCTGAACGTTTCTGATGAAATTATTATCACTGCCCAACCATCATTTTCTACACCCTTAATAGGGTTTAGACTCTATGCTGAGGGGAAATGAAGAAAATATTTTTCATGAAAGATGAGCTTCTGGTGGAAATTAACTGAAACCTTAAATGCAGTCAGCCTTACCAAGATATTCTCTTTTGATAATACACAGATACACAGTAATTGGTTGATTATTTTGAGACTTCAGGGGCAGAGTGTTGAATTAATCATCCTCAGCATCCGTACTGCTGTTGATTTGAAGCCTCCTCAGAAGAAACAGCACAGCACCGACTCTCAATCCAAATTTCTCATGTTTCCTTCTATCACTTATTAGCTGTGTGACCCTTAGCAGTTTACTTAACCACTCTGTGCCTGATAGCCACTTCCGCAGTTATCTGTTTCTAACGTGTTTGTGTCCTAAAGTACGCGTATATTTTCCTAAAATAAGTGGAGATGTGTTTATGTATGTGGTCTGTGGAGGTGTGTGTGTGTTTAACTTGGTTTTGGGCTATACGTTTTGTTCCGTTTCTTGCTTTTTTTCACCTAACACTATAATTTCGAGATGTGTTTAATTGGCTATATTTACATCTAGTTCATTATTTCCACCTGCTCACAGCATTCTATAGTGTGCATCTATCACATTTACTTAACCGTTGCTCTAGTGATGGTCATCCAACTTCTGCCACAAACAATTCCACGACAAACATACTTGTACAAGTCTCTTTACAGACCTAGTAGCAGGATCACTGGGTCAGAGGGCATTTATAATCTTTATTTCAATGAATATCCTAGGTTGCTGTGAAATGGTGGGAGTAGTAATAGTGTCAGAACCTGTCTAACTTCAGGGGGATAATGACCAGGATCAGCCCAAAGCTGATTCCCATGAGGTGGAGGTTAGACATACCTCCATCTTCCAACCTTTTTACCAATTCTGACACCAGCCGTCCCTCCCATGGCTCTACTTCTCTTCTGGGTTTGATAATCTGTCGCAATGGTCACACAGAACTCACAGATCATACTAAAAGTTAAGTGATTTATTAAGGAAGTAACAGGGTACAACTCAGGATCAGGATCACCAGGCTACAACTTGGGATCAGGGTCAGTAAGCATGTAGGCAAAGTCTGAAAGCCTCCCCTGAAGAGGAGAGCATATCCCTCCCTTCTTCAGTGCAGGACAGCTTTCTCAGCTCCTCTCAACCTTGCAAGCAAGCAGGCCCTTCTCTCTGCTGTGCAAGCCTCCTCTTGGTCATGCAGGCCTCCTCTCAGCCAATTCTGTGCTGGACCCCTTCTGGGCCTCTGGCTATCTTCAATGTTACAGCCCTTGACCTGTGTTACAGCTATTTTAGGAGGTTCCTTGCCTCCTCTCTCTCAACTTCTTCTGTCTTCTTTCTTGCCTTTTCTCCTTTCTTCTTCTTCCTGCTGCTTCCTATCTTTCTGCTTCTTTCTGTCTGAAAAACCTCTGTGAAGTTGCCTGCAT
>NW_004444010.1:10368418-10370107 GCF_000243295.1 Trichechus manatus latirostris
AAAACAGAAAAGCAGGCCTATGGGCTGAGAAGACAAGGATTGGAATTCTGGACATACGAAGGGGAAGAGAACATGGTGGGCACAACAGGCCTTCATATGGAACCACTGTGGTGCTACACCTTAGAAGCAAGGGCATACCAGAGGTAGAGCCTTGCCAAAACTGTAACTCAACCTTGAGACAGCCCAGCTCATGGGTGAATTAACATCATCAGCCTCTATTTAATCTGCCCAGCAAAGGAAAGAGCTAACCCTCTCTGGAAAAAGATAACATTATTCAGAGCCTCTATACTTTTTCATGCACAACCTCTGGCATTCTATCAAAATTTATCAGGAATACCAAGAAATATGAACAAATGACCTAAAGAGAGAGAAAGAGAGACAGGCAGACAGACAGACAAAGAGAGAGAGAAATAATAGATCATAGAAATAGACCCACAGATGATTCAGATCTTTGATAGAAAAGGACTTTAATATAACTATGATTAATATGTTTATACAAATACACTAAAGTAATTTGCCCTTTTTTTCTATTAGATTTCATATTTTTTTGTTTATTTTCAGAAGTTCTTTATAGATTTCAGCTATAAATCCCTAGTTGAATTTAGGTATTGTCCCCATTCTCAGGAATTCCTAAAATCTCATTTTCTAGACCTGATGTTTTATGAAGTCACAACTGTCAGACAGTTAAAAGCCTGTGGAAAGGGAGCATACATTAATTCTGCACTTTTATGGATAAATAAGTCAAAGTGAATTTTAACCATAGTGCCTGTGTTTCTGTTTGTAAAGTTTGAAGGCTTTTGATAATTCTTTTCTCTTATAGACTCGTTGATTTTCTTGCTTCTTATTGCTTAGTGTAGCTGGGATTTTGAAGGCCCATAGTTGAACGCATTATTGGTTTCTGATGTCTTTATCTATAATTACATGTTGAATTGTAAAGAAAATTTTTTTGAACCTTTGAAAACCCCTTTAAAAAAGGTTGGTTTTGGGAAAACAACAACAATAAATAAAGACTCCAGGTTGGAGACAAACTGGTAATTACTTTAAAAATATTATTAAAACAAGAAATCTAGAATAACCTTTTATTGGTTTATGTTATATTATCAATGATTTTGTTACCATGGTGGTATAAATTTAATTTGAATAAATTGAGTACTAATTTCAGAAATCTAGGCAGTGAACTCAGCTCTTCCTCAAAAGACATACTATACAGCTAGTAATGGTGGTGACAAAGAGTTGACAATAAAAAAGGCTCTAATGCATGGACAGTGTCCCAGATCTCCTTCATCGATGACTGAAGGAACAGCTTTGGATTGGCTGTCAGAAGGAGTTGGATGTTCTGGAACTCATGGGTAAGCTGAAGTCTTAGATTGCTCCTGAGATGTATTCTAGGTCCTGATGCTGTGTTTGTGAAGTAGGTGTAGCCATTAGGAGAAATAGGAGGAGGAGGAGGAGGAGGAGGAGGAAGAAATAGACTAGAAATGGAATTCTGTTTCTTCCTTTCAGCTTTACTACTTCTGAAATGGTATAAACCCCTCTGAGGCAGCCTTTGACCATATCTGTTCCATTTATCTGTTTTCTCCTTCCCTTTTCTCTTTGCTGTAATGCTTTCTAGAGACAATCAAGAATTGAGAGCAATGTAATGATAGCTTATATCTTTTATAATGTTTCCCAGAGGAAAACTTCAGCTTG
>NW_004444010.1:10379140-10379835 GCF_000243295.1 Trichechus manatus latirostris
TCCCTTCTCCTGCCCAGCCCTCTGGTCTTGAGATATTGGATGGGCCCTGATCTCTAACTACTCTTGCCCACAGAAACCCCAAGTCCTGTCTTCCTAGTAAACTCTGGTCTGCTTCCTTATAGCCACATCTTATTTGTTCTATTTGAACTCAGAGGGCAGAATGGAGACAAGAATAGAAGTTTCAGGGACATTTCAGCTCTGCATGATCTGATTCTGGCTTCTTGAGGAGAGAGCTGGTCAGGGCAGGACCAGAGCAGCGGGAGGTTGTGGCGGGGGAAAGCCTGGCAAAAGGTAGTGGACCGCTTGCCTATGGTTTCGCAGCTATGTAGAGCCAGAGAGCAAATGACAAATGGTATCCCTATGAATATGTTAAGGATGTATGGGAGAATCTTGTCTAAAGAGACATCAAAGCAAGCTGGGCCTGAAGTGAGAACCAGGAGCTTGGTGTTAAGCCAGGGGCTCAACTATCCAGGAAATGTGAGAGTGTGGAACCATAGCTCAGAATGGGTAAATGGGAGTTGGTGCAGGTAAATTAGGATTCGATAGGCTCGTGGTAGCCTTTTCCCATGTTCCCGACAATATAATGCATAGATAGAAAATATCTTTTTGCACAAAATGTTCTACATCCTACTTTGGTGAGTAGTGTCTGGGTTCTTAAAAGCTTGTGAGTGGCCATCTAAGATACTCCACTGGTC
>NW_004444010.1:10381384-10382734 GCF_000243295.1 Trichechus manatus latirostris
GGTTGTATAAGGGTGCTTAAGCATCAATCCTTAAGTCACTTCTGTGTGTGTGAGCAAGAAAATCTTTACTGACTCACCTTATCCTATCAATTAAGAAATCCCGGCACATGTGAAGAATACATTGAACTCTTTGCAATAAGACCGGTAGTTAATCTTGAAGCGCTATACATATGGTAATACTTACAAATAAAAAGAAGCAAAGAATACGTGTTTTGTTTAAAAGCAACAAAAAAACAAGCTTAAGCAAAACGTACTGAAAACTATAGAGCCAGAGACTTATTTTGAAAACTAATGGTTTATAGCTAAGCTCAGAACATGTTTTCCTTCTGGTAAACTTGGCACAGAATGATGCCACCTTCAAGTGTTATTTACTGTGTGTCCTCTCCAGATATCACGCTATTAAGCAAGATGGATGACTTAAAATTTTATATTGGCTCCAGTTCCTGTCCTCAGGATACAGTGTTTTCTTACTAGAACGACTTGATTGCCACTGTGGCACTAAGAATGTTTGGCAGAGATGTAGAGAAGTGTGCTTTGCAGTGAATTTGCATAATAAAACTCACATTGAATTACGGTGCAACGAAGGGGAAAGTACAAGACTAACTAGAATTGACATTTATGTTCTGGAAATTTCTGAAATATGTCTCCTCTATGCTGCCAATTCCTGCTTTCACACAGAGGTGGTCTGACCAGTTCTGGAGTAGACAGGTGGAGTGGAGACATACTTTCCTTAAGGTTAAAAAAAAAAAAGGATTTTATTTTTTTTCACAAGCTTGAAAATAGGTATAAGTTTCAGCTGTTATACAAATTCTCTGTTTTAGATTGTGAGAACTAGTCACTACCACTGGATGCTACATGGCTGGCATTGAAACCTATGTGGCTTTCACTTTTCTGTGCATCTGTCCAAAACCAGGAGTTCTGTTTATTTTTGTTGTTAGCTGCCATTGAGTTGCCCCTGACTCAAGATGACATCGTGCACAATGGAAGGAAATCCTGCCCGGTCCTTTACCATCCCCATGATTGCCTGTGGACCAGACAGCTGTGATCCGTAGGGTTTTCATTGGACGATTTTTTGGAAATAGATTGCCAGGCCTTTCTTCCTAGTCTTAGGTCTGGAAGAGCTGCCGAAACCTATTCAGCATCTGAGCAACATACAAGCATCTACTGACAGATGGGTAGTGACTGTTCATGAGGTGTATTGGCTTGGAATGGAACCTGGGCCACCGACATGGAAGGTGAGAATTCTACCACTTAGCTATATCACTGCCCCTACTCATTTTCATTAGGGTGTTTGATACTGCAGCTGTCTGAACACTCAGCTTCATCCTGCCCACAACTTTTCTCCATATA
>NW_004444010.1:10384339-10385420 GCF_000243295.1 Trichechus manatus latirostris
AATTTGCTACTCTCTCCTCTGCTGCCGTATTACTAGCTGCCTCAATTTCTGTGTTTCCCAGTGTCAAATT
The DNA here is from genome assembly GCF_000243295.1 of Trichechus manatus latirostris. Lineage (NCBI taxonomy): Eukaryota > Metazoa > Chordata > Mammalia > Sirenia > Trichechidae > Trichechus > Trichechus manatus. Next base: position 10,384,410 of record NW_004444010.1, read on the forward strand.
CTGAAAAATGGATTTGATTGTCTCAGGTCATCTTTTCCCACCAGGTCAGAGATCTAAATCCAGCCTATGGATGGATTGCCATTTTGAAAGGAACATATTTCTGATCCAGTCAGCTGTGGCTGATTATAAGGCGTGGGTCACATGGTCCAAATGTGGTCTTTTATACCACAGGGGATGCTGTGGGTAGGCAGTTTCCCTCATAAATCTAGTAGTGACTAAGAGGAGGCAAGACAAAGCCACACTATTAAGAATGATGGGAGGGCTTCTTGTATCCATTCCAAGGCTGTTTCTTTTCCACCTCAATGCTTCTGTTGAAATAAAGTTGGGTAAGTTAATTTTTTTGGTTTTTAGGGGAAGAAAAAGAGCTTTTCCTATATGTATAGTTTTTTTACAGATGTTGTTTACTCTACAAAATAAAATGTCAGGGTAAAAAAAAAACAACTCATATATATTGAGTATCATGAAAAATATGCTAGAGGAAAGCTTAACTACTAATTTTGTTCTACTATACTCTTTTTTTCCTCCTCTAATATGGCATAGAATGGGATTAGGATTCTCAGAGGGTGACCGCTAACTGAGACAGGAGAAAAAGAGGGTGACGGATGTTTCTTTGAACTTGCATATTTCTCTAGGGGTTGGCGTTAGAAGCTTAAGTTGCACTGATAGTGTCTGTCCGTCAGTCTGGAAGAGCATCATGTTCCGAGAGGTGCATGAATGGCTAGGGAAAGGTAGCTGCCATACTTCTCGGATGTACTTTTATTGCAGTTTGATAATGCTGCTGGACTGGGCGAGGGGAAGGGGAAGAGAGAGAGAATGTGCTAGCTTGGATATTGTATGTTGTTGTTGTTTTTAGTTCTTGTGAAGTTGGCTTTGACTCATGGCGACCCCATGTATAACAGAATGAAACAATGCTGGTCCTGTGCCATTTTCATGATGGTTGGTATGTTTGAGTTCATTGTTTTGGCGATTGTATCAATCCACCTCATTGAGGGTTTCCCTCATTTTTGCTGG
>NW_004444010.1:10387346-10389311 GCF_000243295.1 Trichechus manatus latirostris
GGGTTCAAACTACCGACCTTTCAGATAGCAGCCAAGCATTTAGCCACGCACCACCAGGGCTCCATTCCATACCACCAGCTACCCTATTCTCTGATGAAAGAGGTAAGGAGGTCCAGTTCTTACAGAAAGATCCTGCGCAGTTACTGAGGAGGAGATGGATGCTTTAGTTCATTTTGAATGAGCAGCTGAAGTGGATTTGTCCCCTGCAGAGAGCAAGTTGCTATAACTTGGGATATGAGCACGGGAACAGAAGACAGGGCAGACACATTCTGGTTTTAATTTGATTCTATTTTAAGAATAAGGCATTGGGGGAGATTTTGTTTTAGCAGACCACATGTCATTGTTGAGGTATTCTCCTTGCCTTTTTCCAGGTGCTGAATGTCAACCATTTTCCCTCTTTAAGATATTTATTACAGTATCGGCCCCTGATGGCATTTTGTCCAGGCCCGAGCTTTTTCGGTTATACTTGACCTCACGCTGCTCCACAGCCCTCGGTGATCACCTCACACTCCTCCACCCAAACAAGGGATGCTCCGGATTTCCAAGATGTGTTTTTATTTTCTTATTTTTTAGCATGGAAGAATAGCTTTGGCAATGTCTAATTGTGTGCATTTTTTGGCAGTTGCAACTTGGGTTTATTTATATCTATGAATTTGCTACTCTTTCCTGGGGATAAAGCTGTGTTTTGGAGAAACTCATAAACAGAGTAGAATTGGTTTTATTAGTTCTTTATTTGATTGGAATATTGTACAATTTAACAAAAAACATTGGGCTGGAGTCAGAAGACCCTAGTTCTAGTTCTAGATCTGCTACTAGTTAGCTGTTTGACCCTGAGCAGTCACTTTATCTGAATTAATTTAATTCTCTAAGATGAGAAAGGTAAATACCTCTCTCAAGATACATCCCAAGTGCCAAGATTCTGTGATTCTGTGAAATCAGACCAGCCGAGAAGAATACAGCAGCATTCCTCTGCAGGGTTTGTAAGTGGTTAAGTAAAAGGTTTAAATCTGTGTAAGGTTATTTTTGTGTACTTATGCTCTGTTTTAGAGGTATCAATTGTTCAGGAATACAATAGAGAGGAATTTTCTACAACTCTCAGTTCATTGGAGCCTGTCCTTGACTATCCATATCCATTTGTAATAATTTTAGTTCACAGTTCTGTTGAATTTTTTTTTATGAGTAAGGATATTTGGTATAGAAATTTTAGATAAGTAGAAAATTATTTGTATGAGTCAAAATGAGTATGTGGTGAATAAGTGGGTAGGTAGAGAAAGAGGAAGCAAAAAGCACTATGTAGGTAAACTAAGATAAAGCTTCAAAACTGTTAAGCATAAGATGGGAGCTTAGATAGTATCTGATGAAAAGTTATCTGTCCTATAAGTTCTAGCCATCTGTCAGGATCAGGACAGAGAGCAGAGAAGGTGGGTGGCAATGGATATATAAGGAAGTCACAATTTCCACCCTAGGCAAAGGTCCAACATGTGAGACCAATATTTCAGGCTTCTAGTAATCACTTTATTAATAAATGAACAATATCATACCCAAATTTTGAGCAGGAAACCCAAGACAGAGCAGCTGCACAGATCACTCCATCTCATTTAGCATCTCCTCATCTGTCCATGAGTCCAGAAAGCTTCTCAGACTTTTCTGTTAAGTTTGAGAAGGTATGGTTTCTTCCTTAACTTCAAGCTAATTGAGAGTCAACTGAGAGGTTGTTCATTTTCCTCCAAAGGGAAAAAGTTTAGGGGAGAGAGAAAAAAAAATTAAAGCCTTTTACAAGAAGACAAGGACCTCTGAATGTGTTCTCAGTTTGTCTCCAGATAGCCTTGTCTATTATGGAATCACGTTAACGAAACCTATTTAGGTTTATTGAAAATCAAACAGAAGATAAGGAATGAAAGTTCTTCTCAGGTAGTTAACTGTGTCTGTAATTGGTAGATCTTAAGGCAAACAATTGCATGCACT
>NW_004444010.1:10389875-10391240 GCF_000243295.1 Trichechus manatus latirostris
TAGATTGGCATGCCTTTCTTCCAAGGTGCCTCTGAGTGGATTTGAGCTTCCAACCTTTCAGTTAGCAGCTGGGCATGTTAACCATTTGCACCACCCAGGGACTCCAAAGTTACAATGATTAAAACGAATTGTTTGAGGCCATCCACTATGCCAAGTGCACTGTAGACATTATTTTCACTTAGAAGAAGGGAAATCTACACTGTGGGATGGGATTAGTAGGAGAAGTCTGCTTAAGACACGTAAGTTTCATTTCGAGTCCTGAAGGAACTGTGCTATAGAGCTCAATAGGGTTTGAAGAGTAGCATTCTGGACTAGGATAAAGGATAAGCCCAGATCTGCAGGCCAGAATAAAAAGGACTGAAAGTAAAGGTGTGGGGCAAAGGGCTCCTGGTGGGAAAAGGCTGGGAGGGAGGAGTGATAAGGTAGGTAACTAATTTGGGCACAATTTGTCAGGCAGGGGATATTCAGTTAAATCAAATACAGAATACTTTTGCAGTAATAAAATATCATCTTGTTCAGGAGCAGATTATCCAGTAAGCAAGGTAATCACGGTGATTATCTTGCTCACCAGGTCATCTGTAGTGAACAATTTCACATTTTTCAGCACATCAAAGATTCTGCTTCTAGATATGACTGACATCTGTCTCCTTCCCAAATCCACAGCATCTTCCTACAGAATTAAAGCCTCTTTTCCAATTTACAATCCCTGACAGGGACAGATGACCCAGTGATTAGGATAAGCACGGACCTACTAGTACTTGCTTCCTAATCTGTAGTGAACAATTTCACAGATGTTGTGAAACCCATGTGAAATTGTTTACTACAGATTAGGACCTGTCTGTCAGTTTGTCCTACTGTAGTGGCATGCGTGTTGCTGTGATACTGGTAGCTTTGCTGCCGGTATTTCAAATAACAGCAGGTTCATCCTTGGTGGACAGGTTTCAGTGGAGCTTCCGGACTAAGACAGACTAGAAAGAAGGACCTGACAATCTATTTGTGAAAAAATTGGCCAGTGAAAACCTTATGAATAGCAAAGGAACACTGTCTGATATAGCACCCGAAGATGAGCCCCTCCTGTAGGCAGACACTCAGAATTTGACTGGGGAAGAGCTGCCTCCTCAAAGTAAGGTCCAACTAAATGATGTGAATGGAGTCAAGCTTTTGGGACCTTCATTTACTGATTTGATACAATCAAAATGAGAAGAAACAGCTGCAAACATCCATTAGTAATCAGAATGTGAAATGTACGAAGTATGAATCTAGGAAAATCGAAAATCATCAAAAATGAGATGGAACACATAAACATCGATATCCTAGGCATTAGTGAGCTGAAATGGATTGGTGCTGGCTATTCTGAATTGGACA
>NW_004444010.1:10393451-10394573 GCF_000243295.1 Trichechus manatus latirostris
TTTTCAGTTGCCTCATATACATGCGAAAGCTGGACAATGAATAAAGAAGACTGAAGAATTGATGCTTTTGAATTATGGTGTTGGTGAAGAATATTGAATATAGCATGGACTGCCAGAAGAATGAACAAATCTGTCTTGGAAGAAGTACAACCAGAATGCTCCTTAGAAGCGAGGATGGTGAGACTTTGTCTCACTTTCTTCGGACATCAGGAGGGATCAGTCCCTAGAGAAGGATGTCATGCTTGGTAAAGTAGAAGGTCAGTGAAAAAGAGGAAGACACTGAACTAGATGGGTTGACACAGTGGCTGCAATAATGGGCTCAAGCATAACAATTCTGAGGTTGGTGCAGGACCATGCAGTGTTTCATTCTATTGTACAGAGGGTCGCTATGAGTTGGAACTGACTTGATGGCATCTAACAACAACACGACAACGGATTAAGTAAGCATAAGTAAGCCCATGCTTACCTTGCTTGGTGGGTCATCTGTCCCTGTATAGGGTTGCTATGAGTCGGAATCAACTCGACAGCAATGGGTTAACAATCAACACAAAGGCTGCTGTTTTCTTATTTTCCACATAGCATTGCTCAGTAGAATAGCATTTCCCGGTCAGGTTGTCAAACCCTTCAGTCACATGTTTTGTTTTGTTCTAGCTTATTCCTACCAGGCGTTAAGCATTTTATTCAGAATGTTTATGTTATATTTCTGGTGGAGAAAAGGAAAAGGAGGAGGGGAAAATGACTTAAAGACATTTTCAATAAGAGAGGGGGAGAGAAGTTTCCCGAAATGGAAAAATAAACATCTTATATAACTACTTATTGTGCTATGAAATAAAAATGTCTTCTATAGCAGCAGCTGCCTCAGTGCTGCGTAGATCTGCTTGGACAGCGAAAGAAAGGTGACCTGGCAGAAAACAATGCTCAATGCATAACTGGAACTTCTATTCTTTCCAGATTGTTCTGTGAAGAACATGCTGCCGAAACCATTTACCATTCTTTATTATTATTATCCTTTTAATTCCAAGGATGTTTCTTATCTACTCATTTCTTTTCTTATTTATTTTTTGAATTATTAACCCCAATGTCTAGCTGACTGAGTCTGTTAGATTTCCTGTTTCATAGACG
>NW_004444010.1:10396390-10397505 GCF_000243295.1 Trichechus manatus latirostris
TGAGGCCCTACTATTGTGAAGCAGAGACAAACCATCCCTGCTATGCTCTGCAGGGAGCCCTGGTGGTGCAGTGATTAAGTGATATGGCTGCTAACCAAAAGGTTGGCAGTTCAAATCCATCGGCCACTGCTGGGAAACCCTGCGGGGCAGTTCTGTGCTGTCCCGTAAGGTTGTTATGGGTCGGAATTGACTTGACAGCAACGGGTAGTAGTAGTAGTAGTAGTAGTAGTATGCTCTGCAGAATTCCTGACCCACAGAAACCTTAGGATAATAGATGATTGTTATTGTTTTAAGCCACTAAGTTTCAGGCTCATTGGTTATCAATAGTTATCTATTGCTATATGAATCGTTGTTCATGTGCACTGTGTCGGGGAGAAAGAGAGACAGAGCAAGAGAAAAAAATATCTACTGTGGAATATTCATCATTACCTTCTGTCTGATTGAGCCAACTTAGGTCTTATACCCACTTCTAGACCAATAGCAATTATCAGAGAAAAACCATGCATTTGTTGGCTTGGATACTCAGGTTCTCTCCTCTGAAGCTGAGAATAGAGTCAGCTTCCTTGGAATCAGATGAACTGACTAGGGGTTAGGTATATACCTGAACCAGATGTTATTAAAAAGGAAGAAGGGGAAATAAGAGGTAAGTGGAAAATAGTGTCCACTGTATATAGACAGAAAATGATTCACAGATGTTAAAATAACCCGGTTGAGGTTACTGCATTACTAAATAATAAAAAATTAATGACCAAGACCTTTTAATATTTAAGCATAAATCAATATTTGTAGAATAACTTTTGTATAAAAGTCACTGTGTTAGAAATTCTAGGGAGTCAGCGATTAACCAGACATGGATCTTGCCCTCAAAGAGCTTACTCTGTAGTTGTCTGAAAAGTTAAAAGTGAAAGCAAAATACAGATTAAGTGATGCAGAAGTTAGAGATCACTTCAATTTAGGGCAATCGGGAAAGGCTTTTTAGGGACTCTGGCATTTGTCCTGAGAGAATGAGTCAAATTTGGGAGTATGGAAAATAATGGGCAGGAGATTACAAGCAGAAGGAACAGCATGAGCAAAGGTATGGAGATAAGAAATGGATAGGAAAAGTCTGAGCATAG
>NW_004444010.1:10399785-10401464 GCF_000243295.1 Trichechus manatus latirostris
TGGAGTTGGTGAGGATTCATGTCTGTCACAGCTTTCAAGTTTGGAAAGAAAGGCAGGAAGCAGATTTTGGAAGTCCAGTGTGACAGCTGACTAAGAAGACTATTCTTACAGATGGTGTGGACAATAGCAAAGGGGAGAAGAAGAACAGATGCTACGGCATGCCTTCTGAGAGAAGGACTTCGGTAGAAGGTGGCATGAAGACCTATGAATGGGGCAGAGAGTGAAACTGAAAGGACAGGTGAGAACGCAAGTAAAACTCCCCACCTACTTTTTAATGTTTCATATGGTTGTGTCTAACGTGTAGGAGCTAGGACAGGAAGTGGAAGTGCCATGGGGGCACTGAACAGAACGAGGACTAGAGCTGAAGGGGACATGTGGTTGTTGTTGTTAGGTGCCATCGAGTTGATTCCGACTCACCGTGACCCCACGTGACAGAGTAGAACTGCCACATAGGGTTTTCTAGGTTGTAGTCTGTAAGGAAGCAGATCTCGAGGTATTTCTCCTGCAAAGCTGCTGGGTGAGTTTGAACAGCCAACCTTTTGGTTAGCAGCTGAGAGCTTAACCGTTGTGCCACCAGGTGCCTGAAGGGGACTTAGAGAGCAAGCAACCTAACTGCTTACTTTCTAATTTTTCCTATATGCCTATTTTTTTTTAATGACCCAAATTTATTAGAGTAGAAAGTGCTTTCTATAAAGTCAAGGCAACAAATCATAGCCACAGAGACTTTAGTGTTATAACAGTCCCTTAACAATAATAATCTTTACAATACATTTAAAGGTTTGGCCAACTTCAAATGGTAGACTTGCTTCTGCCACTAATTGGTATGTCGCCTTGGATAAATCATTCACCCCTCTGAATGTAAGTTCTAGAACGTGCAAAATGAGGAGATTGAAGGAACTCTGAAATGCATCCCTGTTATAGTATGCTATGAGTCTGTGAATTCAAATATCTCACTGAAAATGCATAACATTTTCCTTATCCTTCCTAAAATGAACAAGCTATACCATCAGTGAGAGATATGACAGTTATAGCTGATTTGTTAAATCATGTATGAATCAAATAAAGCAATAATATAAGCTTAATTTTTTTCATTATCTTACCACTTCTTAGTAAGTTACTTTATCTGAAGGAAAAATAATGTGGAATATATGTTGGCAATCTTCGACCCCCAAGCCAAATTGATCCTGCTGTCTTTTTTTTTTTTGTTTTTTTTGTAAATAAAGTTTTATTGGAACATAGTCATGCTTATTTATTTATGTATTGTCTGTGGCTGCTTTCAAGCTAAAATGGCAGAGTTGAGTAGCTGTGACAGAGATAAGATTGCCAGATAAAACACAGGATGGCCAGTTAATTTTGAATTTCAAATTAACGACGGGTAACTTTTTAGTATAAGTATGTCCCATGCAATATTCGTTGCTTACCTGAAATTCAGATTTAACTAGATGTACTATATCTTTACTTGCTAAATCTGGCAATCCTAGACAGAGACTGCATGACCCACAAAATATAAAAGATTTACTATCTGGTCTTCTACAGAAAAAGTTTGGCAACTGCTGATGTAGAGGAAAGGTTTTTGAAATAGTAAAAATGAATACCTGGGTTTTTGACCTGGTTTTGTTACTAATTTACTGTTTAACCCTATTTCATTTGCTGGGTTAGATTTTAGTTTTCATGTCTAC
>NW_004444010.1:10402512-10404422 GCF_000243295.1 Trichechus manatus latirostris
GTGATTGTATGAAATGAATAAATATGAAACTGCTATAAACATTCTTATGCCCTAAAATTGTATGCTGCTTCACCTCAGCTCATGTTTTCTGAAATAATTTTAAGTGGCTTGATCATAATTTGTTGTGAGATGTTTATGCAGAATTATAATTTGAACACTATTCCTCATAACTCTTTTCTCTCCCATCTGTAGCCATCCGATCTACCAACATGGATTCCATTCTTATCTAAATGTGAATAACTCTCAATTATATAGTTCAAAACTTTACCTCCTTTCCAAATTCCAGTCTTATATAGCTCTCCATGGATGTTCTACCAACATTGTATACTCCATATGCAAGGCATACTAGACAATGAGGTAGACTGGGAGGCAGAAGATTGGCTGCTAATTCTAGCTCTTCTACTACTGGCTGGGTGACCTTGGCAAGTCAGTTAACTTCTCTGGGAGCTTATTTCCTTAATCTAACATGAGACAGTAGCTGCAATAATGGTTTCCAAACTGTGCACAGTGTAGCTCTGTAGAGTACTGAAGCACTCACAAGAAAAGGCATCGTAAGTGTTTTACATTATGGGGCAGTTCTGCTCTGTCCTATAGGGTTACTATGAGTTGGAATTGACTCAGTGGCAATGGATGGAATGGATGCTTTATTTGTACTATGTTGTGAAAATATAGAACTTGGAAGAGATTGAGGAAAAATTGCATTGACACAAGTAGTTTTCTTAAGCAGTGCAAAGGAGGCTTTGTTTAGAAACAACCTGTTTAAATTTTGCCATTGCAGCTCTACTGGTAATAAAATAGACCCTCTGTATCATGGGAGTGCTATGGAAGCCAGTGGAAATCAATGCAAACCATGCAGTCAACTCTTGTGGAGATGTCACTGCTTGGGCTGATTTTTAAAAGAAACTCCTGTGTCGACACTTTCTGTGATGGGCACTGTGCCTTGCTGAGATGCCTTATCTGAAATAGCCTGCTTGAGGTTGTATTAATGTCAAGACACACTGCTCCTCATTACAGCTCCCAGTAGCCTAGTTGCCAAAGCTAAGGGATACTAGAATGCGAACACAGGGCCCAGTTGGCAAGAAATACGTATCATCAGATCAGAGGCCTACAGCTACACTGTCCTTGGGTCAGGATGGGTGGTCTGACTTGAATGAAACTTGGCATCACGGCATGTAAAGTTATTAACTTCTTGGAGCTATTACTGGGAATATGATCTTATGTTTTGATAGCAAGTATGCTAAAATGTACCGTTTCTTTTTATGCGTAATTTTTTTCTAGGCTTCTTTCCTGATTTTTTTTTTTTCCTTTAAGAAATGAAATGAAAACCTCTTTACCCAGAGCTAACTTAAACCTTTCTGAACATGATTTCTGCACCTTTTATATCTGGTCTTTATTATCAGGCCAACCACCCACACACCATGAACCCATGACCTCATGGAGGCAGGCCACGGACACTCTCTGGTGTTCATTGACAATGGGTTTGTGATCCCACTCATCTGTTCCTAGCCAGTTACCAGTATGATCCTAGAATGGCCCTACTCCAAATTTTTGGCTATGTGACTTGAAATTGATACCATCTTTTGCTTGAGTGTGGTTTTAGATATGTGGATTTATGGCATCTGTGGGGTCTAAAAGTAGGCTGTCTAGTTGGAAATTGGAGGCACATGCCTGAAGCTGGGGGAAGAGATCTGAGCTAGAAGTATGAAGTTGAGATACACCAGCTCTAGACAGTTGTTGAGATCATTGACATAGATGAGATAACGTAGGGCATGTGTAGAATGAGAAGAGAAGGGCATCTGAGAGAACTTTGAGAAACACAGGATGGGCTGAGTAAAAGACTGATAGTAATCCTGAAAATGGTCTCTACGTCTTACTAATAAGGTAGGCCCTGCCTGATAGCTGTTTTCCTG
>NW_004444010.1:10405391-10410164 GCF_000243295.1 Trichechus manatus latirostris
GACCATGGTCCCCACAACCTTCTGCTTAGCAATTCAGTCCCTCAGGGAGTTTGGACTTGTCTGTGGCACAGCTTGGATTTTATGGCTACTACTTTACACTTTGGATTGAGCTGTGTTGAATATATTACTAACTCCCTTGTTTGACCTCTTTAGCTTAGTTCAGAGGTAGAGAACTCCCTCCTTATCGGTCAATTTAGCCATTTGACTGGATTTCAACCAGTTTTTGTGAACTTCTTCCCTGGAGGATTTGCAATTAGTAGCAGTTATATACCAAATTCACATTTCAGATATGAATGTTTATCATATGATTAAAGCAGTGGTTCTCAATAGGGAGTGATTTTGCCCTCCATGGGACATTTGGCAAGGTCTGGAGATATTATTTTTGATTGTCATGACTGTGGGAGGTGGGGTGCTACTGGAATCTAACGGGTAGAGACCAGTGATGTTGATAAAAATCTCACAATGTACAGGGCTGCCCCCTGCAACAAAGAGTTATCTGGTCCAAAATGTCAATAGTGCCAAGGTTGAGAAACCTTAGTGTAAAGAGATGCTATTGAAAGACTTTTAAGCAAAGAAGTTGTATCCCCAGATTTGTATTTTAATATTACTCTGACTGTTGTAAGGAAAGTAGATTGGTGGCAAGGGTGGGAAGTGGGAAGAGTGGAAATAGAGGGACCAGGTAGGATGATATTGAAGTCCTAGGTAAGAAATTTTGATTGTTTGAATTAGTGTGGTGAAAGTGAAAATGGAGAAAAGCAGATGGAATTAAAATATGTTTTGGGGGTAAAAATGTCAGGACTTGTTAGCGATTGGGTATGAATATTGAGGGAAAGGAACGAATCATACTGGACTCTTAAACTTCTGTCTTGGGAATCTAGGAGAATGTTAGTGCCATTTAATTAGTTGGGGAACATGGACAAGAAGTGAGTTTTGGAAGCCGAGTCAAGAGTTTATCTTTAGGGCTGCTAAGTTTAAGATGCCTGTGTGAATTTCAAATGGATATGTCAAGTAGCCAGTTGAATATATATGAGTCAGAAAGTCAAAATACTTAGAGTGTGGCTAAACAAATCATATTTTTATGTTGTCAAAGAAGATATAACATGTTTAAGAGATAAACAGTTTAGACTGAGAGGCAGTTTCTAGCTCTGTCACTTTGTGGGCAATTTGCTTCACCAATCTGAAAATATCAGTTCCTCTAGGTGTGAAATAAGAATATTAAACTGCATTAGTATTTTCCAACCAATTCATCATCAATACTTCCTTTAATTAATTGTCTCATTAACCTCGTGTTTTGAAATTTTTTAATCAACCTAACACATTGCATTCATTAAGAAATCATACATTAATTTCATCTTTCATTAGCATTTTTCCATTTTAATGTTGGTCCAGATTTTAAAGCCTTGATAATCGTTGTTTTTGGTTATGATGGTATGAAATCCCTGAAGTGAAATTTAAATGCAGGCACACCTTAGTACTGCAGACTGCTACTGGTCATTAGCTTCTGCTCTTGCTCTCTTTTTCCCAGTCTAGGGTCAATAGTGTATTCAGTTTGGGTCCTGAGATCTCCTGGCATACAACTGTGTTAACAAGCGTGAATTAATTATTCAACATAACCAGTCAGAGCTTCTGATCACTAATAAATAGCCTCCTGCCAACAGCCATCTTGGAAGTAGAACCTCCAGTCCCAGACAAGCCTTCAGGATACTGCAATCCTGACCAAGAGTATAACTGTATCTGCATGAGAGACTCTGAGCCAGAACCACCCAGATAAGCCACTCCAACAGCCCTGCTCTCAGGAACTAAAGCAAAGAATATATTTGTTGTTTCAAGTTGCTAAGTTTGGGGATAATTTGTTACACAGCAATAGACAACTAAGAAAGGTATACAGAATGTCAGTCATGTCTAGATCCTGGGTCTCAAGAGCTATAGTCAGAGGATCATGTTATTCCCTATTTTTAACTCTGCTTTCCAAATTTGCCACTTCATCCTCAAGCTAGTTTTCTGTATGTGGCATAAGAGATGGCCACTGGTAAGCATAGCTCACATCCTTATGGCTCAAGAGAGAGATTCTCCTTTTCCCAGTGTCCATATACAACAGCTTGAGAGAGAGTTCTTATCTGACTCTATGGAGTCATGTGTCCACTATGTGTCCACTCTGTCTGGGGAGATATTATAGAATGATTGGTTGAGTTTATTTATAGATATATACCCTTTTGGCCACACATGAAGTCTCATTATTAACAGACGTCTCTCAAGCACATGGGGGAAGTAATTTCAATATGTTGTTGTTTTGTTGTCTGTTGCCTTTTGACTCAATTCCAACTCATGGCAACCCCACATATGTACAGTAGAACGGCTCCACAGGATTTTCAAGGCTGTGTGACCTTTCAGAAGCAGATGGCCAGGCCTGTCTCCTGAGGCCTTTGGGTGAGTTTGAACCACCAACCTTCCAGCTAATAGTCACACACTTAAGCATTTGAGCCACGCTAGGGACGCAATAGCATGAACTATTTCTTATTGGTATGACCCAAGGGACTAGCTCAGTCACCACGTGGAAAAGCTTAATTCTCTTTTGGTTAAATTACTGATTAGCAATTCTGAGCATTGTTAAACCTCTCTCACCCTTTGGTCAGAGAATGTCTGCTGCTCTACTAACAATGAGCAACCTGGAATAAGTCATTGTGGCATTAAATTATTTTCCTTCCAGGTATCAATTTTAAGTACAAACTTGGCTACATATCAAAACTCAACTGGATTATAAATGAAGATGTAGAGGACAAATGCTTTATCCCAAAAGTTACCCTGAGTTCCAGGATGTCATTGCCAGAGAAAGAGGTTGGGAGTGCTGGTAGGAGAAGAGATATCCAGCACAAGTGGAGTCAAACGGGAACTAAAAAGGAAGATCCTGACTTTTTAATTTATAACCACTCTTTCAGAGCAATCTCAAATTTAAATACATGACACATACATTAAAATAATTTCTCAACATCAACTTCTAAAATATGGTAACACCACTGCTGTTATGTAGGAGTCTTACCTATCACAGACCGACTCAGGAACAAAGAACTAAAGAGCCATGAAAATAGAATGAATTTCGTCACTAGACATGCCTTCTGGCCCTGTTTCTGACCCCTGTTTTGTCCTTCTTTTACTTACTCTTCTTAGAAGCTGAATACATAGCTCAAGTGGGGTGCCCTGGAAACTTATCTCTAGCACAAACTACTCTTCAGAAAAGTGGCTACCATAGTCTCCTTATGCATAATTAATAATAATAAAGTGTAAAATCTGTTGCAAATTTAACTATATGCTTCAGGCCCTGTTCTAAGTGCTTGTATCAGTCAGGGTTCAACTAGACAAGAAGAAACAGTAGAAGAATATATTGTTGTTGTTAGGTAACATTGAGTCAGTTCCAACTCATAGAGACCCTGTGTACAACAGAACAAAACACTGCCCAGTCCTGTGCCATCCTCACACACATTCATGTTTGAGCCCATTGTTGCAGCCACTGGGTCAATCGATCTCACTAAGATCTTCCTCTTTCTTGCTAATCCTGTACTTTATCAAGCATGATGTTCTTCTCCAGAGACTGGTCCCTCCTGATAACATGTCCAAAGTACGTGAGATGAAGTCTTTCCATCCTCACTTAGAAGAAGGTTTCTGGCTATACTTCTTCCAAGACTGATTTGTTAGTTCTTCTGGCAATCCATGGTATGTTCAATATTCTTTGCCAACACCATAATTCAAAGGAGTCAATTCTTCTTTGGTCTTCCTTATTTATTGTCCGGATTTAGCATGCATATGAAGAGATTGAAAATACCACATTTGGTCAGGTGCACCTTAGTCCTCAAAGTGACATTTTAACACTTTAAAAAGGTCTTTTGCAGCAGATTTGTCCAATGCAATACATCATTTGATTTCTTGACTACTGCTTCCATGAGTGTTGATTGTGGATCCAGGTAAAATGAAATCCTTGACAACTTCAGTATTTTCTCCATTTATCATAATGTTGCTTATTGGTTCAGTTGAGGATTTTTGTTTTCTTTATGTTGAAATGTAATCCAAACTGAAGGCTGTAGTCTTTGATCTTCATCAATAAGTGCTTCAAGTCCTCTTCAATTTCAGCAAGCAAGATTGTGTCATCTGCATATTGCAAGTTGTTAATGAGTTTTCCTCCAATCGTGATGCTGTTTTCTTTGTTGTATAGCCCAGTTTCTTGGATCATTTACTCAGCATACAGATTGAATACATATGGTGAAAGGATATAACCCTGACACATCCCTTTCCTGATTTTAAACCACTCAGTATCCCCTTGTTCTGTTCAAACAACTGGCTCTTGGTCTGTGTACACGTTTCTCATGAGTACAATTAAGTGTTCTGGAATTCCCATTCTTCGTAATGTTATCCATAGTTTGTTATGATCCACAGAGCTGGATGCCTTTACATAGTCAATAAAACAAGGTAAACATCTCTCTGGCATTCTCTGCTTTCAACCAAAATCCATTTGATATCAGCAATGATATCCCTCATTCAACGTCCTCTTCTGAACCCAGCTTGAATTTCTGGCAGTTCCCTGTCAATGTACTGCTGTAATCATTTTTGAATTATCTACAGCACAATTTTACTTGCATGTGATATTAATGATATTGTTAGATAATTTCCATTCTGTTGGATCACCGTTCTTTGGAATGGGCACGAATATGGACCTCTTCCAGTCCATTGGCCAGGTAGCTGTCTTCCAAATTTCTTGTAATAGACGAGTGAGCACTTCCAGCA
>NW_004444010.1:10412036-10412949 GCF_000243295.1 Trichechus manatus latirostris
TGGGCATGGAATGAAGCTTGTTATCTACAGGCCATCAGAAAGGGACGATCAGGAGGAGCCTGTAACCTGTGAATGTGGGTCAAGACTGCTGTTCATAAGCAAGAATCTTCTCTCTTTCTTGAGGGATAGCCTAAGCTATCTTTTAAGAGCTTCCAACTGATTAAGTTATACCCACCCAGAATAATCTGCCTTTCAATTGATTAATTCAGGCCTGCCTAGGATATTTTATCCAGTTTGTAGTCCTTGCAAGTTGTGTGGGGCACATGTGGTGTTTATCACTCTAACTGGGCACATCTGAACATACTCAACAGCCTTGCTACTCAGTGTGATTTGTCCTCAGTAACCTGGGAACTCGTTGGATATGCAAATTCTCAGGCCCCACCCAGACCCACCGAATCAAAATCTATGCTTAACAATATCTGCAGTTAATTTATATGCACATTAAAATTTGAGAAGTATGGTGGTTCAGTGGTAGAATTCTTTTCCATGTGGGAGACCTGTTTTTGATTTCCAGCCAATGTACCTCTATGTGCAGCCAACACACATCTGTCAGTGGAGACTTCTGTGTTGCTAGAACGCTGAGCTGGTTTCAGTGGAGCTTCAAGACTAAGAGACTAGGAAGAAAGGACTGGCTAGCTAATTCTGAAAATTAGTCAGTGAAAACCCCATGGATTGCAATGATCTGGTCCACAACAGTTCATGGGGATGGCACAGGACTGGCTAGCATTTCTTTCCATTGTGCATGGAGTAGACAGCAGCTAACAACAACAATAATTCAAAAGAATACATAGGCAGCAACTGAACACATTGCAAATACTTGTACCTGATGATCAGGAGCCTGGGTGGCTCAGCAGATATATAGATATATATAGATATACATAGAGAGAGAGAGATTTATATAAAGGAAATGGCT
>NW_004444010.1:10419197-10423137 GCF_000243295.1 Trichechus manatus latirostris
TCCACCCAGAAGTGCCTTGGAAGAAAGGTCTGGAAATCTACTTGTTAAGAATCAGCCATTGAAAACCCTATGGAGGGCAATTCTACTCTGACACACGTGGGACCACCATGAGTTGGAATCCATTCAATGGCAAATGATTAGCTCAATATGTTCTTTAAGGACAAAAAAATGATTGATGTTTAAAAAGTGAGTAAGAGCTTCAGAATAGAGGTGACTGGCATATTTAGAGTGGCGGCCTAGCAGTAGGACCGACTCCATTTTTGTTAAAAGCTCCTGCTTCTGCATTCCCGAGAATGTAATTCCGACTTATTCCCATTCACATGCACATGGCCTTAGGCCTCTGGCTGGGTGGAACCTACAGACTGTGCCCCTCCCCACCCCAGTGATTATCTTGTTTAACCAACCTAGCTTTTACCCCAAAGCCACTCTTACCAAATAAATGTAGAGGTCAGGAATGTGATTGTAGAAGAATGAGTTTACCCAGGAGGCTATGTGCAGAAGCCCTAAGATCAAGGCGCTTGATCAAATTAAAATGTTTGGTTCATCTTGCCTCATGCTAACTTCTTTAACAATCAGTGACTCTGGTATAGAGCAAAAAGCCTGTGACTAATAAAATATTTTCTTTGTTATTAAACTAAGGGAGAGTCCTGATGCCAGCAGATTTAAGTACATAACAAAGGATTTCCCCTGCAACTGTCAAACTCTTAGTGAAACTTAAGTATGTAACAGAAGAAAGGTTTTTGATGTTCTTAAGGCAGGGTCTTGACACAAGATCCCTATGAGAAGTCCCCTCAGCAGCCTTCAGGAAATGTTTAAGAAATTACCTTGTGACCACCCTGCAAAAATCCCTTCGACATGTATTCAAACTAACCAGTCCAAACAGCCCACATTCGTGTTTCCAACCAATCACTGTAAAGCCTTTGGTTCCAGTTGTCCCACCTCCAGCTTTCCTGATCTTGCAACTTCCAGTCAGAATATTGTAACCTAATTCCTGATTCTGTCCTATATCTGTCCTCAGGAAATAGCTGCCCCTTGGATTCGCTGGTTTTCACTTTGTGTGGGCTAACGTCTCCCCTTCGAATATTTCTTATGCTTTCAATAAATTTCTTTGTTTTTAGTTTAAAACAGTAAGCATTTTTACTCTAGAACATAGCAAACTCTAAAACTGAGGCACTTGACATAATAACATGGGTGACATGAGAGCTGAATCAAAACTCCATTTTGTTACAAGCTCTTGCTTCTGCATTCCTGAGAATGTAACCTTGACTTCTTCACATTCATATGCATATGACCTTGAGCCTCTGGCCCCCTATCAATCTTCTTGTTTAACCAGCCTGGCTCTTGCCCCAAACCACTCTTGATTAAATAAAGGTGTGAGTCAGGAATGTGATTGTAGGAAAGGAATTTACTCAAGATGTTCCAAGAAGAAAGTAGTTGAAAATAGAGTTGCTGATGACATACTTTCCTTGTGACCATGTGACCATCATGCACTCTCCTTCTCCCTCTTTACTACAAAAGCACACCTCTCCTGCCATGCTTTGAAGCTCTTGGTAGATTCCCCTTTGGTCTGTGTTTCCCCAATTCATGAATTGTATTATCCTCTATAAATCCCTTTGCTTTTACTTTAATAGAGTGAGCATTCTTACTCTTTGATAAAAGTCAAGAGAGGGAATACCTTTTGCAAATTGTCTGTGTGTTAGGAGTCTACCTTCCACTCCCAACACCAGAAGAGTGCCGGTTGCTTCACTTTCAGTTCAGACTCCCTTAAGGGACTTTAAGAAGACTGATCAGCATGCTTGATATGTGTCCCTGGATTTTGGTGGACAACCTGAACAACTGTCAAATGTACTATTGAAGATAAACTTAAAAGGAAAGATGGATTGAAGCCATGGATGAAGGCAGGATGAGAGTAAAGGCTCCATGTTCACCATTTGGCACAATGAAAGACTTTCCAAGGGCCAAACATGCACCAAGGAAGAGGATCAGGCTGGAGCCTTCTGCAATGGTCTATACAAAGGCAAGGGGGCTCCAGAAGTATGAGGCTGTGGGGTTTACTGCTGATAATGCAGTAGCAATAGATCAGTTAAAGGAGATGCATCAGGGACCTCTGAAGAACCCATAAATGTGCTCCCAAGAAAAAGAGTTAGCTTTGCTCATCTGTCAAACTATCCGGAGCATCAACACTGAACAAGTCAAGTAGGTTGTTATGTCTTCTTACCTTCCCTCCCTCCGTCTTCCCTGGAGGACATGGGCATGCGTTACAGAAATGCTGTCAAGGAAATCTAGAAGTCTATTTTTCCTCCTTTCCCCACTGCAGGTTTCCTGACCTATGCAGGCCCAAGCTGGGGGAGAGGAAAAAATTTAAATGAAGTTCAGAGTTTTCACTATTATATAGCTATGGACAT
The DNA here is from genome assembly GCF_000243295.1 of Trichechus manatus latirostris. Classification (NCBI taxonomy): domain Eukaryota; kingdom Metazoa; phylum Chordata; class Mammalia; order Sirenia; family Trichechidae; genus Trichechus; species Trichechus manatus. Next base: position 10,421,603 of record NW_004444010.1, read on the forward strand.
TTGAAGTAATAAAATGAGACTGTTACTACAGCTAGAAGTGATTGGAGAACTTTTAATTGTCTAACAAAATACAGAAAAGCTTGGAACTCACCCAGATTTCATCTAGGGGCAGGGAAAAAACAAGTACCACTCCACAGAGCAGGTATAAGTTGGAATTAGGAAGGAAAAGACTATGTTGCTTAATAACTTCATTCTTTTAAAGTTAGAGTTACCCATGATAATTATGTAAATATATTTTTTGATCAAATACTGCTTGCTTACATGTGGGTATGACAAAGTTTTCTATGCATTACCAATATTCCGTTAAAAAATAAAACACACAAACAAAAAACAACCAGAAAGCATTTTACCAAACCATTTCAAGGTTTACTTATACCATTTAAAATATTCTGGAAAAGAAGAACATAAATTCTAGGCAGGAATAAAAAAATCTGGGCGTTTATTAAAGGTGAGATTACAGGCAGTTCTTAAAGTAGAAGATAAGTGGGAAGAAGAGAAGAAAATTAAGAATAAGTGAGAAAGTAAATGGAATTAAAGTAGAAGAAATGAATAGGTGGTTTAAAAGAGGAATTGGAAATTGGAGGAATACAGGGAGAAGCATTAAAGGGGAAGAGGGTTTGTGTGTGTGTGTGTGTGTGCCATATTTTTATGCAAGTAACACACATGTTTAAGTTTTTTGCCAACTGCACCCTACCCCACCAGATATTTTTGTAAGCATGCTCTGCTAATTTTTTTTTTAATAACAACATGTGAAAAAAAAAAAATTGGCATAGCATGTTTCCAAAAATACTGGGGAGGGGAGGTTGAGACGGCTGGCAAAAAAAGGTAGAACAAGTGTTATTTGCTTAAAAATATAGTTCTATGTGTTGGTAATGGTGGTGGAAATGGTGATGGTGGTGAGGTGTCGGAATTTTTCTCATAAATCGAATCTTTTCCTAGGTGTTGTTGTTAGGTGCCATCCAGTCAGTTATGACTCATAGCGACCATATGTACAACGGAATGAAACACTGCCCCATCCAGTGCCTTCCTCACAATCGTTGCTATGTGTAAGCCCATTGTTATAGCCATTGTGTCAAACCATCTCATTAAGGGGCTTCCTCTTTTTTGCTGACCTTCTACTTTACCAAGCAAGATGTCCTTCTCCAGGGATTGGTCCCTCCAAAGTACATAAGATGAAGTCTCGCCATCCTTGCTTCTAAGGAGCATTCTATCGGTACATCTTCCAAGACAGATTTGTTTGTTCTTCTGAAAGTCCATGGTATATTCAGTATTCTTCTCCAACATCATAATTCAAATGCATCAGTTTTTCTTTGGTCTTCATTATTCATTATCCAGCTTTCACATGCGTATGAAGCAATTTAAATACCATGGCTTGGCTCAGGAGCACGTTAATCCTCAAGGTGACATCTTTGCTTTTTAACACTTGAAAAAGGTCTTTTGCAGCAGCCCAATGCAATACATCATTTGATTTCTTTACTGCTGCTTCCATGGGTGTTGACTGTGTATCAAAGTAAAATAAAATCCTTGACAACTTG
>NW_004444010.1:10424578-10425942 GCF_000243295.1 Trichechus manatus latirostris
CTTTGGCTCTCATGGACTTGTTGTAATTTTGTTCAGCTTTAACTTGAACTTGCATATGAGCAGTTGATCGTCTGTTCCATAGTCGGCCCCTGACCTTGTTCTGACGATGTTGAACTTCTCCATCATCTGTTTCCACAGATGTAGTCTATTTGATTCCTGTGTACTTCATCTGGCGAAGTACATGTATAGTCTCCATTTATGTTGTTGAAAAAAGATATTTACAATGAATAAGTTATTGGTCTTGTAAAATTCTATCATACAATCTCCAGCATCTTTTCTACCACCAAGGCCTTATATTCTTTTTATTTTTTTCTGAGTTTTTTTTTTTTTAAACTTTTTTAAATTTTACTTTAGATGAAGGTTTACAGAACAAATAGTTACTCATTAAACAGTACACATATTGTTTTATGACATTGGTTAACAATCCCAGGACATGTCAACACTCTCGCTTCTCGACCTTGGGTTCCCTATTAGCAGCTTTCTTGTCACCTCCTGCCTTCTAGTCCTTAACCCTGGGCCATTGTGCCCCATTAGTTTCATTTTGTTTTATGGGGCTGTCTAATCTTTGGCTGAAGGGTGAACCTCACGAGTGACTTCATTACTGAGCTAAAAGGTGTCCAGGGGCCATACTCTCGGGGTTTCTCCAGTCTCTGTCAGGCCAGTAAGTCTGGTCTTTTTTGTGGGTTAGAATTTTGTTCTATATTTTTCTCCAACTCTGTCTGGGACCCTCTGTTGTGATCCCTATCAGAGCAGTTAGTGGTGGTAACTAGGCACCATCTAGTTATACTGGACTCAGTCTGGTGGAGGCCATGGTGGTTGTGGTCAGTTAGTACTTTGGACTAATCTTTCCCTTGTATCTTGTTTTCTTCATTCTCCCTTGCTCCTGAAGGGGTGAGACCAGCGGAGTATCTTAGATGGCTGCCCAGGGGCTTTTAAGACCCCAGATGCTACTCACCAAGGTAGAATGTAGAGCATTTTCTTTATAAACTATGTTATGCCAATTGAGCTAGATGTTCCCTGAGACCATGGTTGCCACAGCCCTCTGCCCAGCAATTCGGTCCCTCAGGGAGTTTGGATGTGTCTATGGAGCTTCCATGACCTTTCCTTGTACAAGTTGTGCTGGCTTCCCCAGTGTTGTGTACTGTCTTATCCTTCACCAAAGTTAGCACTTATCTATTGTCTATTTAGTAATCCCCCCCAGCCCTCCCATTCCTCATAACCATCAAAGATTGTTGCCCTTTGTGTGTAAACCTTTTCATGAGTTTTTATAGTAGTGGTCTCATACAATATTTGTCCTTTTGTGATTGACTTATTTTACTCAGCATAGTGTCCTGCAGTTTCATCCATGTTGTGAGATGCTTCGC
>NW_004444010.1:10430548-10433218 GCF_000243295.1 Trichechus manatus latirostris
GGCTGTCATGTGCCATTGTGAGCTGCGCTGGCCCTCAGCATGCTTCCACAGTGACTGACATTGCATATCCAGTAGAATAAGTTCTGCTCTTCAGGATTCCTCTGCATGAGGTTTTCAAAGAGCTCTTTGACAGCCTGTTAATCCATCTCTTCTAAATTAACCTCCTTTGCAAGAGCACCAGTTTTTTTTTGCTTCAGTCACCTCTTCTGTCTTTGAACATAGGCCACAAATTATGGAGTTCATTTCTTATATGTCTTCTTCATCCTTTGTGGAGAAAAGTTTTGCTATCACTTGCTGTGTAACTCTAGAGCTATTGCTTACTCTTAAAAATTTGATTCTGTTGGTGGTAGCATAATGCCAAGCTAAACATCTATATTTCTGAAACTCCCTTGCAGATAGGGGTAGCCTAGTCAATGATTTATAAATGGAAGTTGTTGGGATGAGCTTCTAGGAAGGTTCCTCAGAAGGGAAGCACTTGCCTATTGGTCCTAGGATTTTCTTCCCTCCTTTTATCTGAAACATGGACATGATGGCTGGAGCTTCAGCAGCCATTTTGAAAGCATAAGGATATGAGAGTCACACCCCAAGGATGGTGAAATGGAAAATTAGAAATGGAGACATTTTACATGAGAGAAACATAAATCCTGAATATGTTCAAGATACGTTTTGGGTTTCTAACACAACTTCTAAGGATAAATATATCTTGCCCATTTTTACCCAGCTTTTCTTCAGATCATTCCCCCCATTCCAATTTGGAATGACCTTACTTATTTCAGCTAAGCCAGGTCCTCTATTTCTTTTGGAACCTTTCTCAAACTCATGTCCTGTAAGAAATCTTCATTTACACATCTTCCTCACCAATCATTCTTATGATTATAACAATGATTTAGATTTTTTTGGGGTGTGAAGGTCAATCTTTTGTACATGCTGTATTCTCTTCTATATTGTCACTTTTGTGTGTTTTATTTCCCACAAGATTAAAATTCATTGGAAAAAAATATCCATCCTGGCTCCTTTTGCTATCTGCCAACAATCCCCCAAAATAGGGCCTAGCAAAGTGGTAGGTCCCCGAAGAAATCTATTAATACTGATTGAATGAAGTCTATTAAATCTAGAGAAACATGGTGGGAGGTGGGGGGTGAGGGTAACTGAGAAATCTGTGACCTTGTTTTTTATGTGAATAGTCCTGGGTATGGAGCAGGTTGTGGTCCTGTTGCCTCATCCTACAATTGGCCTCAACATTCCCATTTCCTATAGAAGGAAAAGTGATGAGTTCTACCCTCTCAGAAATATCTACCCCAGTCTGTCTCTGGGCTTCCCCTAAAACTTTTAGATATCATTTATTTTTTTATTAACTTCATGACGTTCATCTTTAACAAAACTAGAAAAAAAGTTCCAAAATACTATAGGATCCTGGAAGTTAGTCATAAACCTGACGAAGCTATTCCTCTTTCTGGAAACAAACCCCTTTGCCTGAATTCACCATCTTATTCTTGTCAATCAAATGACTCCTCCAATTCCTTCTTTTCCAGGAAGACTTTTCAGTGTGTTGATAATGTGAAGGTAAGCTTACTCAACATTTGTTCATTCTGTAAAGATGTGTTTAAGTCTACGATGTGCTCAATACTCTGAGCTGCTAGTGGGGGCTCGGGTCAAAAGTAAAATGAGGCGTGATCTTTTACCTAAAGAAATACACTGTTTAGAAAATTCACATCCACAGAATTCAGTAAGATTATACAGCCTGTCAAAAAAGAGATTAAGACTAAGCGCATCCTTTCTCTAGCTCTCTGTAAAACCTCTGCCCTTCATCCATCAGTAATGTCATGAAGTACCTGCTGAACTTCCTCCTTATTAGATAGCTTACTTTCCACACTTGCTCTTTGATTGCTCATAACGTAAGTTCTACATTATTCATTTCATGAAATTATAATAGGATTATTGTTTTATGTATCAATACATCAGAGAACCAGCAATAAGCACTTACAAGGCTAGCATGGTTAGAAATTTTGAGAATACAAAAAGGGCTAAATACAGGATGTGGTTCTGCCTCCTTTCTTTATCACCTTCTCTAAAAAGCCTTTGTTGACTTTTCCCTACCCCTGGCAGAGTTATTCATTCTGTGTTTTCATAGCAGTGATAATGACGATTATTGTTAATTGAGATTTAGTAAGTGCTAAACACTGTGCTAAGTACTTTGATTGGATCATCTCATTTAATCCTCCCAACAAGCCTAAGAAGTAGTTAATATTACTCTAATTTTACAGATGAGGAAACTGAGGTACAATTAGCCAATGTGATCAAGTTAGCACAAGTAGTAAATGTGACAGGGGCATTCCAATGTGGATAGTCTAGTATCATCACTTCTAGTTTAAGGGAGCCAAGGCTTGTTGTTGTTAGGTGTCATCGAGTTGGTCCCTACTCATAGTGACCCCGTAAACAACAGAATGAAACACTGCCTGGTCCTGTGCCATCCTCACAATTGTTGCTATGTTTGAGCCCATTGTTGCAGTCATTGTGTCAATCCATCTCGTTGAGGGTCTTCCTCTTTTTCACTGACCCTCTACTTTAACCAAGTGTGACATCCTTCTCAAGGGGCTGGTCCCCCCTGATAACATGTCCAAACTACATGAGACAAAGTCTCACTGTCCTTGCTTCTAAAGAGCATTCTGG
>NW_004444010.1:10433471-10434845 GCF_000243295.1 Trichechus manatus latirostris
ATTTAATCCCATATTTCTCAAGGCAGATGGGTCTCTATGTTACTTTGACTCAAGAAGGGAAGAGGGTAAAAGAGAACAAGGAGGATCTGCCAAACATTCCAGACTCCCAAACAAACATTGCAGGTCAGGGCACCTTAGCCTTGTTAATTATAAACGTGAACAGATCTAAAACATTATATTGGTAATATTTTTACTTATGCAAAAAGAAATAGACTTTATCTTTTTCATTTGATCCAAATACAGTAGGTAATAAACCCTCAATAAATAGAAGCCTGGTATTTATAAAATGACCAATTTTTGAGATTGTATCTTAAATAGGAATTTTATAGAGTGGTAATGTTTTGGTGAGGCTTATAGGTTCTTGTTAACATTTTCAATATTGTATCAGTCAAGATTTCAACACGAAGCAGATGGCACACTAAGACTGAGTAATTTGAGGAGTGTTCAATGAAAAGGCTGTTTAGAAAGGTGTGGGCATGGCTTAGAAAAAGCAACAAGAGATAGTGTGTATCCCTGGGAAAATTTGGTTTCCTGTTATTACCTTTAGGTCTGAAGGAGCAAGTAGGAGGAGAAGTAAGGGGGACATAGAGAGAAAGAGATAGAGAGAGAGAGAGAGAGAGAGAACTGTATGGAGAGGGCTTCCTGACAGGCACCGTGGTCACCAGTGGAGGAATGCAGCCAACCCATGGTCCAGCATGGGAAACCCAGGGAGTACTCACCCACCATCACTGTCATCCTGCCTCTGTTCTCCTGACATTGCTTCCCACTGGCTGAATCCAACCAGAGCAGAGGACAAGGGAATATGTTGATGCAGTCCAAACATATCCATCTCCTATGGCAGAAAGCAGGGTTCAGAAAGGTGGAGAATAAACTGGAAGGATAAAGGGAGGATATTCAGCACAAATACCCCTTTTCAGTGAGGTGGAGATTAGAGAAGTTCTCCTGACTCTACCACTTAGGTTGTTCTGCCTCTTTCTGTTAAATCTGATAGGTGGTAGATAACCCAGTGATTGGTATGGTTCCTTTTTGTAGTGCAATGAGAGAGAAAAGGAGGTAGGATGAATTTAGATATTTTTTTTATTCAAAGAAAATGGAGAAAAAAATCCTACTTCATTCTATTGCAGTCATTGGGTTTAGAGTTGCTATAAATCCAGGTTTTAAAAGGTTTAAAATAAACACAATTATTGATTGATTGGGCAACAGGTACTTAAGATCAAGTTACTGATGAGAAATTAAGACCAGTTTATGGGTGAGTGTTTTGTGGAAACAGCTCTGACAGCTGATCTGAGGAGAGTTGGTCTGGTAAGCTGTGTGTGGTCTCTATTTCTGCATTCTGAGGAGGCAATAGGCTCTGTTGTTGTTGGTGTTGTTATT
>NW_004444010.1:10436890-10438291 GCF_000243295.1 Trichechus manatus latirostris
TCAGCTTCAACTTGAACTTGCATATGAGCAATTGATGGTCTGATCTGCAGTCAGCCCCTGGCCTTGTTCTGACTGATGATATTGAGCTTTTCCATTATCTCTTTTCACATATGTAGTTGATTTGATTTCTGTGTATTCCATCTGGTAAGGTCCATGTGTATAGTCACCATTTATGTTGTTAAAAAAAGGAATTTGCAGTGAAGAAGTAGCTGTTCTTGCAAAATTCTATCATGTGATCTCCAGCATCATTTCTATCACCAAGGGCATATTCTCCAACTACCAATCCTTCTTCTTTGTTTCTAACTTTTGCATTCCAATCACCAGTAATTATTAATGCATCCTGATTGCTTTTTCGATCAATTTCAGAATGCAGAAGTTGGTAGAAATCTTCAGTTTTTCATCTTTTGGTCTTAGTAATTGGTGCATAAATTTGAATAGTAGTCGTATTAACTGGTCTTCCTTGTAGGTGTATGGATATTATCCTATCACTGACTGTGTTGTACTTCAGGATAGATCTTGAAATGTTCATTTTGACGATGAATGAAATGCCATTCCTCTTCAAGTTATCATTCCCAGCATAGTAGACTATATGATTGTCTGATTCAAAATGGCCAATACCAGTCCATTTCAGCTCCCTAATGCCTAGGATATTGACGTTGATGTACTCCATTTCATTTTTGACAATTTCCAACTTTCCTAGAGTCATACTTCATACATTCCATGTTCTGATTATTAATGGATGTTTGCAGCTGTTTCTTCTCATTTTGATTCATGCCACCTCAGCAAATGAAGGTCCAGAAAGCTTACCTCCATCCGTGTCCTTAAGGTCGACACTGCTTTGAGGAGGCAGCTCTTCCTCAGTCATCTTTTGAGTACCTTCCAACCTGAGGGGATCGTCTTGTGGCACTATACCAGACAGTGTTCTGCTCCTATTCATAAGATTTTCACTGGCTAATTCTTTTCAGAAGTAAACTGCCAGGTCCTTCTTCCTAGTCTGTCTTAATCTGGAAGCCCAGCTGAAACTTGTCTGCCTTGGTTGGCCCTGCTGGAATTTGAATACTGGTAGCATAGCTTCCAGCATCACAGTAACACAAAAGCCCCCATAGTACGACAAACTGACAGATGGGTAGGATATATATATATATGAAATCACATAGGAAACACAGGTACAGATACTTCTTAGGCATAACCAAACAACTTGTGAGACTGGTTTTCTGTGTTTGAAGACTTAAGACTATAGTCTCATGGGACAACTCAGATAATTGGCATAATATAGTTCCTAAAGTGTAGGCTCTGTAGCTCATCATGGTGAGTAGTGTCTGGGGTCTTAAAAGCTTGCAAGCGGCCATCTAAGATACAACTGTTGGTCTCTACTTGTCTGGACCAAAAGAGAAAGAAGGA
>NW_004444010.1:10438700-10466367 GCF_000243295.1 Trichechus manatus latirostris
ACATTGTGAAAAATGCAACCAATATCACTGAATAAGTTGCGTATAAATTGTTAAATGGGAACCTAATTTGCTGTGTAAGGCTTCACCTTGTTGTTGTTAGGTGTCATCGAGTTGATTCTGACTCATAGCGACTCATGTACAACAGAATGAAACACTTCCCAGTCCTGCGCCATCCTCATAATCGTTGGTATGCTTGAGCCCATTGTTGCAGCCACTGTGTCAATCCATCTTATTGAGGGTCTTCCTCTTTTTCGCTGACCCTCTACATCTTCACCTTAAACACAATAAAATATTAATTAAAAAAAAAAAGTACAGGTTTCAAAGAAAAAATACCTAACTTCGGCTCACATAATTTGGACATGTTATCAGGAGGGAACCAGTCTCTGGAGAAGGACATTGTGCTTAGTAAAGTACAGGGTCATCAAAAAAGAGGAAGACCATCAATGATTTGGATCAATATGGTGGCTGCAACAATGGGCTCAAACATAGCAATGACTGTGGGGATGGTGCCGAACCCGGCAGTGTTTCCTTCTGTCGTATGCAGGGTTGGTATGAGTCAGAATGGACTTGATGGCACCTAACAACAAAACAACTGAAATAAGCCTCAAAACTTTAAATAACAAAAAATTTCAGAAGAAAATATAAAATATCTCATGTAAACCATATTTCAGTTTAAGTAACTTTTGACTATGCCTAAGAATGATTACCAAGAATACCCTTTCTCAAATCCATGAAATAGACTTTTCCCACTCTAATTTCCTCTTTATTAGGTATCAAAAATTCTAGCAGTTTTCTTTTTCCTTTTTCTTTGAACTTCTTATTCTGTTTGAAAGTCATCTTTTCCTAACTTTTTGTGGATTTTCTACAAAAGGAACTTTCCTTCTTATTCAACTTCCTCCCCTACTCCCCCCGCACCCCCCTTTTTTTTTTGGTCGTACCTTCAAGGCAATTTGCCATCAAGAAGACACAGGCAGATGTACTTTTTTCATGTGGTAACTAAACCTCAGATCTAATTTCTCTATAAAAAGTCTTGCCTTCCTCTGCCTCTTTCCAAATTAAATTGGTTAATTTACTCTGTAGCGAATGAGGTTCATTATTTTCTGTATGCCTCATCCTTTCTCTAAAAGTTACTTTTTTGTCCAATGAAGATTTTTAAAAGTTTATGAATTTATAAAACTAGAAACAGAACCAGATTTCCACTTGTGAAGAAGATCAAAATGAAGGTTTCTCAAGCCCATGTAATGGGAAAATAAATTTAAAAGGGATTCCAGATGGGGTGGCCCTGAGAAACTAGTCTGTTCTTATTCATGACCAGTGAGAAGCAGGTCTAAGCTAAGGGCTAATAATTCCCTTGAATGAAACAACTGGGAGAAGATATTGTAGTTCATCCTGAGAACTTGAAGAAGAGCATTTCTTCCTTTTTGTAGCGGCAGTGAGATTCTGCCTCCCCCATCAATGCTGGGCTGTAGAAGTGCTGTCTGGGGACAGTTTGAAGGGAACCTTAGAGATGACAAGAGTTGACAGTAGTTGGGCTCTATGAAGCTAGTCTTCAACCTACTTTAGCAAGGATTTGGGGTCGTGGCTTTGAAATGATACTCTTGTTATTCTTTTTTGATCCAAAAGGATTGAGAATGACGTCTGTTCACAGAAGAGAACTGGATAATTAATTTATTGAGAAACTCTATAGAATATAAATGTTGTGGTAAGTCCTCTGCTTAACAAGCTAGATGAGCTGGTTTTATTTAATGCTGAGTATAGGGTTGTTATGGGTCGGAATCGACTCGGCAACGGTTTTTTTTAAGGCGTATAGAACAAACTATTGCCAGAATAATTTTCCTCTTCCACCCACCTTCACCTGGAAGCTGGTGTTGCCTTCAGCTAGACGTGAGCTGTAGTGCCCAGTATGTGAGTCCTGTCAGCTGACTACTGGAAGGTAAGTAGAACTTTGCTTTATTACTGGTTTGGCATGGTAACAATGGTGAGCCCACCTATAAGCCACCTGTATCAGTTTTCTATTAATGCATAACAAACTACCCTAAAATTTAGTGGCTTAAAACAATAACTATTTATTATTTCTTGCAATAAAGAAATAATTTGACTGTTTCTTCACCTCCACATATTGTCACTGGGATTACTTATGTAAAGTATTCTTTTGGAGGTGTGATGATGTGAAATGGCTTTACTTACATGTCTGGTGGTGGGGGCTGACTGTTGGGTGATGTGTTCATCAGAGTAGCTGGATTTCTCTACATGGTGGCCCAGGGTTCCACACAGGAGCAAAAGAAGAAGCTTCCTGGTCTCTCAAGGCCTTGTTCCAGAACTGAAACAGCATGAATCACTTCTGCTACATCCTATTGGTCAAAGAAAATTGCACAGCCAGTCCAGATGCAAGGATAAGTAACTCATACAGGTGGACATGTGCCTATGAAGATGGGAATATTTGTTGGAGGCCATCTTTGCAGGTATTATATCATACCGCCCATGGCAGGGGAGTGACATCGGAGCTGGTGAGTAGTCACAGTGCCTCAGATAGTGAGACTAAGGCTCAGATAGAGACACAGGCACAGATACACTTAATTGTCCTGAATTCCATAAAACACCAGGTATCCTCCCTAAGATTGTCAGAACAAGTTTGTAGGTGATCTGATAATCACATGTACAGAGATCTTTTTGACTCATTCTACACAGTAAGCTTCTCAGGGAGAAAGAAAAGAGAAAATGTACAATTAAGAGTTGTTTAGGATATAAAGCACCTAGCATATGCATTCTTACATAGAAAGTGCTTAGTAAATATTAACTATTATTACCCTTGGATCGCCTTACTAGTTTGACTGTCAGATATGGCCTGTCCTAGGGTAAAAGCACCACAGAGTTATAGTAAAGCAAAAAGAAAGATTTTATTCGGCATATGTTCAAAGAGGCAAAAGTGGGAAATGGACAGCATGCTGCCAGAGTCATGTCTGTCCGAGTCCAAGCAACGCCACAGTATCATCAGTATATGCTAACATTGCAAAATGGGTAAAATCCTAGAATGCTTCTCCTTTTCACAGGTTGGCTAAAAACTGCCAAATCACCATGATTCTACATTTTGAATTGTCTTTCTTAATAATCATTGGTACAGGTTTCAGTAATGACAATCAGGAGAGTCTTCTTCGGTCCAACAAATCTTACTATTTACTAAAGGCTAATAAGGAGATAAGAGTGGAAAATACACGGGTGCTTTGTGCTCTGTTTATGCTTTGTTTATGTAGAAGTTTCCCTAAAAGATGTTTTCCAAGATTGTCTTAGCTATTGTCTTTATACCTCAGGGCTCAGTTGATGTGTCCTTGTGAGTCCTTGTGGGTCCTTGTGAGTCCAGCTCCAGCTGGGTAACATTCTTTATACTCAAGGACAGGGAATAAAGGCTCCAAGATTATCTCTTAAATCAGGCCCTTTACTTTAGGTTTCCCTGAGAAAGACCCACTGATCTGCTTCTGTAAAGATTACAACCAAGAAATCCCTATGGGGCAGTTCTACTCTGTCACACGAGGTCTCTATGAGTTGAAAACGACTCGATGGCACCTAACAACAAAGAGCAGATAGTCCCTTTACACATATCCACTTCTGGTTTATGAAAAAGTTATTGAAAAGTACAGGTTTTTTTCACCTCTATGGGTACCTAGGTGGATTATTCTCCTCCTTCTTGGTTGGCTCAGTGAAGAAAGTCTTTATGATTATTTCTTCTTCTTCTTTCTTCCTTCTTTATTCATCACAAAATTTACTGTTTCCCAAGCTGAATGTTCAGGAACTTAGCAACTCTAACCATAGGGTCATAGGTGTACATTGAATATATCCTATAAAGCTTTACTCTGTTCCAGTTCTATTCTTCTTGGGGGAGATAAGAATTACTGATTAAGATACAGAAAGCAGATCCATAAAGTGTCCTGTTAGGAGCAGGAGCTATGGGATTTTACGATTAAACATCCTGAATTTTGGGGGACACTACTAAGTTCAATGGTTTTTCCCTATTATAAAATCATCTGTCAGATCACGTCATTGTGTCCAAATTTTGAGACACGAAATTATGAACACATAATGTCACACTACATATTGGAATTAAGAAGTAAATTTGCTGACCATGGGTTTCTTGGTGTGTCCTCCCAGGAAATCCTTTTCTTTCTGCCTCAAAGACAGGTGAGGGCTGTGAATTCTCTCTACCAGTTCTTTTCTGACAGATAATCATTGCTTTGTTACCCTTTCTTACTTAATCAGCCCCTTGTCTCTCAGCGCCAGCAATATGAACCATGATCTTATTTTGATAATGAACAGATATTCCTGTTTGAAGAGTTAGAAAGATTCAGATGTTAAATGAGCAAAAGAACCAAACACCTACTCTTATTATGGTAAGACTCAAAATTCTTTCTTCTCATGTCATGTTATCTAATTATAATAGCAAGTGGCTGGGGAGAATCTATTTGAGCATTATGTGTTTTCTCTCTTGTAGAAAGCATAGATTTTGCTCCTCTATCCATTCAATGAAACTCAGAAAATTTCCATGTGTCTGGAAAATAAATGCATTGATATCTGACCAGGAGTGCTTGCTGAATTCCAAGCCTGTATCCTCTAAATAAAGCCCTTGTTAGAAGCTCTGTGAAGATAGAGGTGAAACAGATGTTTTCCCTTTGCTTCATATTATAACAACAGAAATACTTGATTTTTCTGTTTGATCCTTAGCTGACTGGGGAGAGAGGGTCCTTTTGTTTCAAGTCTCCCTTTCCCAAATTGCTCCTCTTCTCCTTCAATTCCTCAATGACATTGATATCTCATTGCCGTCAGGTCGATTCCAACTCATAGCGACCCTATAGGACAGAGTAGAACTGTACCATAGGATTTCCAAGGCTGTAATCTTTGCAGAAGCACAGTGTCACATCTTTCTTTTGCAGAACAGCTGGTGGGTTCGAACTGCTGACCTTTCGGTTAGCTGCTGAACTCTTAACCAACTGTGTCACCAAGGCTAGAGAGTAATGAGTAAACAAACACATATACAGAGTTTGGTGAAGTTAACCCTGAAGTAAATTACATTTTAACTTCACATAAAGCAAAAGCCTGTGTTTGTAAGACCAATAATCATTTCTTTGAATTGACTATTTTTAATCATTTTTTTAAAATATTTTTCTTTTGTGAGTTCATTTTTTCTTTGGGATGTTGCAAAGTGAAGTACTTCCAATATCACCTTTTGTTAAAGGTAGATTACCAAGAAAGTAGACTCTGAGAAGGAGATAGTGTGCAGAAGTTTTATTGTGGGTGCTATTTGAAGTTCCTGGGTGGCACAAGCAGTTAAGCAATGGGCTACTAGCCAAAAGGTTGGGAATTTGAATCAACCTAGTGGCATCTCTGAAGAAAGCCCTGGTGATTTGCATCTGAATGATCGCAGCCGTGAAAACCCTATGGAGCACAATTCTACTCTAAAGTAGACGGGGTTGCCATGAATTGGAATCGACTCAGTGACAACTGGTTGGTTATTGGGATTAACATGTGAGGGGGTAGGGAAGGAAAAAGACTGGGCAGAGGGAAAGTTGGACTGTGATTCAGTCTCAGAGAAGGCCACAACTGACTGTATGGGGAGCTCTGAGGCTGTGATAGCCCCTCAGAGTTGTTCAGAGTTGGGACAAAGAGCCCAGGACTTTATACACTTGTGCCAATCAGCCATTGGATGCAGGTGCCCCTAGGAAGGGAATGTGAACTGTTTTGCAGCAACTTCCGTCAGCCTAGGGCAATTCCTGGAGAGAGAGAGCTCTGACATTAAGCTTTGTGAGCTGTCAGAACCTCCCAGCAGCTGGAGGAATGAGTCCTTCAGTCCTTCAGGGGATTCTGGGCAGTGCATCGAAGTGTCTGTCACACCTTGTTGTTGTTGTTAGGTGTTGTAGAGTTGGTTTCAACTCATAGCAACCCCATGCACAAAAGAATGAAATGTTGCCCAGTCCTGCACCATCCTCACAATGATTGCTACGTTTGAGCCTATTGTTGCAGCCACAGTGTCACTCCATCTTGTTGAGGGTCTTCCTCTTTTTTGCTGATCCTCTACTAACAATGATGTCCTTCTCCAGAGATTGGACGTGATAACATGTCCAGAGTAAGTGAGACGAAGTCTCATCATCCTCACTTCGAAGGAGCATTCTGGTTGTACTTCTTCCAAGACAGATTTGTTTGTTCTTCTGGCAGTCCATGGTAGACATGGTCAACTGGATTCCTGCACAGGGCCCTGCATTTTAGCCTTGCCACTCCCCAGGGGTCAAGGCATCTGAGGGAACAAAAGAATGTCCCCGTCTAGAGTCTGCATCCCTCCTAACTGCACTTTAGGTAGTCAAGACCCCAGAATTACTTGCCCCAGTAGTCCCAGGTTTTCACTCCTAACCCATTGGAGTGGTCAAGAGGCTGCTGTTTGGGAAGGGAGTGTACATGGTGGGATATCTACAAATATCTACACAAGGTCTGGTATTCTCAGGAAAAATAAGGAGAACAATTCTTGTCCCTTATTTTATCTCATAGAACTATTTGTGAGGATTAGAGTAAAATTTGTAAGCATTTGCAATTAGTTGGAGAAAGATGCTGTAAAAACACAAGCTACTAAAGTATAACCCCAAGAATCAAATCCTAGAGGCCAGGGAGCAGAGGCTTTGGATCATGGGTTCTGCTGGCTTGCTGAATTCCAGACTTAGTCTGGAAGCACTCCATGCTTGATAGGCCAATAGTAGCTAAAAGATTATGAGCTTTACTAAATGGGTGACTAGCTCCTGAAGAAAGTGACATATTTTACTTGATAATACTCAAGTAAAATACTTGCTGTAACTTTTAGAAGTGTTGCCATCAATAAATTGAAGAGTTTCATGTCTCGAATTAGGTGTTGCAATTTCTTTTCAGCTGTCAGTGCTAAATCTCGTATTTACTGAAACACTTCCAAAGTTCTCTTGAGGTTAACTTAGTATTCCAGACAATCTATAACTGGCATCTCCTTACTCATGAATCACATTTCGTAGCAGACTTCACACCAAACAGATGACTCCTGCAAAAAACCCTCAGAAGGGAAGGTAGCCTTTTTCATCCTCTGACAACTCTACCCAAATAGCAAGTTAAGACACCCCATCCCAAACCAACAACCCTAGAACTGATCTCTAAGCCTACCCTACGATGTTATGTGAAGTTCAATTAATATTTTCCTTTAAATTTATTATATTCTTGGGTTCTCAGCTTGCTAGTTTCTTGAAGACTTTGCATTTAAAGAATGAATAAATGGTCTGGAAATATGAAGAAATAAGTACTTGAAAATATTGTGCTTGCTTCATCTAAATAGAAATAGCCAAGCATTCTATTCTATGTCTCACTCCCTTAACAAAGTTGGAAAAGTACTAATAAAACCCAGAGCTCCAGAGACTGCATACATATTCTGTGTATTTATGTTTTTAAGCAAACAATTATTCCTGGCAATTATTTATTATTTGTGAACTATTTTTTACTTAAATGAACAGAACTTAGATGCTATCATAAGTGTTTCTCTGTATGAAGAATAGATTCAGAGGAAGTGGTTCTAATTCTGCATTGTTACTCTCTAGCTCTGTCACCTCAACCTTCAGTTTTTTGTCTATAAAATTGAGAGGCTGGGGAGTTGGGCAGATCAGTGGGTCTCAACCTGAGTATAGCACTGGAGTCCTTAAGCTACTTCAATATTTCAAAAAGCCTGATTGAAACAGTAGTTAAAAAGCAAACAAACAAACTATATGAAGCTTACATAGGCTAAATAACATAGAAAATTCCTTTGCTTTTGGCTGGAATACTATCATACCATCTAATACTGACTGAATAAAGAAAGCCATCAATCATTAGGTTGAACCTCATAAAACCCATGTAAAATTGCCGATATAAAATAGTGTTTGACCTAAAAAGATAGCAATTTTGTATGGATTAACCTAATATATTTATATGCATTTTAGCATGGGTAGGTGGTATATCACAGAGGTAAGGAGCTTTGGCTTTGAAATCAGGCAAACTTGGGTTTAAATTCCACTTCCATTGGATGTTTGATCTTAGTCCACTCAGCCTCAGCTGACTTCAATTTCCTCATATATGAAATAGTAATTGATAGTACCTATCTCATAGTTTTTTGAAATACCAAATAAGATGTTGTTGTTAGTGACTGACTCATGGTAACTGTCTTAGGCTGGGTTCTCTAGAGAAGGAAAACCAGTGAAGTACATATACATATGTAGTGGAGCCCTGGTGGTGCACTGGTTAAGCATTTAACTTCTGCTTCCTTGGAAACCCTATGGGGCAGTTGTACTCTGTCCTATAGCGTCGCTATGAATCAGAATTGACTCGATGGTAATGGGGATGTATATATATATATATACACACACACACACACACACGCACAGAGATTTATCTGAAGGAAATGGCTCATGCTGCTGTAGAGGCTGGAAAGTCCCAAGTCTCTGGGTCAGGCTGGAGGCTTCTTCTGACTCATGTAACTGCAGGGGCTGACAAACCCAAGATCCGCAGGTCAGACAACAGGCCACTGTCTAACAGGCTTCAGAGGCTGATGAATCCCAAGATTGGCAGGTAAGCTGCTAGTTCAAGTCCCAAGAACCAGAGGTGAGATGATGATGAGTTGCATGTAGGATCCAGAGTGAAAGCCTTGCTGGAACATCCATTTATATACTGGAGGCAGGCCACACCCCCAAGGAAACTCTATTTCAACTGATTTACCAAAAAAACTAAACCTGTTGCCATTGAGTCAATTCTGACTCATAATGACCCTATAGGACAGAGTAGAACTGCCCCATGGAGTTTCCAATGAGCAGCTGGTGGATTCGAACTGCACACTTTTTTGGTTAGCAGCCGAATTCTTAACCGCTGCACCACCAGGACTCCTGCATCATTTCATAACTGCCAAACTACATCATAACTGCAAAACCACTGAGAATCATGGCACGGCCAAGTTGACGCACAACCTTAACCATTACAGTGACCTTATATATACCAGACTGAAATATTGCCCTGTCCTATGCCATCTTCATGATCAATGGTATGTATGAGCCCATCATTGTGGCTATTGTGTCAATCTATCACATGCAGGGTTTCCCTCCTTTTTGCTCTACTTTACCAAAGATAATGTACTTTTCTAGTGATTGGTCTTCCCTAATGATGTGCCCAAAGTAAGCAAGTCAAAGTCTTACCATTCTTGCTTCTAAGGAGCATTTTGTTTATATTTCTTCTAAAACTGATTTCTTCTTTCTCTGGCAGTCCATGGTATATTCTTGATTCTTCACCAACACCACAATTCAAATGCATCGAATCTTCTTCTGTCTTCTTTTTTGGTTGTCCAGCTTTCACATGCACATAAGGTGATTTAAAAAAAAACAAAAAACAAAACTTAGTCATCAAAGGGATCTTTTGCAGCAGATTTATCCAAGGCAATGTGTCATTTGATTTCTTGACTGCTGCTTCCATGGACATTGATTATTGATCCAAACAGAATGAAAACATTGAAAACTTCATTTTTTTCCCCTATTTGTCATAATGTTATTTTTGGTCCAGTTGTGAGAATTTTTATTTTCTTCATATTCAGGCATACTCCATACTGAAGCTGTCATCCTACACATTTATCAGTAAGTGCTTCAAGTCATCTTCATTCTCAGCAAGCAACGTTGTGTCATTTGCACATCATAGGTTGTTAATGAGTCTTGCTCCGATCCTGATGCCATGTTCTTCTTCATATTGTCAAGTTTTTCAGATTATTTGTTCATCATACGATTGAATAAGTAAGGTGAAAGAATAAAACCCTGCCACACACCTTTTCCAATTTTAAACCACACAGTATCCCTTTGCTCTATTGAAATGACTGCCTCTTGATTCATGTACAGCTTCTGCATGAGCACAATTAAGGTTTCTGGAATTTCCTTTTTTTGTAATGTTATCAACAATTTGTTAAGCTTCACACAGTGAAACGTCTTTTTGATGTCTACATAGGTAAATGTTTCTGGTATTCTCTGCTTTCAGCCAAGATGCATCTGACATCAGCAATGATATCTCTCATTCCACACCCTCTTCTAAATCCAGCTTGCATATTAATCTATAAATCCAATAAGCTCATCAAACTCCAAGTAGGATAAAGTTAAAGAGATCCATACCCAGACACAGCATAGTAAAAATGTTGAAAGCAGCAAGAGAAAAATGACTCATCATGTATAAGAGAATCCCAATAAAATTAGCAAATGACTTTTAGGCAGAACAATGGAGGCTAAATGCAATGAGATGACATATTCAAAGTTATGAAAGAAAAAGAAAGAAAAAAAAAAAACAACAAAAACCTGCTATCCAAGAATTGTGTATCAAGCAAAATTCTCTTTCAAAAATGAAGGTAAAATAAAGACATTCCAAGACAACCCAAAAAGAAGAGAATTTATAGATAGAAGATGTGCCTTATAAAAAAATGCTAAAGTAAGTTCTTCAGTCTGAAAGCAAGTAACTCCATCCCCAAAAAACCCAAACCTGATGCCATTGAGTCAATTCCGACTCATAGTAACCCCATGTTGTTGTTGTTGTTGTTGGTGGTGGTGGTGGTGTCAAGTCAGTTTCGACTCATGGTGACCCTATGTGCAATGGAAAAAAACACTGCCCGGTCCTGTGTCATCCTCACAATCTTTGTTATGCTTGAGCCTATTGTTGCAGCCACCTTGTCAATCCATCTTGTTGAGGGGCTTCCTCTTTTTTGCAGGTGGTCTACTTTACCAAGCATGATGTCCTTCTCCAAGGACTGATCTCTTCTGATAACATGTCCAAAGTATGTGAGATAAAGTCTCGCCATCCTTGCTTCTAAGGGTATTCTGGCTGTACTTCTTTCAAGACAGATTTGTTCATTCCTTTGCCAGTCGATGGTCTATTCAATATTCTTAACCAACACCATAATTCAAAGACATCGATTATTTCTTTTGTCCTCCTTATTCATTGCCCAGCTTTCACATACATAAAAGGTAATTGAAAACACCATGGCTTGGGTCAGGCACACCTTAGTCTTCAAGGTGACATCTTTGCTTTTTAACACTTTAAAGAGATCTTTTGCAGCAGGTTTGCCCAATGCAATGCGTTGTTTGATGTCTTGATTGCTGATTCTATGGGTGTTGATTGTGGATCCAAGTAAAATGAAATCCTTGACAACATCAATCTTTTCTCTGTTTATCATGATGTTGCTTATTGGTCCAGTTATGAGGATTTTTGCTTAAGTTAAAGTATAATCCATACTGAAGGCTTTGGTCTTTGATCTTCATCAGTAAGTGCTTTAAGTCCTCTTCACTTTCAGTAAGCAAGGTTGTGTCATCTGCATAATGAAGGTTATCAATGAGTCTTCCTCCAAACCCGATGCCCTGTTCTTTTTCATATAGTCCAGCTACTCAGATAATTTGCTTAGCAGACAGAGTGAATAAGTATGGTGAAAATATACAACCCTGACGCACACCTTTCCTAACTTTAAACCATGCAGTATCCCCTCGTTCTGTTCGAACGACTCCCTCTTGATCTGTGTAAAGGTTCTTCATGAGCACAAGGAAGTGGTCTGGAATTCCCATTCTTCTCAATGTTATCCATAATTTGTTATGATCCACACAGTCGAATGCCTTTGCATAGTCAATAAAACACAGGTAAACATCTTTCTTGTAGTCTCTGCTTTCAGCCACGATCCATCTGACATTAGCAATGATATGCCTGGTTCCACATCCTCTTCTAAATCCGGCTTGAATTTCTGGCAGTTCCCTGCCCGTGTACTACTGCAGATTCTTTTCAGGAAAATTTTACTTGTGTGTGATATTGATGATATTGCTGGATAATTTCCACATTCAGTTGGATCATCTTTCTTTGGAATAGGCATAAATATGGATCTCTTCCAGTCGGCTGGCCAGGTA
Source organism: Trichechus manatus latirostris (assembly GCF_000243295.1). Lineage (NCBI taxonomy): Eukaryota > Metazoa > Chordata > Mammalia > Sirenia > Trichechidae > Trichechus > Trichechus manatus. Next base: position 10,450,631 of record NW_004444010.1, read on the forward strand.
ACTGTCTTGCAAATTTCTTGGCATAGATGAGTGAGCACTTCCAGTGCTGCATCCGTTTGTAGAAACATCTCAATTGATGTTTTGTCAATTCCTGGAGCCTTGTTTTTTGCCAATGCCTTCAGTGCAGCTTGGACTTCTTCCTTCAGTACCATCAGTTTCTGATCATATGTTACCTTCTGAAATGGTTGAACATTGACAAATTCTTTTTAGTGTAGTGACTCTCTGTATTCCTTCCATCTTCTTTTGATGCTTCCTGTATCATTTAATATTTTCACTGTAGAATCCTTCAGTTTTGCAATTCGAGTCTTGAATTTTTTCTTCATCTGTTTCAGCTTGAGAAATGCTGAGTGTGTTCTTCCCTTTTGGTTTTCTAACTCCAGGTCTTTGCACATGTCATTATAGTACTTTACTTTCCCCCCATGTGTCTGTCAGTTTGTTGTCCTGTAGGGGCTTGCATCTTGCTGTGATGTCGGAAGCTATGCCACTAGTATTCAGATACCAGCAGGGTCACCTATGACAGACAGGTTTCAGCTGAGCTTCCAGACTAAGACAGACTAGGAAGAAAGACCTGGTGGTCTACTTCTGAAAGAATTAGCCAGTGAAAACCTTATAAATAGCAGCAGAGCTTTGTCTGATACAGTGTGGAAGATGAGCCCCTTAGGTCGGAAGACACTTAAAAGATGTCCGGGGAAGAGCTGCCTCCTCAACATAGAGTCCACCTTAATAATGCAGATGAAGTCAAGTTTTAGGGAACTTCATTTGCTGATGTGGCACGACTCAAAATGAGGAGAAACAGCTGCAAACATCCATTAATAATCAGAACATGGAATGTAAAAAGTATGAATCTAGGAAAATTAGAAATAGTCAAAATGAAATGGAGTGCATAAACATTGATATCCTAGGCATTAGTGAGCAGAAATGGACTGGTATTGGCCATTTTGAATTGTACAATCATATGGCCTACTATGCTGGGAAGGACAAATTGAAGAAGAATGGGGTTGCATTCACCGTCTAAAAGAACATTTCAAGATCTATGCTGAAGTACAACACTGTCAGTGATAGGATAATATCCATACACCTACAGGGAAATCCAATTAATACAACTATTATTCAAATTTATTCACCAACCCCTAAGGCCAAAGATGAAGAATTTGAAGATTTTTATCAGTTTCTGCAGTCTGAAATTGATCAAATACACAGTCAGTTTGCACTGGTAATTACTGATGATTGGAATACAAAAGTTGGAAACAAAGAAAACAGATTGGTAGTTGGAAAATATGGGCTTGGTAACAGAAACGATGCCAGAGATCGCATGACAGAATTTTGCAAGACCAACAACTTCTTCATTGCAAATACCTTTTTTCAACAATGAACAGAGACTATACACGTCAACCTTACCAGATGGAATACACAGGAATCAAATTGAGTATGTTTGTGGAAAGAGACAATGGAAAAGTTCAATATCATCAGTCAGAACAAGGCCAGGGGCTAACTGCGGAACAGACCATCAATTGCTCATATGCAAGTTCAAACTGAAGTTGAAGAAAATTAAAACAAATCCATGAGAGCCAAAGTACAAACATTAGTATATCCCCCCTGAATTTAGAGACCATTTCAAGAATAGATTTGATGCTCTGAACACTAATGACTGAAGAACAGATGAGTTGTGGAATGACATCCAGGATATCATACATGAAGAAACAAGAGGTTATCAAAAAGACAGGAAGGAAAGAAAAGACCAAAACAATGTCAGAAGAGACTCTGAAACTTGCTCTTGAATATCGAGTAGCTAAAGCAAACCAAAGAACTGATGAAGTAAGAGTTGAACAGAAGATTTCAAAGGGCGGCTCGAGAAGACAAGTAACCCCATACAGTAATTCAAATCCAAACATACACGCACACACACACACACACACACACAAAAAAAAAAAAACACTGATAATGGTGAGTTTGTAATTATAAAAGTAAATATAAATGTATATTTCATCTCCTATCTTATTTTAACTGATTTAAAAAGCAATTCTATAAAACAATACATACATAATTGTATTGCAAAGCCTAGAACATATAGAAATGTAATATAATTAACAATAGCGGCACAAAAGAGGCAGGTGGGAGTAAAGCTGTGTTGGAGTAAGGAAATGACACCAGATGCTAACAAATGAAGAGAACCAGAAATGACAAATCAGAATAGCAATATAAGAAGCTGTATAAATATTACTTCTTCTCATTTCTTCTTTTAGCTTCCTTCTGTATATCTGAGGTTATTTTCTTCTGACTAGAGAGCTCCTTTTAATATTTCAGTGTGGATTTGATGCAAACAAATTATCTCACTTGCTATAGTTGTTGATGTTTGTTTGGAAATATATTTATTTTGCTTTCAGTTTTCAAGGATATTTTAATTGAGTATAAATTTCTTGTTTAGACTTTATTTTCAGTACTTTAAAGATGTTTTGTCCATTGTCTTTTGGCCTCAGTCATTCCTGTGGAGAAGTTAGCTGTCAGTCCTACTGTTGCTTCTTTGAAGGTAATGGTCTTCCCTCTCATTCCCAATCCTCTTGTGTGTTGATCTTGAATGTTGTGACTTTTCTGAGCTTACTTATTAGTTCTAAAAGTTTTTTTTTTGTAGACTGCTTGGAATTTTCTACATGGACAATCATGTCATTTGCAAATAGAGATAGTTTTTATTTCTTCTTTTCCAATCTGTATGCCTTCTCTCTCTCTCTCGCCTTATTGAAGTCACTAGAACATCCAGTAATAAGCTGAATACGAGTAGTGACAGCAGACATCCTTGCCTTGTTCTTGATCTTAAAGGGAAAGCATTCAGTCTTTTACCATCACATGTGATGTTAGCTATAGGTTTTCTATATATGCTTTTTATGAGATTTAAGAAACTCACCTCTATTCCTAGTGTATTGAGAATTTTTATCATTAATGGGTGTTGAATTTTGTGAAATTCTTTTTCTGAATCAAATGTTATGATCATATGACTTTTCTTCTTTAGACTGCTAATGACCTTGATTTCTAAATATTGAACCTCTCTTGCATATCTGCGATAAATTTCTTCAGTCACGGTGCATCCTTTTTATAGATTGTTGCATTCAGTTTGCTAAAATCGTGTAGAGGATTTCTGCTCTGCTTTTAAGGGATTTTTAATTTAACTTCTTAAACATTTACCTGTGTAGCTTAGTGTTTAGCAAATGCCTGAAGGGGGAAATTGCTCATGTGTAGGGCTCATGTTAGAATAATTATCTGCCTGTAACCACAATCATTTTAGCTGCAATATCACATAACTAAATAATCATAACTGTTTCTCAAAGTCACATAAAAACAATGAAAATGGAAAGATAAAATGATGTTTGTAGAAACATCTCACTTAGAGCTTTTGGTTTCTATTTATCTATCAATATTCCATCTAACTATTTATTTATTGGCAGGGTTTGAAGATTCAAATTTGAATTCTTATTACATGTGAGAACATGACATGCCCAGGAATGGTAACCAATAAGTATTCTTGTACATAACTTCATTATTATGAGCACTGATTTAGTGCAAAGCACCGTTCTAAGAGTATCATGTGTGAAGCTGCTTTAATAATTTCCCTTTATTGTGTAGCAGATGGAACTTTCATAGCCATCAAAAGGAGAATATGTCCCACATGTTTTTCTTCAACCAACTAGACCCTTGTAAACACATGGCCTGATTGAGACATAATAGAAGGAAAATCAGACCAATTTTTTCTTCAGGGTATCTTGGGAGGAGTGTACTACAGGATGCCCTTAATCTGAGCCACCTCACATGTGTAGACTATTGAAGTCTTTGCAGTTACTTTTAAGTGAAGGAGTCAAGGCCCAGGAAAAGAAGGCCGCATTTTATAATCTCTACCTTACTGTGATGACTGCTTATAATTCTAGGTTACAGGATTTAATGAGCCTCTATATTTGAATAGGAGTCCATTTGTGCACACAAAACATCTCTCTGAGGGCTGGATGATTTACTAGGCAATTATCCCAATTAGCCCAAGAAAATATAGGTTTTGGGGTGAATTGCTGGTCATTAAAAGAATTCTCTGATTTAGAACTCATGGGAATATTTTGCCTTTAGGAGATTTGATAAAAAAGAAACCATATTTTTGCTTTTTATGAAGCTGGACTGGTTACTCTGCAAAGATGTAGACTTTTCAGTGATATATGTTTCAATGATTTGACTAATATTCTATTTGTCCTCTAAAAACACTGCCTAATCCCTAAGTAGAACAGGAAAAACGGCTTTGGCTACCCTCCATTTTCCAGGATAATTTTCTTCAAAGAAGACTGATTTCAGATGACTTTGAAAGCCCTTTTCAAAATGTTTCCTGAATAATCTCTTTAATGTTGGTAAAAAATGCTGTTTAGACTATTCCTCACTCTTTTGTACACTATTCATAATACCTTTACCATTTTTTTAAAAAATTGTATTCCAGCCTTATGTTCTTTAGATTTGATACATTTATTACATTCTTAATAGCACAAACAGATTTTCTTTGCTATTTAATGACTATCAGAAAATAATCTGGGGGGCAGGAAACAAAAACAGAACACTACAGTTTAATTTGAGATCTTCAGTGATGAGTTAATGCTTGAATTCCCATTTCTTTCCCTAACATCTTTTCCTCTATTCTACAAAGTGATGAAGTACAAAGCTTTCCAGTTCACTACTACTGATACCAAAATAACTCAGGAGGGCCTTAACGTGATAGAAAGCACTTGAGTTCTCTGAAGATTTAGCTGTTTTTGTAAATTCTTCAATGGAGTTATTCCTGGGATCTCACTATGGAATGGCAATTTTTACCGATGAAACTTTCCCCTTGTTTCTAGGTTGAGTGGTTTCTTAGAGACTTGCCTTTGTACAGAGACCTTCACAAAAAGCATATTATCCACGTACTCACCCTGCTTTCTTAAGAAGCCAAAGATGAGTGCTTCCATTGTTCTTCAAAGGCCCTGAGGTGTTCAGTTATAAATATTGTATCTTCAACTGCAAGCATGATTCTCTGTGGGGTATTAGCTAATACTTTTATTTCAATGCCAACATATTTATTTAATACTTGCTGCTATATGCGGTCATTGTTTTAAGTGCTAAGGAACATGTAATACATTGCAGGGCTTACGTGCTATACTCAGTATAACGAAGATAGTGGTGTAGCGGTTAAGAGCTATAGCTGCTAACGAAAAGGCCAGCAGTTTGAATCCACCAGGTGCTCCTTGGAAACCCTATGGGGCAGTTCCACTCTGCCCTATAGGGTCGCTATGAGTCGGAATCGACTCAATGGAACCGGGTTTTTTTTAATGTTCACATTCCTCTAGACATCGGAAATTAAGTGATGTTAACCACTCACCTATATCTTTCCTGGGCTCAATTCAATTGAGAAATAGAAGCAAGAATATAATTAAAAATTTTAAAAAAAGAATTATAATTATTTATGGATTAGGCAACTTCCCCAAAACCCTCATAGTAAGAAGCTTCTTGGTAAAGCTGAATTGCAGTATGATGTTATTTCTTTTCCTAAATCTAGGAAAGAATTGAGTTTTTATAGCCAACAATTATCTAGCCAGCTCAAAGGGCAATTGTGGCCTGTTGTACAAAATCTAATTATTTGCAGAACCAGAAACAATCCACCTTTTCTTTTGCAATGCTGTGGTCCAGCAGATGTCAAATTTTCCTTGGTTGCACCAGTTAGGTAAATTCAGAGGTGTGAGAGAGGATAGGATGGGGGATCAGGGCATTAATCCCACCTCACTGCTCCTCACAATACGTGAAAGGGAAGTGACTTCTCTTTGGTGAAATTGGGAGGAGTGTTGTGGTCATAAAAAATGCCCCTCAGGTCTCCTCCAGCAGGAAATGCAATTGAACAATAGCCCTCTCAGCTCTGCTTTGAAATTAATCGCTGTTTTTGTGCCTAGGCCTCGCTTCCCATGGACTACTCCCAGACAATGACTGAATGTGATGGGGATGCTAAAGTGGGCCCTTTTCTGAAACATGGGGGACTCCTCTGACAGGTGGCTCAGGAGGACTCCACCCCAGCCTTCCTAAACTTCCTTAGAAATGCACTACATTCTAAGACCTACCCTTCTTCCTTCCTTCCTTCCTCCCTCCCTCCCCACTTCCTTCTTTCTTTCCCACACTCCTTCAGGAGGGTTAGCCTTGCACTGTGGTTTGAAGCTCTGTCAATCTCTTTCGGCTTCCTCATCCATTTCCCTTCACTGGTGCCCACCCCCGCCCCCCATACAACAAATCTTTGGCATATCTAATCCTGTCTTATTGTCTGCTTCTCAGAGTATCTGGACGAATTCTAGGAGCAAGGTCATAAACTATCTACTAATGTCAAACATAGACACATTGGAAGTAATTTGGGGATGTGCAGTACTTTGTGAGTTTGCCCGTTTGAAAAGATAGTCCTCAAGAGGAAGAGAAAACTGGATCTACTAGAGTGGTACTTCTCAAACTATGATAAAGGATCATTTCTTTTTAACTTTCCAATCCACTGTAGACAAATGCTTCTGTAAAATAGAAGAAAAATGAAACAAAAAGACATATAAAATGTAAACCTCGATTTTTTATTATTAGAATAAACTGATGTAAAATTACTTTGGCAAATTGCAATGACAGTTTCTAAATGCTTGCTCTTAATGTCTGCACTTATCTAGTGGTGGGCAGGGAGAGTTCTCAGTCTGGGACTGGTCCCTGGACCATACTTGGAGTCACACTGTACTATGGCTACATGACACTGAGTCACATGGTAGAAATAATTGAATATTCAAACCATTAAGTTTCTGTTTCTTGAGGCTTTAGAGTTTTCATATGATCCAGGGCTGGTTTGAGTGGTTCAGTGAATTGACTGGTTGCTTTGGAGGGAAATTATATCTACCATGTTGCGGGTTTGAGAAGGGGGTTGGTGGGTTAGGCTTTGGTCACAAAGAAATATCCGACTTGTGGTTAACCCCAGTATATTTCTTAGTCTTTTAAGCTGGGTTAGGGATAGAGGATGAGAATCTCTCTAGATTCCTAGCAATTTCAGAATCTGGAGTGAGGAACCACTTTGACCTGCATATTTTCCTCCTCACCCTGATTCCATAGGTCCCTTTATTCTAGTTGGAGGCCTTGTAACTTTTATGTTCAGGGAACTCTCAGGTTTTTCGAGAACCCCAAGTGGCCAAGTGGATATGTGGTAACTTAGGAAAGCATACCCTTGCCTTTCTTCTACTTTTACATTGTTTTTTGAAGTTTATTTAAATGCCAGCAAATTTATTATAATAATAATAATAAAAAAAAAAAAACAGAAACAAAAACCAAACTCATTGCCATCAAGTCGATTCTGACTCATAGTGACCCTATAGGACGAGTAGATTGCCCCATAGGGTTTCCAAGGCTTTAATCTCTATGGAAGCAGACTGCCACATCTTTCTCCCGTGGAACAATTGGTAGGTTCAAACTGCCAACCTTTTGGTTAGCAACCCACCTCCAGGGCTCCTTAAACACAATTTACACAAACATATAATTTTGCCTCTCCACTTTGTGGTTAACAGAGCTGTAAGTAGAACCATATGGAAGCTTGCTGATAATTTTAAAGCATTAAAGTACCTTCACTGGGATCTTGTCCCTGAAATGAAAGAAGTTGCTTTTGCTCCCCTTATGATTATATCATTATTTTGAGTGGAAGCAGCACTTGGAGCATGCTAACTTTTCACAGTGCTTTGCAGTCATTTTTATTAGTCTTTGTCCTTTGTAGAATAGTAGACTAATATGTGTCAACCCACATCTCCTGCTGGCTTGAGCACTCCAAACCCATTTTACCTAAATGGGAAAAACAGGCGAAATAAACACGGGGGTTGGGGTCGAGAGGTAGGGCTTGGGTTAGAAAGAAGGAAAACTGGCATCAAATTGTCCCCCTGCTGTGGAAAGGGGCACAGACACAAGAACAATCAGTGTCTGTAATTTCTTTTTGGCTTCTGATGTCCTAGGAGTGCATTTCTTCCTCAGCACCCTGAGGAGCTGATGGCAGTCTGCAGCTTGTAACTTGCAGTGCACCATCCTGGGATTCAGAGAGCTGATCCTGACTGAAAAGCCATTTAGTAATGTAAGGTCAATAGGCAATTTACAACCTAGACAGCCAACTTGTTTGGAAGCCCCTGACTTAGGCAGCCCTTGTCCTCCATATGCTATTTTTGTAAATAAAAATTACAGCTGAAGAATAACAACTTTTTTACCAACGCTATTAGGCTGCATGACCATGCTTCTTCCTTTTATCATTTTGGTGAAAGTAAATTAAGCTGAATAAAAATAATACATCTATATCAGTGCATCATGAACAACTGAATGGATAGATTTCATTTGTGGGTTCTTCAACTAAAGCAAGTATAGCAAGAGCTTGACTGGCTATTAATTTTATGGTCTTTCTTTGAGGGTCTTAAGTTGAGTTATGTGTAGTCAGAAAAGAAGTGGCAAGAGGAGAGCTGAATGATCTTTTTGGCTCATTAGGTCAGAGTGTCTGTTTCACATTTAGCAGAGGTAAATTTGTAGACTGTGGCATCCTGAAGGTATCCATTTCTAAACAAAACTAGGATGAATGAAGTAGCAATGCCCTTGTAGATTATAAACAAGTCAGATCCCCAAAACGTTTGGTTTGAATCATCCTTAGTTGAATATGAAACACTCCATTTTGCCTTCTTTGAAATTCAGTGTTTAAGAGAATAAACTGTCTACTGTATGTCTGTTAAGTGTACATACCCTGGTCAAGCTCTGATTTTCTCTATTGCCCTACACTTAATGGTTTAGGAGGGTAAGATATAGAGTGAACAGCAATTCACAATGGATTTATAGAGAATGATAGTAAGAATAACTGAAAGAAAAAGTGCCGTCGAGAGCTTTCTTTCTAAAGAGTATCCTCAAATTTCTGTACTTGGGAAATTAGAGGTGAAGCAGAGATTGTAGTGTGTCGCTTGAACCTGAGTTCAGACCAGGCATTGCCAAGGTATCTGATTTGAAACGTATTTCTTTCTCTTTATCTTTCCTGTCTTCCATGGTTTTTACCCTAAACTTGATCTCAAGGAGCACAGAGCCTAGATCTTGAGTGGCTCTAAAATTATTTGGATTCAAATAAAATATATTTTGGCTGAATGGCAAATGCTGCTTCATTTTAGCTACAGGCTTGCTGCAGCTGCTGACACCTTTGAACAGTAACAAAGAAACATTCTCTCCCTGACACCATAGGTGAAATCAGCTTGCTTCTCTCGACATTTCTGGTTTCACGTTTTCACCCAACTGAAGGGACCTGGACGGATGATCGTTCCTAGCCTCCTTACTCTCAAAGACATGCTTCATGCCAATGGGGTGTGACTGAACAACAAGAAAGGCTTTGGGAACTGGTTAAACACTCATGTAAAAATCTCTTTATCAAGTCTTGAACAGTTAAATAGGACAAGTGAGCAGGTGGTAAATCAGCAAAGACTGACGAGAAAAGTGATGTTTACATAAGTAGCACCCCGCTAATCCTTTGAAATATGAATGTAAAGATTTCAAGATGTCTGAAGCTCCAGGCCTCTCAAGGACTTCTAGCATCTTTTATTTTTCCAGCATCTTTTAAAGCCGAAGAGAGCAGAGTAATTTTCCTTCTCAAGGTGAAATTTAAAGCTGCCCCTTAGATCTTGCTCAGATTTGGAATGCCTTGTCTTCTTGACCAGGCACAGGAGCAGTAACTCTCCAGCAACAAGTTATTTTCTTGCAGCTCCCAAAACAAAACTCAGTCACACCAGAAAGTCTCTGGGGAGAACTACTTCAGAAAGCATTTTTGAAAGTGAACAGGAACTTTTCTTGACGTGAGAAAAAGGAATGGAGCTGGCTTAAAAACATCAAATGAATACGTGCATGTCCGCTCAGTTTTCCAAGCCACACCTTTTTTTTTTTTTTTTAAGCTTTGTTACATGTTAATTGCAAAACTTCTGCTTGTGGTGAGACTAAAGTTTGTGTGACTTGATGCAATAAATGGATAATAGGGGTTTACTTGAAACCTAAAATTATTAAAAGACTAGGATTAGAGTCAGAGGATAGATATGTTAGCACCCTTATCATTTTAAATTCTGGATTTGAAACTAAATAATAGGAAAACCAACTCCCTTTTTGTGGAAGAGTTGCAGCAAAGAAAGGTAAATATTTACCCTCTGTCAAGTACAGGGAGGATGCTAAGGCCCCAACACCAGAAACAGAAAAGATGCAATTATGCAGAGAGGGACTAGTTTGTTCCTTACCAGCCATTTTCCTTTTCTTCTTGGCACACACATAGACTACATTTCCCAGACTTCCTTGCAATTAAGCACAGTCATGTGACTAGTTTCAGCCAGAAGGAAGTAGGTGGAGGTCATGTAGGCCACCTCCAGGCCTGGCCAACGTCATATTCCCTCAAAACCTTCCACATGCTCCCTTCCCTCATCTGCAAGTAGAATACAGAACATACACTGAAAGATTCTGGGACCCTAAGGAGCCCACTGCTCGTCTGTCATTTTTTGTCATGCTGTGGTGGCTTGCATGTTGCTGTGATGTTGGAAGCTGTGCCACTGATATTTCAAATACCAGCAGGGTCACCCGTAGTGGACAGGTTTCAGTGGAACTTCCAGACCAAGGAAGACTAGGAAGAAGGACCTAGAAATCTACTTCTAAAAAAACTGGCCAGTGAAAACCTTATGAATAGCAGCAGAACATTGTCCGACATAGTGTCGGAAGATGAGCCACTCAGGTTGGAAGGCGCTCAAAATATGAGTGGGGAAGAGCTGCCTCCTCAAAGTAGGGTTGAATTTAGTAATGTGGATGGAGTAAAGCTTTCCAGACCTTAATTTGTTGATGTGGCATGACTCAAACTGAGAAGAAAGAGCTGCAAACACCCATTAATAGTTGGAACTTGGAATGTGCAAAGTATGAATCTAGGAAAATTAGATGTGGTCAAAAATGAAATGGAATGCATAAAGATTGATATCCTAGGCATTAGTGAGCTGAAATGGACTGATATTGGCCATTTTGAATTGGACAATCATGTGGTCTACTATGCTGGGCATGACAAATAGAAAAGGAATGGTGTCACATTCATTGTCAAAAAAGAACATTTCAAGATCTATCCTGAAGTACAATGCTGTCAGTGATAGGATAATATCCATATGCCTACAAGAAAGCCCAGTTAATGTGGCTATTATTCAAATTTATACAGCAACCACTAAGGCCAAATATGAAGAAATTGAAGATTTTTACCAACTTCTTGTTATGTATTGAATTGTGTCCCCCAAAAATGTGTGTTGACTTGGCTAGGCCATGATGCTCAGTATTGTGTGATTGTCCACCATTTTGTCACCTGATGTGATTTTTCTATGTGTTGTAAATCTTACCTCTATGATGTTAATGAGGTGAGATTAATGGCATTATGTTAATGAGGCAGGACTTAATCTACAACATTAGATTGTGTCTTAAGTCAATCTCTTTTGAGATATAAAAGAAAGAAGGGAGCAGAGAGGCACGGGGACCTCATACCACTAACAAAGCAGTGCCAGGAGCAGAGTGCAGCCTTTGGACTCCAGGTTCCTGTGCAGAGAAGTTCCTAGACCAGGGGAAGATTGATGACAAGGACCTTCCTCCAGAGCCAACAGAGACAGAAAGACTTCCCCTGGAGCTGACACCCCGAATTCAGACTTCTACCCTCCTAGACTGTGAGAGAATAAATTTCTCTTTGTTAAAGCCATCTACTTGCAGTATTTCTGTTATAGCAGCACTAGATAACTAAGACAGTCTGCAATCTGAAATTGATCAAACATGCAATCAAATGTATTGACAATTACTGGTGATTAGAATGAAAAAGTTGGAAACAAAGAAGAAGGATCAGTAGTTGGGAGATAGCTTTGGTGAAAGAAATGACACCGGAGATCACATGGCAGAATTTTGCAAGACCAACGACTTATTTATGATAAATGGAGAAGAAATTGAAGTTGTCAAGGATTTCATTTTGCTTGGATCCACAGTCAACTCGAAGAATACTGAATATATCATGAACTGCCAGAAGAATGAACAAGTCCGTCTTGGAAGAGGTACAGCCAGAATGCTCATTAGAAGCGAACCCAAACCCATTGCCTTTGAGTCGATTCCAATTCAAAGTGCGCCTATAGGACAGAGTAGAACTACCCCGTAAGATTTCCAAGGCTGTAAATCTTTACAGAATCAGACTGCCACGTCTTTCTCCCATGGAGCGGCTGGTGGGTTCAAACTGCAAATCCTTCGTTAGCAGCCAAGTGCTTTAACTATTGCATCACCAGGGCTTATTATGGTTGTTGTTCGGTGCCCTTGAATTGTTCTGACTCATAGAGACCCCATGTAGAACAGAACAAAATATTGCCTGATCCTGCAACATCCTCACAATTGTTGTTATGTCTGAGCCCATTATTGCAGCCATTGTGTCAATCCATCTTGTTGAAGGTCTTCCTCTTTTTCACTAAACCCTACGTTACCAAGCATGATGTCCCTCTCCAGGTACTGGTCCCTCCTGATAACATGTCGAAAGTACTCGAGGGCACTTAACAACAACAACGATAATGAGCCCTGGTGGTGCAGTGGTTAAAGCACTTGGCTGCTAACTGAAAGATTTACAGTTTGAACCCACCAGTGGCTCCATGGGAGAAAGATGTGGCAGTCTGATTCTGTAAAGATTTACAGCCTTGGAAATCTTCTGGGGCAGCTCTACTCTGTCTTACAGGTGCACTTTGAGTTGGAATTGACTTGAAGGTCAATGGGTTTGGGTTTCGGGTAAGAATTCGCTATTTCCAGCTTGTCATATGCCCAGATGGCCAATGATTTGTAATTCTAATATCAGACCTAGCTTCTGGACTCAGTCTACTTCCCCCTGGTTACCCAGTTGCAGTTTTCTATTGCTGCATAACTAACTGCCTCAAAGCTTAGTGCCTTAAAACAGTATTTAAATATTATCTCTTAAAGTTCTGGGTATTGTTTGGTTCTTAATTGGTGGCCTCTCACGTCGTCACATTTCCTTTGTTAGCTCAGCCGCTAATCAAAGGTTTGGTGGTTCAGGTCAACCCAGAGTTCCTTTGAAAGAAAGCCCTGGCGATCTACTTTTAAAAATTAGCCTTTGAAAACCTTACGGAGCACAGTTCTACTCTGACACACATGTGGCCATCATGAGTCCATTTTTCAAGGATTAGCACAGCACTAGAGTAAAGAAAAGGAGCCTCAGTTGTACAGTGGTTAAATATTTGGCTGCTAACCAAAAGGTTGGCAGTTTGAACCCACCCAGTATCTCTTTAGAAGACAGATTGGGTATTCTGCTCCCATACAGGTTAAAGCCTAGAAAACCCTATGGGGCAGTTCTGCTTTGTCACATGGGGTCACTATGAGTTGAAATTAACTGGATGTCACCTAACAACAACAACAGACTGAAGAAACCTAGGTTTCTGGATCACAATGTGGAGTAGAGCCCCTAAAAGGACTGTGATATGAGAAAAAGTAAACTTGTATTGTGCTAGGTCATCAGTATTTGAAGTTTGCTACTGCAATGAGCCTGCCCTGACCAATACACTCCACAAATATTCGGGGCTAGGCTTATAATACGGTGTGGTAGGCAGAATTCTGTGCCTTCTGGTGTTACTAGAGGAGCCCTGGGGTCGCAGTGGTTAAGAGCTTGGCTGTTAACCAAAAGGTTGGCAGTTAAAATCCTTGGAAACCTTATGGGGCAGTTCTACTCTGTCCTATAGGGTTGCTATGAGTTAGGATCGACTCGACGGTGAAGGGGTTTGGTTTTGGTCTTGGGTGTTACATGGCAAAAGGGATTTTGCAGATGTGATTAAGGTTACTAATAGATTGACCTTAAGACAGGGAGATTATCTGGATGAGCCTAACCTAATACATGAGCCCTTTAAAAGCAGAGAGTTTTCTCTACTTGGTAGCAGAAGAGGAAGTCAGAGAGATTTGAAGTCTGAGAGGGATTCAGTGTCAAAATGAGAGGGCCATTTGGCAAAGATCTGAGAGTCACCTCTAGCAGCTGAGGCAGTCCTCAGCCAACAGCTAATAAGACAACAGGGATCTCAGTCCTAGAGCCATAAAGGAAATTAATTCTGCCAACAACTTGAATGAGTTTGTAAGCAAGTTATCCCTACTTGAGCCTCCAAATGAGGACGCGGCCAGCTGACACCTAGATTTCAGCCTTTTGAGGCTCCGAGCAGAGGTCTCAGCTACAATGTGACAGGCTTCTGACTCACAATAATGGTGAGATAATAAATTTGTGATGTTTTAAGCCACTAGGTTTGTAGCAGTTTCTTACACAGCAATAGAAAACTAATGCAGTGATAAGTGATGTGTTTACGATATACGGCAAAATCAGGATTGACCCAGGCTGGTGTCAGTATTAAAGAGCTGGATCTGGTGAGTAGGACATGGCAGCAGGAGACAGTGCAGCAATGATATTCACAGTGAGATGGGTTCTCATGCCATGGTTCTAGGGTTTGAAGCAGCTGCTGAGTGTATAAGAAACAGAGAAGGTCTGACAAGAGCTGGGCATGGGGTTCTGGCCTTACCAATTGGCCTGGGGTCAGGGATTAAGTTTAAGTCTCAATGACAGGAACTCCTGGGTTAAAGAGTTAATGAACTAGGCTGGTATTTCCAAGGTATTTATTTTTTTGTGATTCTTCAAAGTTATTTCAGAAGAGTCAGAGGGAGTCTGAGCAGACATTGCCCTGGCTTACATCCTGGCTTTAATCAGGGTAATCCCAAATTTAGGTGTTTGTATTTGGGGTTCTACATAAAATTTCTTTTGGAAAAATATCTCCATTGCAAAAAATGTTGGACGTTGTCCAGTTTGTGGGGGATGTCTGCATTTTTAGTGAAATGTGGAGTCCTATCATACATACATATCATACATAGCACCTGGACCAAGCCATGGTGATTTCAATTGCCTCATATGCATGTGAAAGCTGAACAATGAATTAGAAAGACCGAAGAAGAATTGACGCCTTTGAATTATGGTGTTGGTGAAGAATATTGAATACACCATGGGCTGCCAGAAAAACGAACAAATCTCTCTTGGAAGAAGTACAACAGAATGCTCCTTAGAAGCAAGGGTAGAGAGACTTTTTCTCACATACTTTGGACATGCTATCAGGAGGGACCAGTCCCTGGAGAAGGACATCCTGCTTGGTAGAGGGTCAGTGAAAAAGAGGAATTCCCTCAACGAGGTAGATTGACACAGTGGCTGCAATGGGCTCAAGCATAACAACAACTGTGAGGGTGGCGCAGGACCGAACAGTGTTTCATTCTCTTGTATGTAGGGTCGCTGTGAGTTGGAACCAACTTGACAGTACCTAACAACAACAACATCATACGTAGGGGAGCAAGACTAATTATAGACCCCAAAGGAGAGTGGGGATGGGGCCCCAGATTGATCACCAGGCCTGGTTCTCACTCAGGAGTCTGAGTGATAAAATTCCCCAATTCCCTGGGCAAGACTTAGGCAATCAAGGACTAACCGAAGCCTTGCTCGACCTTAAAAGATCATGCTCGTGATCCTCAGAGATGGAAACACATGCACATACTCTAGGCAGTATCCAAACCCAGATTAGATTCTGACTCATAATGACCCTATAGGACAGAGTAGAACTGCTTCATAGGGTTTCCAAGGCTGTAATTTTTACAGAAGCAGATTGCCACATCTATATAAATAATAT
>NW_004444010.1:10466467-10494798 GCF_000243295.1 Trichechus manatus latirostris
TTTATATCTTATATTTGTATTTTATAAATATATATTCGTATTTTATTGTATTTATTATATATAATAAATAGTATATGTGTGTATGTATGCATATGTATCTCTATCTCTATTTCTATTTCTATGTATGTGTATATGTATGTATATGTATATATATGTCTATATGCATACCAAAAATCCCATTGCCATCGAGTTGATTCTGACTCATAGCGACCCTATAGGACAGGGTAGAACTGCCCGGTAGTGTTTCCAAGGAGCGCCTGGTGGATTTGAATTGCTGACCTTTTGGTTAGCAGTCGAACCCTTAACTACTGTGCCACCTATATATCTACATGTATATCCATCTCTCTCTATATATATACACACACGCACATATAAATATATACATATATATATATAGCTATATTTCCTGACCTGTTTATTTAATCTGGTTCACCTTGTGTTGCTTTCAGAGTGTTCACCCTTAGCAAACATTTATCAAATCCCTATTTTGTGCCAGGCCTTGTCCTCAGAACTAGGCATTCAGAAGTAAGACCAAAGAGTTCACATGCCAGGGGTGACAGAAAAACATGATTGCTGAGGATCAGATAAGAACACTTTTTTTAGCATTGTGATTGTGGCAATTCCATGGCACAGGAGCCCTGCAATCTCCAGTTTGCATATGGTGTTGGCATTCCGTAACAGCACCCTGGAGTGACAAAAAATAAAGGCAGTAGTCACCTGGAAAGCCCAGGCCTCTGTGTTTTAACTCAGTTAATGAGGTTTGTAGTATGACCATGTATAAACATAAATTTTCCTCAATCATGGGAGGATTCCATCTATTTAGTTGCCATTAGGATCGTTAGCATAATTCAGTTTTAATTGTAGAGACAACTGCACCTGCTACAGTGCATTAAACTCATGGGTAACTTCTTGGAAAGCAGACTTGCTAAATTACTGCTGGGTAAGCGTGATCAAGAGCTTTGCAGAGCAGAGAGACACAGCTACACTCTGCAGACTCATCCTCATGTGGAGTCTTCACCTCTCAGGAGCACTATCCTACTACTGACGGTGTCATTTCCTTGTGCTAATTTACAGAAGGGAAAACGAAGGGGAAGAAATTCACCTGCTAGGTCAGCCACCGTTAGAACTGGGGTGACAATTCCTGTCCCTCCGACTTAATGCCTGAAAGGAAATGGAGGTTTTCTCATTACCTGTTTTTCTGTAGTCTTAGGGGACAAGCCTGTTCTGTTTTATTGCTCCAAGTGATAAATGGGTAGAATTCTTTACTACCCAGTGACAAGTAGCAGTAAAATTAAGTAAACCTAAACTGATAGTATGACAAAATGAAACACACACACACAATCCATTGCCATTGAGTAGATTCTGACTCGTAGTGACCCTATAGGACAGAGTAGAACTGCCCCATAGGGTTTCCAAGGAGTGGCTGGTGGATTTGAACTGCCAACGTTTTGGTTAGCAGCTGGGCTCTTAACTGCTACACCATCAGGACTCCAACAAAATGAAAGGCTTCTTCAATTATGATGTCTCTTTTAGGAGGCAAAAGACCCAAGTCTTAGTCATTTCATGGCCAGCTTGTCACTTGTCCAGGTGTCCAATGATTTGCAATTCTAATATCTGACCTTGCTCTAGACTCTTGGTCTACTTCCCCCTGGTTATAGAGTTGCAGTTACCTATCACTGCATAACCCTGGTTGTGCTATTCGTTAAGAGCTTGGCACAATTCGAATCCACCAGCTGCTCCTTGGAAACCCTATGGAGCAGTTCTGCTCTGTCCTATAGGGTCACTGTAAGTTGGAATCAACTCCACAGCAAGGGGTTTGATTTTTTTTTTTTTAATCACTGCACAACAAACCACCTCAAAGCTTAGTGCTGTAACCTGACCTTACTAATGCCAGTAAATTTCCATTAGTCCTTAAACTAGCCCAAATCAGATTTGGCCTGCCCCCACATGTGCAGAAGGGCCAGCTGTGACCACTAATTGACCTCAACAGAGGACGCAGCAACAGGAGGAATGAATCAGAAGGAAAATTTCCTGGCCACCTTCTAGAGTTTTCTCTCCCTAGAACACCTGTGTGGCTGCCATCTTGCTGCCCAAATCACATATAAGCCCTGCTTCCGCCTAGCCTGGTGAGCCGGATCTGAGGGAGTTTCCTCGGGATCCTTGCTCTGCGCATTGGGATATAGTTACTTTCTCTTTCTCAAAGACCGGTGTCCAGATAACTGGTAAGTCTGAGCATGCCAGACAAGGACCCACCTTTCCAGATTTGGTAATAGTGTTTTAAAACAGTATTTTAATGTTATCTCTTAAAGCTCTGTGGGTTGATTGGTTCTTGCTTGGAGGCCTCTCATGTGGTCTCATTCAGTTGTCAGCTTAGACTTAAGTCATCTGAGGGCTTGACTGGACTGGGTGCCCTGCTTGTTTCTCTACTCACTTGTTTGGTGCCTGGGCTAAGATGACTGGGAGGCTGGGCTGAGCTGGAACTGTTGACTTGATTGCCTACACATAATCTCTCTAGCATGGTGATCTCAGGATGTGCAGGCTTCTTATAGGGAAGGTCAGGGCTCCAAGAAGAAGCTGTAGGGTTTCTTTTGACCAGTCCTTAGGGGTCATGCAGCATTATTTCCTCCACATTCCATTAAGTGAGTCATAGGGCCAGCCCAGATTCAAGAAGAGACTACACAAGAGCATGGATATGGAAGACATGGTTCATGGGGGTAGGGAGGGTCTGGGAAGCATCTTTGAAAGCTAGTTACCATATATAGCATCTGTTGCATTTTGTATGAAACCAAGTGAAGAAATGAGAGATTTAAAAAAAAAACAAAACCTAAATCCTATTGTTGGGAAGCTGCTTATGAGGGTCATTGAGTATAAAGTGTACAGTCAAGACAGAGCCTTTCATAATGAGACTGACTAAGCTTTATCTTCCAAGACCATGAACTTTACTCTCTCTGGTTGAGCCCCTACTTTCTGGAAAATTAGACAATTAACTCTGAATTAGAAAACTTTATCCAAGCTTTTCTTGGGCAGCTTTAGTAGCATCAACAAAATCTACACTTGATCATTTTGTTTTCTAGAATAAAAATATAGTGAGAGATCATAAATGTCAAAAGTATACAACTTAATACAGATTTGGCCTTGTCAGTTTGTCAATCAACAAATATTAGGGAGACTTCATGTGTGCTAAGCAGACCCTCTGTGAGGGGCTTGGGAGCAAGAAAGGACACTTAAGCCATGGTTTCTGTCTTTAGGGAGCAGTCAAATTCTGAAACTGGCAAAGGGTAGGCACACTACACCTCTAAAGTGTATGTTCTGCCCATTCCTACTTTTCAAGAATTCAGGATCCCTTTTTCCTTCCAATTTCTTGTTTCAAATTTGAACTCATGCAGAATCTGATATTCATCTTTTATATGTTGGCATGATGTTACCTCCTTCCCAAGAATTAAAATTTGCATTTTAATTCTTCTTGTATTTCTGTAAAGGGAAGAATGTCCTGGGGCAGAAATTCACAGTAAATGACACAGACTCATAAAGTATTTCCCCTTATTAGAATGTTCTGGTTACCTACTGCTATGTAACAGATCCATCCCAAAACTTAGAAGTAAGGCTTGCTCTGACAGGCAGCCTACAATTTAGTTGGGAAGACAAGACACCGCATATAGAGAAGAAAAAAGAACCTCAGAAATTGCTAAATAGTCCAGTATAGTTTCTGTGGATTTTATGACCTTTTTGACCATTCTTCATCCTTTGAATTACAGCACTTTAGGATTTAGACTTCAGATGAGCTCGTTGAATATGTTCTTTCCAGTTGTGGCTGTTTCTGGCACTCAGGAAAACTTAGGATAAAGTATTTGTCCTCTACATCTTTATTTCTAATCTACGTCAGTTTTGGTGTATAGTCACACTTAAAATTGGTACCTGGAGGGAAAATAATTTAATGTCACAGTGACTTATTCCAGGTTGTTGGTTGCTGATATAACACATTCCCTGGCCTAAGAGTGAGACAAATTTAACAATGCTCAGAATTTTTAATCAATAATTTAACCAAAAGAGAATTAAGTTCCTCCATGTGAGGAAAAGTGATCCAACAGAATGCAGAAATTATTGAACAATATCACTCACAAGTAAAATTTTGCTGAAGATCATTCAAAAATAGTTGCAGCAGTACATCAACAGGGGACTGCCAGAAATTTGAGCCAGATTCAGAAGAGGATGTAGAATGAGGGATATCATTGCTGATGTCAGAACTTGGCTGAAAGCAGAGAATACCAGAAAAATGTTTACCTGTGTTTTATTGACTATGCAAAGGCATTCAACTATGTGGATCATAACAAATTATGGATGACATTATGAAGAATGGAAATTCCAGAATAATTGTGCTCATGAGGAACCTGTACATAGACCAAGAGGCAGTTGTTCAAACAGAACAAGAGAATACTGCATGGTTTAAAATTGGGAAAAATGTGCATCAGGGTTGTATCTTGCTCATCTGTATGCTGAGCAAATAATCTAAGAAGCTGGACTATATGAAGAAGAATGTGGCATCAAGATTAGAGGAAGACTCATTAACAACCTGTCTGCTATATGCAGACGACACAACCTTGCTTGCTGAAGGTGAAGAGGACTTGAAGCACTTACTGATGAAGATCAAAGAGTATAGCTTTCAGTATGGATTACACCTCAACATGAAGAAAACAAAAATTCTCACAACTGGGCCAATAAGCAATGTCATGATGAATGGAGAAGAGATTGAAGTTGTCAAGGATTTCATTTTACTTGGATCCACAATCAATGCCCGTGGAAGCAGCAATCAAGAAATCAAATGACACATTGTATTGGGCAAATCTGCTGCAAAAGACCTCTTGAAAGTGTTCAAAAGCAAAGATGTCACTTTGAGGACTAAGGTGCGCCTAACCCAAGCCATGGTATTTTCAATCACCTCATATGCATGCCAAAGCTGGACAATGAATAAGGAAGACCGAAGAATTGTTGATGCATTTGAATTATGGTGTTGGCAAAGAATATTGAATATACCATGGACAAATCTGTCTTGGAAGAAGTACAGCCAGAATGCTCCTTAGAAGCAAGGATAGCAAGACTGTCTCATGTACTTTGGCTATGTTATCAGCAGGCACCAGTCTCTGGAGAAGGACATCATGCTTGATAAAGTAGAGCGCCAGCGAAAAAGAGGAAGACTCTTAATGAGATGGATTGTACACAGTGGCTACAACGATGGGCTCAAACATAGCAACAATTGTGAGGATGGCACGGGACAGGTCAGTGTTTCATTCTGTTTTACACAGGATTGCTATAAGTTGGAAAGGACTCAAGGATACCTAACAACAACAACATGTGAAGAGTACTAAGCTAGTGCCTGGGGTCACAAAAATAAGTAAAAAGTAGTTCCTGCTCTTAAGGGAGTCACAGTTCAGTAGGGGGAAGCAACATGTAAAGAGATAATAATACTACTATAGGAAGGTGCTATAAAGAGATATGAACAAAGAGCTGTGGGAAGAAGAATAGCTACTTAGCTTGGTGGGTCAATGATGTCCTCAGGGGAAAGAAGCATTTGAGAAGGTTCTTAAAGGCTCAGTAGGATATTGGCAGGCTGAGCCAATGTTCAGAGAAATGTAACGGTGAAAGGACCCAGGATGTGCTGGGAATGGCAAGAGACATGAGGGACTACAGTGTAGGGTGCATTCATGGGGTAGGGTAGGTTTGGGCTGCAGGTGAGAGGATTGATGGTAGAGGAAGCTAGATGTGATATCTAGTGGGCTTACCTCCATCAAAAGTAGAGTTTGGGTAGCTGTGGATTGATTAGAACATAGAGGCATAGAGAGTTTGACAAGATCTAGCTAACAGAAAATATGAATTAGACTGAAATTTGGTACTGATCTCAGATTGCTCCAAATATGGAAGATCAGCCTAGGAGGACAGAGGAAGCTCTGAGTCCACTAGTCAAAGGTCGAAAATGAGTCCAAGGTCAGGGTAACTAACAGAGGCTCAAGAGGAGGTAGAGAAACTTGTCATCTGCCTTCAGTCAAGTGAGACCAGCCTTCAAGAATTTTATTATGATGATGTGATGGTTAATATTGTGTGTCAACTTGGCTGGGCCATGATTCTCAGTGGTTTGGCAGTTGTATGATGTTGTGATCACTTCCGTGTTGAGATTTGGTATAATGTGATCATCCCCATGACGGGATCTACTGTGAGTAGCCAGTCAGTTGAAAGGGAGTTTCCTTGGGTGTGTGGCCTGCATCAGATATAAGTAGACATTCTGGCAAGGCTCATGGGCTTTTGTTCACTCTGGGTCCTGCAGCTGGCTCCTGTTTGTTTGATCTCTGGCTCTTGGGACTTGAGCTAACAGCTTACCTGTGGTCTTGCCTGCTGATCTTGGGATTCAGCGATCCTCGCAGCCTGTCAGCAAGAGCTCTGCTCTCGGACCTGCTGGTCTTGGGTTCGCCAGCCCCTGCAGCTACGTCAATCAGGAGAAGCCTCTAGCTTGACGCACGGACTTAGGCTATTCCAGTCTGTACAACAGCGTGAACTATTTCCTTGCTATAAATCTCCCTCTAAATATATTTATATGCTTTACTGGTTTTGCTTCTCTATAGAACGCATCCTAAGGCAGATGGTTATCAGGGAAAGTTAAATAAATTGGAATTATGAACAGAAACGTGTTAGACTGAGTTATCATGATTCAAATGTTTGGTTTATACACCAATAACATAATAACAATGACAGCAATAATAAATTCTACATGTTTGCTTATTTAAAACTAAATAAAATTTATACTTTAACTTAATTGCCTGGACTAAGTCAAGGTTGAGTATAGTCAAAAAAAAAGCAGTCTCAACTAAGAAATCAAATCTGGAAAAAATGTTATCAAATAGTTATGGAAGATGATTGGATTGATAAAGTGATTTTTTTTTTCACACTTTAACTGTTTGCTTCATGGTTTGACACCAATTCAGAAATTATTTTCATCCTATGTAATGACCAACTGTTTTCCATTATCTTCAGGGAACACAAGAATAATGAGCTTCAATTGCACCAGGCAATTAGCCAGCCAATATAGGTCAATGTTCTGAGATCTGTAAGGCGTTACTAAGAGTGTCTGCAAAATCTTTCTTTGGATACCATAGAAAACAGAAAGTCCATCTGTATTAGATGCCATAATTTCAGCACCATCCTGCCTTCAATAGGACCTAAGCTGGGTGATCTCACAGGCCTCCAGAGCTTCAATGTGGTAATCTTATTATTGGAAGGAGAGAGAATTAGCATTCCTGTTGCTTTAGAGTGAAAAGGAGCCAATAACGGACCAGTTGACCTGCCTAAACTGAGAGTTTTGTGTGGAAATGAATCCTGCCTTTCTCCATAGTGGAATCAGTAGCATCTTATGCTTCTATTTTAGAAATCTAATAATCAGCGTTTGAGTTTGGTGTCCTTACTCCTCATCTATGTCTGTCACAGTTTATCTTTTGAGGTAAATGGGGTTATTCTTTTTTATAAGTTATCAGAGTGACTTTAATCCTTCTAGACAGACTTTCCCAGGGTATTTTTAAGAGGCAGCCAGGGAAGGAGAGTATGGCTTTTGATAGTCTGCTGACTTTTGCATGACCTGCACTAGAACCCCAATGGAAATGCTGAGGTCTTAGTGCTTTGCCTGCAGTTCAGCTCATGACTCATCAGAGGCCGGGCAAACATGCGTAATTGCAAGTCAAAAATGGCAATGAATGAATGCAGATCTGTTTTCTCTGTAGCCTTGTTCTATTCAGTCTTTACAGAAGCAGAAGGTCACCCATTCTATGGCCACGTTTTTGCCTTAAATGAATCCCAACAAATTATGTGTCATTGAAGATAATATGTGTTTAAGCTACACATTCCTTCTGAAAAATAGCATATAACTAAGCAGAAGGAACTATTTAGAATGGAATTCAAATACAGTAATTTGACTATTCATGTTCCATTTCTGATTTCAACAGAGCCAGCACATTTTTACGTGGTATGCTCGTTTAATTACCCTGAATCACTGTTGATCCTAACAATGGCCTGTAGTTCCTTTAACTTAAAGGATTTCTGTCCTCATCAACAGGATTTTGTGAGTTTTCTTTTTGTGGTCTGAAACTTTCTCTGCAAATTGATTATAGTCAAATGAGACATACCTGATTAACAAAATTGTGTGCTTTGAAAGAAAGACAGTCCTTTGAATGCCTTCAGGGGGATGTGTGTGTGTGTAGGGGGTCCAACATACACAGCAAAACAACAATAAGAAGCTCATCTCTTCACATGAGGATCTTGAATTAAAGAAATCCATGTT
This sequence comes from Trichechus manatus latirostris, assembly GCF_000243295.1. Taxonomy (NCBI): domain Eukaryota; kingdom Metazoa; phylum Chordata; class Mammalia; order Sirenia; family Trichechidae; genus Trichechus; species Trichechus manatus. The sequence goes on from NW_004444010.1 coordinate 10,474,785, forward strand.
GGAACACACTTGCGCCAGCCAAAAGAGTTAACAAGTAGGGAAAGATCTTATTTAATAGCCTTCTTCACATTTTTCCCCTTCTCTTAAACTATTTTTGTTATTTGGATTATGGAATAATATATGCTTATTATAAAAATTTCAGTAATGAACAAGTGAAGTACAACCTGTCATCTCTTTTCCTTCCTTAGTTCAATCCTTCATCCTAAACCCCAACGCAAACGTAAATGCTGCTAACAATTTGGTAAATAGCCTTTCTCACTTTCCTTTGCTATGTACATACATAGGATTTTTTTTTAAACAAAAATGGGATTGTACTACACCAATTTTTGTAAGTTGCTTTTTAAAAAAGAAAATACATTATGCGCATCTTTCCAAATCAATATATACAAGTCCACCTTCTTATTTTTAAAAAACTACATGGTATTCCAATTTATGGATGTACTATCTTTTATTTTATTAATTGTCTTATTGATGTATATTTGATTTGTTTCCAATTTTTGCAATCACACACAATGTTGTAATTAACATTCTTTTACACGTATCTGTACATATTCATGATTTTATTTCTCTTGGCTAGATTCTCAGCATTGGGACTGACAGTTCAAAGGGTTGCACATTTCTGCCAGACTATGTTCTTGAAAGATTGCAAAGATTCATAATCCCTTTTATTGTATCCGAGCACTCCCTGTTCCCAATACTCTCACCACTTTTGGAACTTATCAATCTTTTTACATTTTGTCCATTTGAAGGGCAAAGAACAGTATTTCATTGTTATTTAATCTGCAATTTCATCCATACATATTTATTGCAAGACTTATTTTAATTTAAAAAAGGAGTGTGACACACTGAAGCTAACTCAAATACTATGGATGACATTTAAAGAATAAAGTTAAAGGAATGACACCTTTTCCCCCCATTTACAGAATAGATACAAAGGAGAAATAAAGTCATACTAAACAAAGCAAATTACACTCACTTTTCACTTATCAACATGGTTAGGTTCCAAAGACCATGTTGTTATGCGAAAATCAACATTATTTAATAATGGAGGATGACCACATTAGATCACAAAATCAAGGATGACTACATCATTACATAACAGCCAAATTACATCATTACATAACTGGTATCACATTTATAATTCTTGTCAATTTTTATATATGACTTGCGAAATTAACTATAAAAATGTCCATATGCATATTAAAAAGCACTATTTTCCTTAATAAAAAGTACTGAATTATGTTTGTATGTTAAGATGAATACAGAACTTAGGCAATGTCAAGAAATGTTTGAAATGCATTCTTTTTTTTTTTTTTAAAGTCATATTTCTCAAGTTGGTCTGATATGTAGCCTGACTTTGGAATTTTTAAAAGTTTCCCAGGTGATTCTAATGTGCCCCCAAGGTTGAGATCCACTGATCTAAGGGATATATGTCTCTTTGATTTCAGTCCCTTTCTCATCCTGCAGGAAATTAAGGAAATGCAGCAAGGAGGACTTGCATTATTAGTGAAGTATAGCAAAAAAAATTTATAACCAAAAAAACTATCCAGTTTTTGCAACTTCTAGGGGACTAGTTTGCCAGTGGATAGAAAGAATAGTTTTCTCATGAAGATGCAAGCTCTCTCTTTCTCTGTGTCCCCCTGCCCACACACACACTCATGCTACACAGATAGATGATATTCTGTCATTCTGATAGCCTGCGATATCTTGTTCATCTTGCCTTTGACTAGAATAAACTGGTCTTTGTAACCTGAGAAATGGTACTGCTTCTCTGTCAAAAGAGATACTGGGAAAATGTCTTAGCTAAAAAGAAAGAAAAACATCACAGCCTTCTATCTACTTCTGACAGCAAGCAATGTTACAAAGCCAGGCCGTCCTCAATTTCTCTGCTTCTCAAGTCCGGCCAGCAGGACAGTGCCCCACCCTCTCCTTTTTGCCAGAAATTGCAGGAGTTATTTGAATATAAAGCACATGATTTGACTGAGCAGTAAAATAGTGGTCTGGTGCCCTTTTGAGGGGCAGGCAGCCTTCCAGTGCTTCAAATCCACGGCTCCAAACAAAGACTGTTGGAGCCCTAGGTCTTGGACTATAGATTGGTCTGTCTCTTAACCTTGAGAGTAGCACCCTCCGAGCCAGTACAAATTCAAAAGTGGGGAATAGGGAATGGGTGGTGGGAAGAAGAAGGCAGAGAGAAGGCCACGTGGCTGCCAAAGCCACCACAGGCCTACCTTGGCCAACACCTATTCCTGTGTACAAGTATTACTTTTTACTGAAAAGGCACATTTTATTTTGTTTAAGTGACAGATGATGGACATTTTTATTTTAATTTTGGCAGTGAAGCCTCATGGTCTGGAAAATAGGAATTAGGTGTTATTCAGTGTCTAGGACCAGAATCCTATGCAGCTGGGTCATGAAGAAGTAGAGTAAATTTCCCACATGACAGCGAGGCTTTGCTCTGATTTGTTCACCATTGTAAGGCTTCGGGCCCACAGCTATTCTGATAAGTCCTTGGGGCGTACACAAAGGAGAAATTCATGAGCCATTATTGCCCGACCTTTCCCTTCCTTGTCCTTTTTGGGATCATCTTTGGAAATAGAGGCCATGCATCCTGATTGGTAATATCTGGGCTCCTCCCTGTCCTTGGCATCTCAGCTAAAGGCATACCTTAAAAAGTGGTCATTTCCTTTGGATTCTTTTGGCCAAGTAAATCTAAGTCAGGGACTTCACTCTGGAGACTGTTTGCTCTCTGCCTTTGCTAATTGGTATACAATACTCATGACCCCTTTGACTTGAGAGGTCTTGCATCTGAGCTTTACTTCATCTCTAACTTTCTAGAGAATAAAGAGTAGGACATGATACTTGTGGCTGTCTGATTTTTGTAAGCAAACCTCACCAGCAATTCCAGTGGCTCTAAACCATTTGAAGAGGGTAATGCACCTAGTTCAATTGGAAAAGAAATTTTTTATATAAGGTGGAGGGTCAAATAAATGCAATTTTCCATTATTTTCCTGTAGAATGCTTTAAGATAATTTTAGAGAATATCTTTTTTCAATCTGCCATTAAAAAGACATGCTTTCACTCCATTATGCTTTTTTGGAAACTGAGGCACAGCTAAGGAACACAGTCATCATACAAGTAAGTTGTGACCAACCCAAGGTTAGCACACCCAGCCTTTTTTCACCTAGCTGCTTCAGCCCAGGAGGTTCACCTTCTAGATTGAAATGTCTGCTTTTCTGTTTATGTTGCTTCCTTATATTCTTTTATCAAATTAAGATTGTTTTCTTTCTGACTTAAAAAATTATTAATAAAATTGGCTTGTATTCAAAGAAGATGAACAAGTCAGGATGAGTGTATACTCAGTTTGGGGCCTGTAATTTTGTCTTCTGTGTACACTGGGCGGAAACCTCACAGGAGGAGTGTGTCTTCCATATGCATGATTGTATAAATAGCAAGGCTTTGTAATATGAGAGTACAGCTGCCTTAAAATAGCTAAGCTAGAAGATGTTATGATAATGCTCTTTTTTAGCTTTATACATCTGTGCATCGTGAACAGCATATTACGTGTACATAATGTGCTCATCGAATGCCTAGCAGACAGGGTTCGGCTTTGCTTTGAGGAGAACAAGTCTAATGGCAGAGCTTCCACATGTTGGTGTGCAGAGGAGGAGAAATTAGATAAGGAGTCATAGTGCTGGGGAAGAAAGACAACATCCTCAGAACAGTTCAGTCTGATAGCTGGCTAGACACGCTATGAAAAAACGGAGAAAATGAATCTTAAATGCTACATGCCAGATGACCAAAATCTAAGTAACAGTTTTTTATTGTCCCAGGCTATTCGTTTGTCAGCCCTAGAAATTCATCTCTTCAAACTTCCTATCCAGTTAACTTTTACTCTAGTTGATTCTTTTTGGAGAGGATGGTATCTAGCCAGTTGCCAGCTATGAGATAGAGCGAGCAAACCCGGAGGGAACCCAGAAGACAGAATCAACTTTTTTTTTTTTTTTTTTTTTTTTTTGGTAAGAGGGTACTGGTTAGCATGGAAGGGTGGAGATATATTACTTTTTCTTCTTAACCCTTTAAAGCCTTGAGTACAAGATGATAGTCATTGTTTCTGTGCTGTTAATTGATAGAATACTATGGTAAGACATGAATACTATGGTAATCGATATGGTTTAAGACATCCACTTCTCGCTATGCTGTTTTCATAATTCATTCACTTTTATTGATGGGAAAGCCACACTCATACCTATCATTTTGATTAAGAGAGTGATGTTTTGTGTCTTCCTTCTATATATACCACTCACCATATCCTTTCCAAAATCCAAGGGAGACATTTCTGATGAAGATTTGAGTCTATTACCCAATCTAAACACAGAAAGCAAGCTGAGTGCCACAAGGCCAGACATCCCCTCAGTGAGACAATTGAGATTTATTCACTAAAGTCACAAGGTCATGGGAAAGTGAGTTTGGTCCTTGATGACCCATGAACCTCAAACTGAAAGGTACCAGCTCTCCACTATACCGTGATTTTCTTCTATTGTATTGTGTCAAGTCAACTAGAGCAAATGCAGCTGGACCACAGTAAAGTTCACAGACCCCATGGCCTAGAGAACTCCTAATCCCATGGATGGAAAGCAAAGTTCAGAGGAGCAAAACCTGACTCACTGCATCTTAGAAGTGTGATAAGAACTGGGGAAGGAGTGAGTTAAGAGAGCTGTGAATGATGCTTGCATTTTAACAGGAAGTCCAATTAGATCCTGATACTTAAATGTAGAGATATTTTTAAGATCAGCCTGTAAATAAGAAATACATCACCTTGTGAAAGATCAACCCTGATCTTTGTGAAGAAAATGAACTCAGGCTTAGAAACTGTGAGTTTAGGGTTTGGCAGGACAGAATAGCTTTTGTTTTTCATACTTTTCATTAGAGAAACTTCCTCTGAACTTTTATAAATATGCATTTTTGGAAAATGTTTGTTATTTATTCTACTTATCAGCCATGATCTGGGGTTCAGTGCTAAGGCAGCCCTCACCCGTATACTAAATTAAGAAAAAAATTAGAAGTAAACCCAAATTATTCTATTGATTTTTGAAAAGATACATGAACTATTATGAAATTTATTTGGGATTCTAATTATGTTTAAACATTTCTAGTATATTTTACATTTACAAATTACATATTTTTAGCTTTATTTTTTCTTAAAACACTCCTGAACATCTAGGTAATATGTTTACATTCATTTTTAGATGAAGAAATTAATGCCTAACCCACATATAACATAAAATAAACTAAAATTACAATTTTGGAGTTCGTACTTCCTATAACTCCAAATTATTGTTTTAAATTAACTTTCTGTTTATATTACAGTAACTGGGTATTCATATTTCATAGATTCTTAGTGTGTTTCTTTATCAAATTCCTAAATAAAAGGCAGTGAGTAAGCTAAAGGGAGATTTAAAACTAGGAAAAAAATCAAGCCTGACCTTTCTTTCATATATGTAAACCAAAACCAAATCCGTTGCTGTTGAGTTGATTCCGAGGCATAGTGACCCTATAGGACAGAGTAGAACTGCCCCATAGGGTTTCCAAGGAGCAGCTGGTGGATTGGAACTGCTGACGTTTTAATTAGCAGCCAAACACTTAACCACTGTGCTACCAGGGCCCCTTCATACATGTAGCCAAGGTAAATGGGCACATAAGGCCCATGGAAAGTAAGTAATACCCTTGTCGTTCCTGTGTATGACACATTGCTGTGGAGTAAAAGTACCCCAAGTGAAGAGGACCTGTTGCTGTTGAGTGGATTCCAACTCACAGCAACCCTACTTTATGGCACCTGATAAAAACAAGTGAAGAGTCTGCTCAAGTTGTTGTTCCAACTCACAGTGACCCTATGTACAACAGAATGAAACACTGCCTGGTCCTGTAACATCCTCACAATCGTTGGTATGTTTGAGCCCATTGTTGCAGTCACTGTGTCAGTCCATCTCACTGATGGTTTTCCTCTTTTTCACTGACCCTCTACTTTACTAAGCATGATGTCCTTCTTCAGGGACTGGTCTCTCCTGATAACATGTCCAAAATACGTGAGACGAAGTCTTGCGATTCTCGCTTCTAAGGTGCATTCTGGCTATACTTTTTACAAGACAGATTTGTTCATTCTTCAGGCAGCCCATGGTATATTCAATATTCTTTGCCAACACCATAATTTAAGTAGTGACAGGATAATACTCTCACCTGTACTTACAATCTGCCTGCACAATAATCCAGTGGTGAAAGCCAGCTAGCTCATGTGCTACGGCTGGATCCTATTCCTATCTCCTTTTCTGTTAAGTTATGGGAAAAATGGCATAAAGATAGGGACCAGAGACCACAGTGATATCCTATAGAGAAATTGCTTTGTAAGCTGTGCCATTATTTTATGAATTGCGAGTGGACAGTTCTATATTGATGGTGTGATGGTGTGATATGAAGACCACAAAAGTTTCCTCCCTTCTCAAAAATGCTTCCCTCTACCTATCTACCCTGTGGGCACACAATCCAGGCTGGACAATTAGATAACACCAGCATATTGGCCCGATGGTCCAGGAGTGGGCTATGACCAAGCACAGCCAATAAGAGTCTTCTTTGATATGTGGATGCTAGATCTGTCTTCATGGCTCAGGAGTCCTAAAGACAGACTTAGTGCTGTCAGTGGTTATCTTTCCTGGCAGGTGGAGAAAGCCTGTCTGAAAATGAACCCAAAACACAGAAACGTAGAGCCATGGGATGAAGAGAAAGAAATTCTTGATTTCTTTGTTAAAGCCCTTGCATCTAGCCTTCCTTGAAGCTAGATGTACTCCTGAATAGGAATGAATAGTTTTCCATTTTTTCCAAAAGCCAGTTCGAGTTAGATTTCTGTTGTTCCAATTGAAAGGATTGTCATTAAAACCTTAAAAAAAAAAAAACTCAACTTCTGATGCTCTGTAATTTTTCCTTCCAGAGTCTTTCTTTTTTCTGTCTCTTACATCCTAGCCAACCTAGGTAGTATTGCAGTTTGGGATTGGCAATAAAAATATGACAAAATTAAGCAATAACACAGGTTATAGTTTTACATATGCTGTTGTTGTTAGTTGCCATTGAGTTGATTCTGACTCATTGCAACCCCATGTGTGCAGAGTAGAACTACTCCATAGGGTTTTCAAGGCTGTGACCTTTTGGAAAAAGGTTGTCAGGACTGTCTTCCAAGCACCTCTGGGTGGATTCAAACCGCCAACTTTTTGGCTGGTAGTGGAGCACTTCACTACTTGCACCACCCAGGAATTCATAGTTTTATATATAATTAACCCTAAAATTTGTTACACAAAGAATAAATGTTTTAGGATTTTAGTGAGGGGGTACATAACTGGGAGCTAGTGTAATTCAGAGACCGCTTTGTGCAGGAAGTAAACTTCAGCCTTTAATGATGGAAAGGGGTTGAAGAATATGTAGTGGCAAAGAGAAGGATATTACGGGTAAGGAGAATAAGGAGAACATGTAGAGATAGGAATGGGTCCAGAAGAAAATGCCCTGTGTGGAAGATGGTGGCCATATTTGAGTTGATAGAAAGGTCTTGCTATGTAACAGAGGTATTTGAAAACCAGGCAAAAGATTTAAGACATGACATGATTGGATATAGGGACCCTTGAAAGTTTTTGGCCAGGGATGTGACATGATGAAAAAGATGTTTCACCAATATTAGGGCTGGCTGCTTTGGGATGTAGGTGGAATGGAAAGCAGAGAGGTTAGAGTCAGGGGTCTACTTAGGAGGCTGTGTTCAGCTTTTTCAGCAATGCTCTGTGAGGGGTCAAGGAAAGCCTGTATTTAGATTGTGGCAGTGAGAATGAGGAGGGAGGATGACAGAGGAATAAAGACATTTTAAAGCAAAAAAATCTGTAGAATGGATGAAATAAAGAGAGATGAATAACTTTAAATTTTTGATTCTCTGTATCAGGACATGTTCTTACACATAGGGGGTTTGAATTCTTGAGAGGTCCACATTGGAAGGCTGTACTGTTGAAGGTAAAGGACTGAAATCCAGATTCCAGGATACAGGGAAAACAGGACTGAATATAATGATTGGGGAGTAGGCTGCAAAGAGATGATAGTTAAAATTCAGGCAATGGGTAATAAGAAGTAACACAGAAAGAGGTGTAGAGAGAAGCACAGGGCAAGGAAGTGGCCAGAGTTATGGGGCAGAAGCAGCAAGAGAAGCCAGGAAAGCTATAAAGAAGCAATGATTAGAGAAATAGGATTTGGACCTGACCAGAACAGGGTCATTCTTTAAAGAAGTAGTCCCCACACTTCCTTGGTTATGTAATACTGTTAGTAAAAAAGATTCTGAGCCTGCACTGCATTTCCAAATATCCAATATCAAAATGCTTCCTCCACAGCACATATTTCTGTTGAAAACCAGATAACTTACAAATTATTAAAACAGCACTTTTATCCTGAAGTAACATTTTAAGTTTTGATTTTGATGTCTGTAACTAGCATATCATTGACAGCAAATTATCACAGAAAAGGTCAGTAAATTTAAAACACTTGCCTTTTAGTAAAATAAAATTGAAGCGTCTTTAAGTTTGAAAACTCTCCTTACTAACAATAATGCAAATGAACTCATATTTCAAATAGTTCTTTTTATAGTATTTTAACGTGATGCCTTCTTGGATCTTATTTTATTATTTTTACTTTGTAATGTGGTAGACAAAGAGTTAGAACTAAAGGTAGAATTGTCTTCCCTGCAATTTGCTTGTTTGCTTGCTTTATCAACATTACTGTATTGACTTACTTTTTTCAAACTCTGGTTTCTTAGCAGAAATATTTTTAAGGAGCTTGTCATTTTTTGTGAGAGTTAGTTTAGGTTAAAAATAGATGATATAATCTATAAAATCCACCTTAACAGGCACATGCATTGCGTGTGTCTAATGTGGCAGAAGTGATCAATTGCACGTGAGTGACATGCTAACCTCTTCATACTTCCTCTGAGTGTGTGCACATACACGTATATTATCTTTATATTAAATAATATCAAAGCCTACTTATTTTCATATTTTCTGTAGAAGAAAACAAATTCTAATAGCTTTACCATGCTTCAGCTGGTTGTTGCTCACCTCCTGGGTGCTTATACCCCACTTTGGAGATTTCGACTTAAAGGATGAGACATCTTCAAAAAGAAGAAGAGCTGTAGTAGTTGGCTGACAATGAAAGCCAGAATCCAATGAGTTAAAGAGAAAATCTGTTAAGAAGAAATGGGACGGATGATTTTAGATCACTTTTGGCAAACTACGTGGTGCATAGAGAAAGCAGAAGGTAGAAAATTCCTCACCATTGACAAGCTAGGGGAGATTTCTGTATTTAAAGACTGAAGGTGAAGAGAAAATGTAGAGTGTGGAATAATAAATTATTGGGGGATGGGAGGGGGAGTAGAAGAGACTTGATTTAAGGTCAGTGGAAGATAGGATTTACCTCTGAAAACTCAGATGCATCTTGGAGATACATACCAAGAAAAAAAAATCCCTTTGGTTCTGTTTTCTTCATATAGAGTAATAGTGGATGAAATTGCTATGGAGAACAGAAACACAATGACTACTTTTCAGCAAGAGAATGACATGAGTAAATTAGATTGTAGGAAGAAAGATCTGGTCACAGGCAACGTGTAAGTGAAAAGGCGAAACAAAGTGTTATATAATAGTTTAGAAAAAAGTTACAAGAAGCACAAACATGGAAGCAGGAGAGGAAAAGGTGAAGATGGGAGATTTTGGCTGCAACAAAGGGTGACTTTGGTGACTGATAAATGCTAAGAAAAGTTCCATCAAATATGCCTCTTGCTTTGGATATCTGCTCTCAGTTTAGTGTACCTTTCAGTGACTATTTCTGAGTCACACTCATGGCTACTATGACCTTCAAGGAAACTAATTCATGGATTCCAGTATGGCTCTAATGGGACTTCACAAAGGCTGGGGAGTTGTTACACCCACAGATTCTCATTAGTATTTCCCGTTAACATTGTTTGAAAGACACTTACCAGATAATGCCCTTTCAGTCTTTTTATAAATCCATCTATCCAACTTCCTCATGAAGTTCCTACTCAGTAGTATTTAAGTTCATGAGTTGGATGAGACAAAAACTAAGCAACTGTTTTCATGATCCCAAACAAGTATTGGGATTTTTCGCTAATAAAAAGGAGGACATCCTGCACCAACACTTTTGTTCCTGACCAGCAGAGCCCAATCTTTAATGGCAATGTATTTGTTTTCCTTTTAGTAGTTGATGGATTTTGAATTTTAACCTTGGCTTCAAGGACTATCGTAATAGTCCAAATGTGAACTTAGCCACTATGTCTGTTGGTGTTTGGGGGATACGTAGTGGCAGGTGTTGGAAGACATACCGAATGCGTATTGAACTCTCTGTCATGCTGCTCAGTCCCTCTAACTGCATGACCCATTCTTTGTTTGTTAGGTTGTTAAAAATGCACTCATATGTGAGTACACAGCTAAGAAGCACAACAACTCTTAGCTGTGCAGATTCTTATTTCAGGGAGTAGGAGGACAGTGCCCTTTCAAAAGTACTTTGTTCCGTAAATTAACAATGTCTTTATACACAGCTTTAAAAAATATGTAGTTTCAGAATCATTAAAACCCATGAAGATAATTGTTTAGAAACTATTCTCATTTCTCCACCTGGATTTCCAACTTTTTAATTATTAGGATTTGGATTCATTTTGGATTTCATTTGTTCAAATTCTGATGGATAAATAATTATATTTGGAAATGAAGAGTCTTGCATCCTTAGATGTATTTTCACCAGTGACTTTTACTCAGTAACCTTGAGAAATCACATCAGCTCTTTTGCCATATGTAATCTCCTTTCCCCTGTCAAATATTGTTAACAGGAATAATTTCCACAAAACTCCTAGGAGATTTAGAGGGTAAATAGAATCTGAGTTGGAAAGATAAGTGCTGATAAATGTCTTTTAGTTGTGTTGGGTTCTTATCAAATATCATTTGCATAGAATTGCAATGAACTAGGTAGCCACATTTGTTCTCATGGTTACTTTTCTTTAAGGAAAAGAAAGGATTTCCTGTAAATGTTACTAGCAGTCCTGTAAAATGAGATGTGGTTCTCTTTAAAATAAGGAAAAGGATAAGCATATAGATTACTCATGAATTTTCACAGAATCTTTGTGCTCATTCTTCACATAATTTCTTATGGTTCTTGTTCTTCTTAGGGCCAGAAATGAAAACTTTCAATTCATCCTATCAAAAGATTTCTTGGAACTAAGATATGAGCAATTCTGAGTCTCTTATCAGTGGGTCTTGTCATTTGGCTTTACGGTACACTTAAGTTATCTGATGGCACACTGTTATTTATAACTGTAGTTTGGCTTGTGTTTATGCAGAGTTTTGTGAATTAGCCTAGGTTTTGGCAGTTTTAAGATGGACTTTGAACATAGACTTGGAACATTGGGGAAAATTGTTCTTAGTGTGTGGTCTTTTACTTTCTTTGATTAAATGGATTTAGAAACTATTTTCCCTAGAACTTGGTTGAGGAAATTTTAGATTATGCTTACAAGAGGATAGGCAAATATCACTAAACATAATTTCTATTTCCTAGGATTTAAATATCTATTGCTGGTGTACTAATTGACACTTAAACTTTTGTCAAGGTCAAATTAAATCTGAGAGGGAAAAAACAAGAGCTTACTTTAGTAATGCTGAATCCAAGAGAAGGCTTTGGACAAATGGGCAACAGGTTTAGTTTAGTAATTCAAAAACTTAGTATCATAGCTCAGCATTTATACTCACGTATGCCATTTTAATCCTTCTCATACTGTTATAGTTAGTTATGGTAAAGCTTGGGCTACAGCTTGATGTGCTGTTTTTTTTAAATGCTCTTTCTTGGGACACCCTCTTGATGTTCACCTTCAAATGTCCAAATGTCTTAGATTTTTATTACACATTGGACATTGTATAGATTTTAGTCGATACCTTGGTTGTTATACTCACAAGTGTCAGTTTGTTGATTGTAACCTTGTCATCTACCAACTTCATGAGTCCTTTCATTTTCATGACCACTGCTCAGGCGCTCAGGAAGCCACTCTTGTGATTTCCAGGCTTCTCTGTAATTAAACCCTTCTGATTGGATAATCTGGGTTAATAATCCATACTCCTTCATTACCTAGGCCTGCTACAGCTCTTTTTAAAACTCGTTTCATGTATAATGACATTCAAAACAACACTTATATATTCTTAAACCGATTCCATTTTTAGCTCAAAGTATTCCTAAAACAGTATTTCATTTTTTCTCTTTTATCTGTCTTGTGAGCAGACTCAGACTCAACCAACATTTATTACTTGTCTTTTATGTGTCAGGCAACTGTATTTGGCACTGGAGATAAAAAAAAATCATGGCATCAGACCCCAAAGAGTTCACAGTCAAGCATATCCCACTTTACTTTCTACATCTACAAGATGTCTAGTAAAATGTCTAGGCAATTCTCATATGAACAATAGCTGAGCAGAAGATAATTTTGTAAGGGAGTACAATATATTTTAATTTTAACTTACTTATGCTTCATTCTCCATAAAAAGTCTTTATTTTGCAGATACAGATGGATTTAATAAATCCAACCAATAATTCCTAAGGGTCTCCCTTGAAAAAATGTGTTTCACCTAAGAAAGTAGCTATATATTTACATGTACTGGAGAGAGGGTTTAATTAAGCATGAATATAAGGTCTGTACCCCTTATTTTGGTGGCATATTCAGGAGCTAGTGGGGGATTCCACAGAAATGCTGGAGGGGACCTATTAAGTTATTTTTAGAAGGAAGGATGTTGCTCAGTGGTCTGTACAGATTACATAAAAGCCAGAGAGGGTAGAATGGCCACTGGTCCTTTTACAATGGAGAATCTGTACTGACTAAGAGAAAGCTACAGGGCCCTAGACAGGCTAGAGCCATATGCAAATCATAACTGTCAGGAGATAGCTAGAACTTGATGAGGAACTCTAGTACCATTTCCTTTTCTCCATAACCCTGTTTGAGGGCTTTTCTAAGGAAGGTAAATCTATGAGGTCTGGGGTGTAGAATAAGGAAGTCTCTATAGCATGACAGGGCTGGACACCAAATGTCAGCAGTGTTACCCTCTCTCAGGCAGAACCCCACCCAAGGTAACAACAGGAAGGAGAAGTCTAACAAAACCCCTTCGTGTGTGATTTAATACACAACAGAGGATTCTCAATGTGTCTAACATCCTCAGCTGAAAGGAAGATTCTCTTGGTCAGCTGGATGCAGTCATGTTTGTGTGATGTAAACAGTATGAAACAAGGAATTTCCATGCTATTATTGCAGCTGTTTGAGAAGTGCGCCAGATAGGACCCCACATTGGGGCAGCTGGATCATTATGAAACCTCCAATAGCCTCCACCATGATGTAGCTGTCCTTCACAGCTTTAGAATTTCAAGCTTCAGTTTAAGAATCTGTTTTCCTTTTCCTTTGTCTTTGTCATTCACCCTCATTGTTCTAAGCAAGTGCTCTCAGTTTAAGTCAGTCAGGAGTGGAGTCTTCTCCCAGCCATGATTCCTCTGTTTTCAGGGAAACCCAACCTTAGATGCCAACTGGCTGTTGAAGAAATCCCCGAAGACTGGGAGGTAGTGACAGTAGCGAATGAAAACTTCATAGCACGTTTTTCTTGTGTATTTTTAGAAATTTCCTTGGTTTTCTAGGCCAAAGGGCTTCTGCACCATATCAGCATTTACTCTTTCCTGTGCTAATTATTGCATTGAGTTCTTTCTATCAAAGAAGTCTGTGGAGCTGACTTTGCAGTTCCTCTCATAGTATATCATCACTGTTGCCAGTTTTCTCCAGATGATGTTTCTTCAGCTTGCTAATTAGTTCTTTGCGTTTGTAGAAAATGGTTTGAAGATGTTGAGATCAGAGAGATGGCCTTTGTCCATGTTCTGGAAAGACTGCCTTTCTGGTGGTTCAAAGATGAGAAAATAAAATGTTGAGAAACTTTGACCTTGGTTTTATTGAGGTCGGATTCATTATGGCTGTATCATTTCTTTTTATAAATAAATCCCTTAGGCCTCCTCTTCATATCTTCTTCTTTTACAAGATTCTTGCTTTGCTTATAAAATAAAAAATCCTATAAATGTACAAATAACGTTATACTTGGGAAATAAATGGATGTTCTAGCTATGCTCCACTGAGGTATATTTATCACACCACTAACTTCTGGAGTAGGTTAAAAATACCCAAACGGTCCTAGCTGGATTGTGTTATCAGTTTTTTAGTTATTGAAAATATTGCATTTAAAAGTCATTCGTTTTCAAAAGTGTAACTATTTGCAGTGTCCTGTGCTACCAAATAATGGGTGATTTAGCTTGGGCAAAACTTTTTAAACTCTCTTTGCTTCATTTTCTTTTTTCAGAAAATGAAGGTCATTTTGTGATGGTTAAATGAAGAAATGCTAGCCCAGGATCTGGACATAAAATAAAATCTAAAAATTAGGGACAGAATGAAGAGAGCTAAGGGATTATAGAATCTGAGGAGGTGGAGGGATGGGCATGGGTAAATGCTACATAGTAGAGGTGATTTTGTGCTGGACCTTGGAAACTGGTAGAATTTGTCCATGTCAAAATTCAGAAGGACATTCCATACCAAAGGAATAGTGGTACTGAGGAAAAGGAATGGGTAAGTGTGGTTAGTTTGGCCAAAGGATGGCAGGGAATCAGCACCGAAAAGGGAAACCAAACCAAGACAGATTATGGAGGGCTTTAGATACCCAGCTAAGGTGTTTAGACTTTGAGTCAGAGATGGTATTTGATAAAACTGCCATCAAGTACTAGGTTTGATTTTTTTTTTTCCCACAATGAGCTGAATTACCCCGTGTTCCAGGGCATGCAGGGATTATCTGGCACAATTCTAATCTATGGTGATTCTAATCTTATTTCATATGTAGCCCTGAGGAAGAGTAGTAGGAGGAAATACATTACTTTCTCTGGTTATGAAAGAATGAAAGTCCATTGCGGCATGACTCCTAGGCTAGGGGAATGATAACATAATCCAACTAGGACTGTTTAGGTGTTTTTAACCTATTCCAGAAGTTAGTGGCATGATAAATATGCCTCAGTGGAGCATAGATACAACATCAATTTATTTCCTAAGTATAATGTTATTTGTACATGTTTATCAAGTCCCTGTACCACTCTGCCATGTTAGCTGCTATACAAAGCACATCTGTCAAGCTCATCTTGCAGAAGTTTCTGGTTCCTGTTGTTATTTACATGCAAACCCTCCTCTCTAGCTACACACAAGGCCACTGCATATCGGTGAGTAAGCAGACACTGCCTGTCTACTTTCTGCTACAATTTTACCCTGCTGGGATACAGCAGCAGATTAGGTTAGTAGACTTATTGGGCAGAATTCCAGACATGGGCTCTTACAAAAAGGCCATAAAGACCAATTGTCTTACTCTTGGCTGTTTTAAAGCTATTGCCCCACTTTGTCCCCATTTTATAGGTATGTGAATTGCTTGTTAATCCTTCACAGTGGACGTAGGCTCTTCTCTTATAATCAAGGTAACATAAAAACTCAAGGGAGTGAAATTCATTCATTATCCAGGGGAGTTTTGGAAATCAAATATAACTTTCCATGGACTAATCTACATTTCTAATTTACAGACAGAGGATATTAGTTGACTTTGTCAGTCTCCCAGTCAAGGGACAATTATTCCCTATTTATATTGGCGCTTAGTCCTCTATAGCTTTAAATGATTTTTCTGGCTTCAAGCTTTCTATTTTGAGGACCATTTTCCTTTCTGTCATTGCTGATGAATAGCTCTGTCAGCTTCAAGATCCACCTGTGCCAGCCCCTAATTTAGTGAATGGTAATTTTATGATGCCTTCCAGGCCCTGTGTGATATAGCAAGCTTTTATTAGATGTAGTTGTTAGGCTGGAGAGCTGTGGACTAATGAATGTATTTTATATTCAACAAATATTTCTGAGTAACTATCATGAGCCAGACATTCTCAAGTACCAAGTCATATTATAATGGGTGTATGGAATTTTGATTCCTTTTTAAAGTCAAATATCCTAAAAAGTATCTTTCTAAAAATAGAATCATAGATTAGGAGGAGATTTTAATATTCCTAACGGCATTTTTATCAGCTTTTGCAGTCTGAAATTGATCGAACATACAATCTGGATGCATTGATAGGTTACTGTTGATTGGATTGTGAAAGTTGGAAACAAAGAAGAAGGACCAGTAGCTGGAAAATATGGCCTTGGTGATGGAAAGGATGCTGGAGATCACGTGATAGAATTTTGCAAGATCAACGACTTTTTCACTGCAAATACCTTTTTTCACCAACATAAACGGTGACTATACACGTGGACCTCACCAGATGGAATAAACAGGAATCAAATCGACTACATCTGTGGAAAGAGATGATGGAACGGCTCAATATCATCAGTCAGAACAAGGCTGGGGCCAACTGTGGAACAGACCATCAATTGCTCATATGCAAATTCAGTTGAAACTGAAGAAAACTAGAACAAGTCCACAAGAGCCAAAGTACAACCTTGAGTATATCCCACCTGAATTTAGAGACCATCTCAAGTATAGATTTGACAAGTTGAACACTAATGACCAAAGACCAGATAAGCTGTGGAATGACATCAAGGACATCATACATGAAGAAAGCAAGATGTCATTAAAAAGACAGGAAAGAAAGAAAAGACCAAAATGGATGTCAGAAGAGACTCTGAAACTTGCTCTTGAACATCAAGTAGCTAAAACAAAAGGAAGAAATGATGAAGTAAAAGAACTGAACTGAAGATTTCAAAGGGCGACTTGAGAAGACAAAGTAAAGTATTATAATGATGTGTGCAAAGAGCTGGAGATAGAAATCCAAAAGGAAAGAACACATTCGGCATTTCTTAAGCTGAAAGAACTGAAGAAAAAATTTAAGCCTCGAGTTGCAATAGTGAAGGATTCTATGGGGAAAATATAAACGATGCAAGAAGGATCAGAAGAAGATGGAAGGAATACAGAGTCATTATACCAAAAAGAATTGGTCGACTTTCAGCCATTTCAAGAGGTAGCACGTGATCAGGAACCGACGGTACTGAAGGAAGAAGTCCAAGCTGCACTGAAGGCATTGGCAAAAAACAAGGCTCCAGGAATTGACAGAATGTCAATTGAGATGTTTCAACAAATGGATGCAGTGTTGGAGGTGCTCACTTGTCTATGCCAAGAAATTTGGAAGACAGCTACCTGGCCAATCGACTGGAAGAGATCCATATTTATGCCTATTTTCAAGAAAGGTGATCCAACCAAATGCAGAAATTATCCAACAATATCATTAATATCACATGCAAGTAAAATTTTGCTGAAGATCATTCAAAAGCAGCTGTAGCAGTGTGTTGACAGGCAACTTCCAGAAATTCAGGCCAGATTCAGAAGGGAACGTAGAACCAGGGATATCGTTGCTGATGTTAGATGGATTCTGGCTGAAAGCAGAGAATACCAGAAAAATGTTTACCCATGTTTTATTGACTGTGCAAAGGCATTCGACTGTGTGGATCATAACAAATTATGGATAACATTGTGAAGAATGGGAATTCCAGAACACTTAATTGTGCTCATGAGGAACCTGTACACAGATCAAGAGGCAGTTATTTGGACAAAACAAAGGATACTGCATGGTCTAAAGTCAGGAAAGGAGTGTGTCAGGGTTACATCTTTCACCATACCTATTCAATCTGTATGCTAAGCAAATAATCCAAGAAGGTGGACTATATAAAGAAGAACAGGGCATCAGGATTGGAGGAAGACTCATTAACACCTGCATTATGCAGACAACACAACCTTGCTTGCTGAAAGTGAAGAGGACTTGAAGCACTTGCTGATGAAAATCAAAGACCACAGCCTTCAGTATGGATTACACTTCAACATAAAGAAAACAAAAATCCTCACAACTGGACCAATAAGCAACGTCATGATAAATGGAGAAAAGATTGAAGTTATCAAGGATTTCATTTTACTTGGATCCACAATCAACACTCATGGAAGCAGCATTCAAGGAATCAAAAGATGCATTGCATTGGGCAAATCTGCTGCAAAAGACTTCTTTAAAGTGTTGAAAAGCAAAGATGTCACCTTGAAGACTAAGGTGCGCCTGGCCCAAGACATAGTTTTTCAATCGTGTCATATACATGGGAAAGCTGGACAATGAATAAGGAAGACCTAAGAAGAATTGGTGCTTTTGAATTGTGGTGTAGGTGAAGAATATTGAATACACCACAGACTGCCGAAAGAATGAACAAATCGGTCTTGGAAGAGGTACAACCAGAATGTTCCTTAGAAGCACAGATGGTGAAACTACATGTTATTACTTTGGACATGTTATCAGGAGGGATCAGTCCCTGGAGAAGGACATCGTGCTTGATAAACTACAGGGTCAGTGAAAAAGAGGATGACCCTCAATGAGATGGATTGACGCAGTGGCTACAACAATGGGCTCAAGCATAACAACAATTGTGAGCATGGTGCAGGGCCGGGCAGTATTTCTCTCTGTGGCACATAGGATTGCTATGAGTCAGAACCGACTCCACGGCACCTAACAACAACAACAATAGCATTTCCACTACCCACCCGTCTGTCAGTTTGTCATACTGTGGTGTCTTGCCTGTTGCTATGATGCTGGGAGGTATGCCACTGGTATTTCAAATACCAGGAAGGTCACCCTGGTGGATAAGTTTCAGCAGAACTTCCAGACTAAGACAGACTGGGAAGAAGGATCTTGCAATCTATTTCAGAAAATTAGTCCATGAAAACCTTATGGATAATAACAGAATATTATCTGTATAGTGCTGGAAGTTGAGCCTCCTACGTTGGAAGGTGCTCAAAATACACAGTGACTGCAACAATGGACTCAAGAATACCAATCATCATGAAGATGGTGCAGGATCAGGATGCTCCCTTCAGTTGTACATGGGGTTGCCATAAGTTGGAGCTCAATCAACAGAAACTAACAACAATAGTGCATTCACCACTCTGTACGGTCTCCCCACTCTCCATTCACATCTTGTACTACTAGCCTGACAGCTCGCTCACTCGTTCTGTCTCTCTCTCTCTCTTCTTTAGACATCCTGGATTTCTTTTAATTTTTGTAGATTCCAGGCCATGTCCTCTCTCAGATCTTGCTTGTACAGTCTTTCCTTCTGGAGTGCTGTTTCCCCACATCTACTCTTTCCACGAGCTAACTCTGACTCTGCATTTTGGTGTCAGCTTAATTAATTGCAACTTCCTCAGGTAAGTATGCCTGATTCCCTAAGACTCACGTCTCTTTGATTTATGTTCCCAGATTTCTTTGTTTCATGTTTGTACGTGTTATTTCTCTTGTAGAACTTTGTAAACTTGTTATAACTTATTTTAAGTCTGTTTTCTGTATTAGACTATTATTTCCACAAGGGCAGGTATTTTGCTCACCATAGCAGTTCTAGCACATAGCACATTTTCAAAAAGTATTTGATGATTGACTAAGAGATTATCTTGTCTAAACTCTTTTTGTCATCAAAACTTCAAAGCTCAGAGATCATAAATGTCTTTCCCAAGGAACATAGGAGCTGAGTCAATTAAATTTCCTGACTCCCCATCCTTTGCCTACTTTACCAACACCCCAGAGCAGGAATGGGACCAGTTAGGTTGCAATGAAATTCCCTTTTAGGTAGCAGACCCTGTTTCTGCATATATGTAAATATCCATATACATATATACATACCAAAAAACAAAACAAAACAAAAAACCCAAACTCTTTGTTGTCAAGTTGATTGAGACTCATAGTGACACTATAGGACAGAGTAGAACTGCCCCATGTAGTTTCCAAGGAGGAGCTGGTGGATTTGAACTGCCGACCTTTTGGTTAGCAGCTGAGCTCTTAACCACTGTGCCACCAAGGCTTTGTATATACATACATACATACATATATATAT
>NW_004444010.1:10497860-10517188 GCF_000243295.1 Trichechus manatus latirostris
TAGCTGCTCTCAGAATTCTTTGTCTTTGGTTTTAGCGAGTGTGATTATGATATGCCTTGGTGATTTTCTTTTGGGGTCTATCCTATATGGTGTTCATTGAGCTTCTTGGATGGTCAGCTTTTCATCTTTCATGATATTGGGGAAGTTTTCTGTCGGCAATTCTTCGGTGATCCTCTCTGTGTTTTCTGTTTTCTCCTCATGTTCTGGAACTCCGATCACTCATAGATTTTTGCTTTTGATTGTATCCCACATAATTCTCAGGGTTTCTTCATTTTTCTTCATTCTTTTTTCTGATTTTTCCTCAAATAGAGTTGTATCCAGGTGTTTGTCTTCAATTTCACTGATCCTATCTTTCATCATTTCAAACCTGCTCCTCAGCCCTTCTATGACACCGTCCATTTATGAAATCTTGTTGTTTATCTTTTGGATTTCTAATTGTTGTTTTTGTATGTTTTCTAGTTGTGAATTTATTTCAGCATTTTGTTCCTGTATCATTTTCTTGAATTCTTCCATTTTTTTTCTGTATTTTCTATGAATTTTTCTATTTTTTCCTCATTTTTGTCTGCTTTTTGGTTAAACTCTTGGATAATTCTGAATATGAGAGATTTGAATTCCCTATCAGTTAGGTCTAGTGCCTTTTCTTCTACTGGAAGGTCATCTGGTGTTTTATATTGGACACCTACTGGAACCATCCTATCTTGTTTTTGTAAATGTTTTAATATTGTCTGCTGTCTTCGGGGTATTCAGTGGTTATTTTCCTTGTTGATAGTAGATTTGTTTTTTTCATCCTACTTTTTTGTTTTATTTGGTTATGTCTGAGCAGATGGGCTATGCGTTCTTTGTAGTTTGCTCATCTGTTCGTATGATACTTTTCACCTCCTTCTCCAATGGGCAGGGTCAGTCACTTAGGTATGGCACAGCAGGACAGGTCCAGCTGAAGGGGAGTTGCTGGGATGGGTTGTTTGTGGCACGTACCAGGGCTGACAGTGTGGACCACGAATCAGAGCAAGGTAGGTTCCAGTAGGCCGTGCCTGCGCTGCTTGGGTTTGTGATGTTCAGTGCACGGTGCAGGTAGGCAGGAAGGAGGAGGTAGACCGTGATTTGTGGAGTTAAGATGGATACGTGAAAGAGGAGAGAGAGGAGAGAGGAAGAGGGCCAAAAACATACACACAAACAAAAAAGAGTGCTAAGGGAGCTTGCTGTCGGAGTGGAGAGATGAGAGACTGAAAAAGGAGGAAAAACAAAAAAGAAAAAAAATGAAAAAAGGTAAAAGAAAAAAATGAATAAATCAAGAAACTGGGAATGAAGAAAGACAAAAAGTGAATAAGAGAGAGAAGAAAACAAAACAAAGAAACAAACAACAACAACAAAAAAACCCAAAACCAAAAAAAACAAGAAAAACCAAAAGCCCCTAGGGATGTCCCTGTGTGTCTGCACAGAGTATGGGACTAGCTTCCAAGCTGCATGGTACTGCCCAGCTAGAAGGAGCTCCCAAGCCAAGAAAAGGAAAAGAAAACAAACAAATCAAAACAGAACAAATCAGAGCAAACAAAGAAAAAATTCCTACCAGCATGGTGGCATGGGCCGGGAAGCAGTTTCACGATCAAGCGGTGTTTCGCAGCCTTTCAGGAAGAAGCAAAGATGGCGTACGGAGCCAGATATTTGAGAGAAAGGAGGGGGAGGTGGTGAGAGGTAAGGAAGAAATCTAAAGAAACGGAAAAAATCAACACCAGCAGCCAACAAAAGGCATTCAAGGAAGCAGCCATTGTGGGCGGGTGGAATCCAAGCAAAACCAGGGTGCTTCCCAGCCAAGAGACTGTGGCTGCAGGAAGCAGAGAAGGCTAAGTGGGGGTGAAGAAGGGTTGGGGGTGGGAACACGTATATTGCTGGTTACTGGTTGTTCTGTCTCCTGCTGGAAGCTCCGTGAAGCTGCTTTCTCATACTCCCTGTTCACTGATCTCCAATAGGAGTCCAAAATGGCGGATCCGTGCTGCATTAGCTGATAGGGGACCTCTGCATGTATCTCTCCTTGCGCTCTGTTCCCGGTCAGTTTCTTATTCCATTTGGTGTTTGGCTGAGTTCTTTTTCTCTTCATTTGAAGCGTAGGGTTTCAGGATTGACGTGTGACTCTGTTTGACTTAGTTTTTCTGATCTTTGCTGCGGAGGGACGGTGTGGTGCTTCTGAATATAGCACCATGTTGCCTGAAAGTAAAAAAATCAGCAAATTTAACATTAATACATCATTATGTATTATGTATCTTCAGTTCTTATTCAGATTTTGTCAGTTTTCCCAATAGTGTACTTTCTAGCCAAAGAAAATCTAGGATCATGTGTTGTATTCAATTGTCACATTACTTAGCCTTCTTTTAATCTAGAAAATTTCTTCAGTCTTCTAAAAATTATAGACCAAGTATTTTGTACACTGTCACTTAATTTAGATTTGGGATATAGCTTAATTTGGATTTTTTTCCTACTGATAAGTTTATGGCAGGAATACCACAAAATAAGGTAGTGTTTTCAGGGCATGTTCTCAAAAGGTACATGATGTGAATTTATCCCATTACTAGCAACGTTAACTTTGATTATTAGTGAGAGTGGTGTCTGCCAGGTTTCTCCACTGTGCAGTTACTACTTTCTCATTTGTAGTTAATAAATACCTTCTGGGGAGGTATTTTGAGACTCTATAAACATCCTGTTATTCTCAAACTTTCACCCACTAGTTTTATAATTGACTGGAGATTCTTGCTTAATTATTATTATTGTTAGGTGCCTTCAAGTTGGTTCAGACTCATATCGACTCTATGCACAACAGAACTAGACACTGCCCTGTCCTGTGCCATCCTCAAAATTGTTATGATTGAGCTCACTGTTGTAACCACTGTGTCAGTCCATCTCATTGAGGGTCTTTCTCTTTTTTGCTGACCGTCTACTTTACCAAGTATGATGTCTTTCTTCAGGGACTGGTCCCTCCTGATAACATGTCCAAAGTATGTGAGATGAAGTCTTGCCAGCCTTGCTTCTGATAAGCATTCTGGCTATACTTCTTCCAAGACAGATTTGTTTGTTCTTCTGGCAGTCCATGGTATATTTGACATTCTTTGCCAACAACACAGTTCAAAGGCATCAATTCTTCGGTCTTCCTTATTCATTGTCCAGCTTTCACATGCATATGAGGTGACTGAAAACACCATGGCTTAGGTTAGGCACACCTTAATCCTCAAAGTGACATCTTTGATTTTTAACACTTTAAAGAGATCTTTCAAAGCAGATTTACCCAATGCAATGCATCGTTTGATTTCTTGACTGCTGTTTCCATGGGCGTTGATTGTGGATCCAAGTAAAATGAAATCCTTGACAACCTCAATCTTTTCTCCGTTTATCATGATGTTGCTTATTGATCCAGTTGTGAGGATTTTTGTTTTCTTTATGTTGAGGTGTAATCTATACTGAAGGCTGTGGTCTTCAATGTTCATGAGTAAGTGCTTCAAGTTCTCTTCATTTTCAGCAAGGAAGCAAGGTTGTGTTATCTTCATATTGTAGGTTGTTAATGACTGGTCCTCTAATCTGATGCATTTGTGACAGTAATGTCAGTGTGAGATAGTATCTCATTGTAGTTTTGATTTGCATTTCTCTAATGGCTCTTGGTCTCAAGCATTTCCTCATGCATCTGTTAGCCGCCTGAATGTCTTCTTTGGTGAAGCATCTATTCATATTCTTTGCCCATTTTTTACTTGGGTTGTTTGTCTTTTTGTTGTAGAGGTGTTGGAATTTCCTATAGATTTTAGAAATTAGACCTTTGTCAGGTATGTCATAGGGAAAATTTTTTTCCCAGTCTGTAGGTTCTCTTTTTACTCTTTTGGTGAAGTCTTTGAATTAACATAAGTGTTTAATTTTTACAAGATCCCAGTTATCTAGCTTGTTTTCCGGTGTTTGTATATTGTTAGTTATGGTTTGTATCCTGTTAATGCCATGTTTGTATCCTGTTAATGCCGTGTGTGTGTGTGTGTGTGTGCGTGTGTGTGTGTGTGTGTATGAAAACCCTGGTGGTGTAGTGGTTAAGTGCTATGGCTGCTAACCAAAAGGCTGGCAGTTCAAATCTACCAGGCGCTCCTTGGAAGCTCTATGGGGCAGTTCTACTCTGTCCTACATGGTCGCTATAGTCAGAATCAACTCATCAGCAATGGGTTTGGTTACAGGTGTGTGTGTGTGTGTGTGTATACATATATATATATATATTCCTTCCCGGGATTCTTAGAGAATAAATCTCATGACAGGAGATAATGGTATCAGTGATTGGGGGAAATGCTTCCATTGCACAACACTTGTCCCCTCCTCCAGGGAGGATTGTTTTAACTAGTAGTTTTGGCCCTGCTCTTTAAAATCCACTGCTTGTCATTCTCTTGCTAATTTACGAAGATGACTTCTTCTAATAGCCTGTGTTTCGGCTTCCATCTTGTAAATAATGCTTTACACAAACTTTATTGAGGTAAACATAGTTGTGTTTCTGCAGTGTAATTGCCCATTCCAACCTGTGCTTTATCTTTAAGAAACCAGGAATTGTGCCAAAGACATCAGAAACGTAAATAATTGCTCAGTCTTGACCATCTGCACCTTAAATCTGCTGAGAATGACACTGAATTTTAATGTAGATATAGTAAAGATCAATCAGTGATTCCATGTGCATTTTTAAATGCAAATATTAGTGTTGTTTATAGAAAATAAATCTAACTACAAATGAAGTTGGGTCAGTAGTTTATCTTGGGCTGAATGGTTCTACCCCTTTGGCAGCTTGCTCAGATGAGTGGCACTGGAGCTGGCAGAGCTGTTCATGAACTGTGGGTCATCTTTATTTTGGAATCAGTCTGTGACCATCCTCTTTACATGCTGTGCTGTTAACTTATAAAAGAAGAAAATGTCCATTTCAGCCTCAGTAAGCATTTCCTTAAAAAAAAAAAAAAAAAGATCCTGGTTATCTAGCTTATCTTCTGGTGTTTGTGTATTGTTAGGTATGTTTTGTATGCTATTTAAGCCATGTATTAGGGCCTTTAGCATTGACCCTGTTTTTTCTTCTATGATCTTTATAGTTTTTGGTTTTATATTTAGGTCTTTGAACCTTTATGAGTTAGTTTTTATGTATGGTGTGTGGTATAGGTCCTGTTTCATTTTTTTACAGATGGACATCCAGTTTTTCCAGCACCATTTGTTAAAAAGACTGTCTCTTCCCTATTTAATGGACTTTGGACCTTTGTCAAGATCAAGTGACTATAGGTGGATGGATTTACATCAGGGTTCTTGATTCTGCTCTGTTGGTCAATATGCCTGCCTTTGTAC
Organism: Trichechus manatus latirostris; assembly: GCF_000243295.1. Classification (NCBI taxonomy): domain Eukaryota; kingdom Metazoa; phylum Chordata; class Mammalia; order Sirenia; family Trichechidae; genus Trichechus; species Trichechus manatus. The sequence goes on from NW_004444010.1 coordinate 10,503,192, forward strand.
TAGTACCAGGCTTTTTACTATCGTAGCTGTATAGTAGGTTCTGAAGTCAGGTAGTGTAAGTCCTCCTATTTTATTCTTCTTCTTCAATAGTACTTTACTTATCTGGAGCTACTTTCTTTTCCATATAAAGTATAAAGTCAATGATTAGTTTTCCATCTCTTTAAAGAATGCTGTTGGTATTTGGATCAGGATTGCACTGTATTTATAGATTGCTTTGGGTAGTATTGACAGTTTCACAATGTTGAGTTTACCCATCCATGAACACGGTATGTTTTTCCATTTATGTAGGTCTCGTTTGGTTTCTTACAGTAGTGTTTTGTAGAGTTCTTTGTATAAGTCTTTTACATCACTTGTTAGATTTATTCCTAAGTATTTTATCTTTTTAGGGCCTATTATAAATGGTGTCGCATTCCTAATTTCCTTTTCATCATTCTCTTTATTGGTGTATAGGAATGCAACTGATTTTTGTATGTTTATCTTGTATCCTGCTACTCTGCTGAATCTTTCTGTTAGTTCCAGTAGTTTTCTGTGGAGTCCTTTGGGTTCTTTATGTATAATATCATATTATCCACAAATAGGGACAGTTTTACTTCTTTCTTACCAATTTGGATGTGCTTTATTTCTTTTTCTTGCTTTATTGTCCTAGTTAAGACTTCCAGCACAATGTTAAATAGGAGTGGTGATATAGGGTATCTTATCTTGTTCCTGTTCTCAGGGGCAATGTTTTTAGCCTTTCTCCATTGAGAATGATGTTGGCTCTTGGTTTTGTATATATGCCCTTGATTATGCTAAGGAATTTCCCTTCAATTCCTATTTTATTTAGAGTTTTTTTTTTTTTTTTTTTTTAAATCAGGAATGGGTGTTGGATTTACGGAATGCCATTTCTGAGTGGATTGAGATGATGATGTGATTCTTTTGTTTTATTTATATGGTGGGTTATGTGGACTAATTTTCTAATGTTGAACCATCCTTGCATACCTATTATGAATCCGACTTGGTCAGGTGTATTATTTTTTTGATATTATGCTTAATTCTATTGGCTAGATTTTGTTGAGAATTTTTGCATCTACTTTCTTGGGAGATACTGGTCTATAATTTTCTTTTTTTGTGATGTCTTTGCCAGGTTTTGGTATCAGGGTTACGCTGGCTTCATAGAATGAATTTGGAAGTATCCCTTCCTTTTCTATGTTCTGAAATAGTTTGAGCAGTACTGATGCAAGCTCTTCTCTGAATATTTGATGGAATTCTTCAGGGAAACCATCTGGGCGATGTCTTTTTTTGTTAGGAGGTTTTTTTTTATTATTACCTTTTCAATCTCCTCTCTTATTATGGGTCTGTTCATATTTTCTACCTCAGTTTGTGTTACTTTGGGTAGGTAGTATGTTTCTAGAAATTTGTCCATTTCCTCTAGATTTTCAAATTTGTTGGAGTATAGTTTTTCATAATACTCTTATTACTTTTTATTTCAGTTGGGTCTGTTGTAATGTCCCCCATTTAATTTGTTATTTGGATTATGTGCTTCTTCTCTTGTTTTATTTTTGTTAATTTGGCCAATGGTTTGTCAATTTTGATGTTCCTTTCATAGAACGAATTTTTCATTTCATTGATTCTTTCTATTGCTTTTCTGTTCCCTATTTCATTTATTTCTGCTCTGCTCTTTATTATTTCCTTTCTTCTGGTGGCTGTGGGATATTTTGCTGTTCTCTATTTGTTCTAATTGTATAGTTAACATTTTGATTTTGTCCCTTTCTTCTTTTTTGATATATGAATTTATTGCTATAAATTGACCTCTGAGAACTGCCTTTGCTGTGTCCCAAAGGTTTTAGTATGATGTGTTTTCATTCTCATTTGATTCTAGGAATTTTTTTTATTCCATCCTTGCTTTCTTCTATTGCCCAGTCGTTTTTAAGCAAGGTGTTATTCAGTGTCCGAATTTGATTTTTTCCCTTGCTCTTCCTGTTATTAATTTCTACTTTGATGGCATTCTGATCAGAGAAGATACTTTGTATTATCTCAATATTTTGAATTTTGTTGAGGGTTTCTTTGTGGTCTAAGATGTGGTCTATTCTGGAGAATGTTCCATGTGCATTGGAAAAGAATATGTACTTGGCTGCTGTTGGACACAGTGTTCCATATATGTCTATGAGGTCAGATTGGTTGAAGGTGGTCTTTAGATCTTCTGTATCTTTGTTGAGTTTCTTTCTAGATATTCTGTCCTTTACCAAGAGCAGTGTGTTGTCTCCTATTATTATCGTGGAACTATCAGTTTCTCTTTTTAGTACTGTTGAACTTTATGTGTTCTGGAGCCCTGTCATTGGGTGTGTAGGTATTTACTTTTGTTATGTCCTCATGGTGGATTGTCCCTTTAATCATTATATAATGTCCTTTCTAGTCCTTTACAGCAAATTTTGTTTTAAAGCCTATTTTATCTGAGATTAGTATTACCAGTCCTGCTGCTCTTTTTTGGTAGCTGTTTGCTTGATATATTTTTTCCATCCTTTGATTTTTAATTTATCTTTGCTTCTAAGGTGTGTATCTTGTAGACAGCATATTGATGGGCCTTGTTCTTTTATCCATTCTGTCACTCTCTATCTCATTATGAGTGCATTTAAGTGATTTATGTTCAATGTGATTATCAATAGGTGTGAGTCTATTGCTGTCATTTTTTAGTGCTTTTTTTTTGTGTGTGTTGCTAATGTTTTCTTTGTTCAGCTTACTCTCCTGTGCTGAATTCTTTTTTTCTTTTTTTTGTAGATTTTCTTTTCATTTCTTTTGCTTTTGTAGATTTTATGTTTACTGAGACTTTATGTTTTTCTTCGTTATTTTGAGGAGTAAGTTTGTTAACTTTCTTTGTGGTTACCTTGAAATTTACCCCTATCTTCTTAAGTTTAAACCAGTCTTTTACTGCTTGATATTCACCTTGACTTCCTCTCCATTTGAAAGTTCTATACTTGCTCCATTTATTCCCTCTTTTGTTGTTCTGACGTTGTTGTCAGTTACAGATTGACCTTTCTGGTTCCCCACTGTAAATCTTTTAGTTTTCTTTTTTCCTTGAGAGTTCATTACCTAGGTTGATATCTGGCTGATGCTCTCCTATGTCCTAGATTCAGGTTGTTGTCTGATGTTGTTGATTCTCTAACTGAAGGACTACCTTTAATAATTCTTGTGAGTTTGGTTTGGTTTTTACATATTCCTTTAATTTTTGTTTACCTTGAAATGTCCTAATTTTGCCATTATATTTGAGTAAGAGTTTTGCAGGATATATTATTCATGGTTGACAATTTTTTCTTTCAAGGTCTTACATATGTCATTCCATTGCCTTCTTGCCTGCATGGTTTCTGCTGAGTAATCAGAGCTTAGTCTTATTGTTTCCCCTTTGTATGTGACTTTTCATTTTTCTTGAGCTGCTCTCAGGATTCTTTCTTTGTCTTTGGTTTTGGCTATTATACATGTTAGTGACTTTTTCTTTTGGGGTCTATCCTATATGGCATTCGTTGAGCTTCTTGGATGGTCAGCTTTTCATCTTTCATGATATTAGGGACGTTTTCTGTCAGCAAATGTTCAATGATGCTCTCTTTTCTGTTTTCTCCACATTCTGGAACTCTGATCATATGCAAATTTTTGCTTTTGATTGTATCCCACATGGTTCTCAAGTTTTTGTCATTCTTTTCTCTGATTTTTCCTCAAACAAACTGATATTCAAGGATTTGTCTTCAATTTCTCTGATCTTGTCTTCCATTGTTTCAAATTTACTCCTAAAACCTTTTATTGCACTGTCCATTTCTGAAATGTTATTGTTTATCTTTTGGATTTCTAATTGCTGTTTTTGTAAGACTTCTAGGTGTTTATTTATTTTGACATTTTGTTCCTATATTATTTTTCTGAGTTCTTTCATTGCTTTATCTGGGTTTTCCCTGATATTGTCTGCATTTTCCATGATTTTATCTATTTTTTCCTTATTTTTGTCTGTGTTTTCCTTCATCTGTTTCTTAATCTCCTGGAAATCCCTAAATATTAGACTTCTGAATTCCTTATCAGGTAGTTCCAGTACCTTATCTTCTGTCAGAAGGTCGTCTGATGTTTTATTTTGGTCACTTATTAGAGCCATCCTGTCCTGTTTTTTCATATGTTTTGATATTGTCTGCTGTCTCTGGGACATTCAGGAAGTATTTTCTTTGTTTATTGATTGTAGATTTGTTTGCTTTTTCTTGCTTTTTTGTTTTATTTGGTTATGTCTGGGCAGGCGGGTTGGCCGTATTTTGTTGCTTGCTCATCTGTTGGCATGATACTTCTCCCTACCTTGTTCTGGTGGGCAGGGCTGGTTGCTCAACTATGGTGCAGTAGGGCAGGTCCAGCAGGGTTGGGGAGCAGGGATGAATCATTTGTGGTGTGAACTGGGGCCTGCAGGGCAGGACTGTGGGGGGCAGTGGTGGGTGAGCTCCAGGGGCTCAGTGGTCTGCGCTGGTGCCAGTTGAGGGTGCGGTGCTTGGCATGTGGTTCAGATGGGCAAGAGTGAAAGGAGAGGATGTGATATGTGGAGCTAAGTGGTGGAGAGAAAGAAGAGAATTAAGAGAGATAAATAGAAGCAGAAAAAAGAAAAATGAAGGGGAAAAAAGTAAATAATAAGGCAGTGTGGTGGGAATCAGCATGTGGGGGCAGGGCAGACCTGGGGAGCCCGTGTGCTGGTGGCTCAGTAGCCGAGGGGTGCAGCTTGGTTTGTAGAGAAGGGGTGTGGAGAGCACACAGGGTTAGGTTGGCGGGAGAAAGGAAAGGAAAGAAGTAAAAGAGAAAAAACAAACAAAAAACAAAAACAACAACAACATAAATATGGTGCTGAGGGAGTCAGCTGTTGGAGATGGGGCAGAATTGGGGTGGCAGTGAACGGGTGTCTCTCTTGCCAGGTCGTGCAGCACAGCCCCTCAGGAAGACATGGAGACAGCACAGGGCCTAGACGGGAGGAGAAAGAAAAGGGAGAAAGGGAAAGATAAAGAGAAATAAAAAATATGGCTCTGAGGGAGCCAGCCTGTGAGGGTGGCACAGACCTGCGGATTCTGTGTGGCAGTGGCTTTCTAGCCAAGTGGTGCAGCATGGCCCATTGAGAAGGGAGGGCAGTGTATGGGACTAGGTGGGCAGGAGAAAGGAAAGGTAAGAAGGGAGAGAGACAGAAGAAACAAAATAAACAAATAAAGGTGCTGAGGGAGCTGGCCAGTGATGGCAGCACATACCCAGAGAGGCCATGTGCCAGTAACTCTTTAGCTGAGCAGTGCAGCACAGCCCTTCAAGAAAAGTGCGGGCAATGAACAGGACCAGGTGGGTGGGAGAAAGGAAAGGAAGGAAGGGAGAGAGATAGAAGAAATAGAAAAAAAATAAAGAGCAAAGCAAACAAACTAAAAAAATATGATGCTGAGGAAGCCGGCCAGTGGGGGGCAACACAGACCTGGGGAGGCCCTGTGCCAGTGGCTTTCTTGCTAAGTGGTGTGGCATTGTCCTTCAAGAAGGGGTGTAGATGGTGCATAAGTCTAGGTGGGAGGGAGAAGGGAAAGGAAGGGAGGGATACTGAGAGAAGAAACAAAAACCAAAAAAAAAATATAGCACTGAAGGAGCCAGTCAGTGGAGTGGCATGGATCTGAGGAGGCCATGTGCCAGTGGCTCTCAGCCAAGTGGTGCAGCACAGCCCATCAGAAAGGGATGGGGATGGCACATGGGGCTAGGTGGATGGGAGAAAGGAAAGGAAGGGAGAGAGAAGAAACAGAAAACCAAAAAAAAACCAAACCCATTGGCTTTGAGTCAATTCTGACTCATACCAATCCTATAGGACAGAGTAGAGCTGCCCCACAGGGTTTCCAGAGAGTGTCTGGTGAATCTGAACTGCTGACCTTTTGGTTAGCACCTGAATTCTTAACCACTATACCACCAGAAACAGAAAGAAAAACAAAATGTTGGTGAGGAAGCTGGCCGGTGGGGGCAGCATGGAACTGGGGAGACCATGCCGCTGGCTTTCTAGCTGAGTGGTGAAGCACAGCCCATCGAGAAGGGGTGGGGATGGAGCACAGTATTAGCTGGTCAGGAGAAAGGAAAGGAAGGAAGGGAGAGAAAAAGAGGGAAGAAACAAAAAACGCTGCAAAAACAGTAACAAAAAAATTTAAAAAATGGCTCTGGGGGAACTGGCCATTGGGGGTGAGGCAGACCTGGGTAGCACTGAGCTGGTGTCTCTCTGGCCCAGCCCATGGTCCATTGAAAAGCAATGGAGGCCGAGTAGATGGAAGAAGTGTGAACGGTGGGAAAGTGTGTATCCCTGGTTAGCAGGTGCTCTGTTTCCTGTTGGGAGTTCTGTGAAGTTTCCTTCCCGTACTCCTTGTCCACCGTTCTTGGTGGCTACGGTCGAAAATGGTGAATCCGTGCCCCTTAGCTGGTAGGGAACCTCCGCTCTGTAGCTTTCCTCATTCTCTGTTCTGTGTCAGTTTCTTATTCTATTTGGTGCTTGATAGAGTTCTTTATCTCTTTATTTGATGCTTAAGGTCACAGTATTGATGTTTGTATCTGTTTTACTTACTTTTTCAGGTCTTTGCTGCAGAAGGACAGCATGGTGCTTCTGCCTATAGTGCCATGCTTGCCTATACATATGTTCTCGTGGTTTGACCTGGTTGCTTATGTTTCTGTATCTATCATGAGTAGAGCATGACAGATAGAAGCAGCTCCAAGTATCTGCTGCTCTTGCATCTTAGTTTCCAGAAAAAGGTGACATGGAGAGCAGGCATAAACCCAACTTGCAGGCTGGAGCCAAGGTAAGCTCAGCTGAATCCAGACAAATCCAGCCAAACCCAGCAGAGCCCAGGAAGCCTCAGCCAATCCACAAACCCATGAGGGAAAACAAACATTTGTTATTATAAGCCACAAAGATTTGGAGGTTGTTTGCTGCAAACGCAAAGCTGACTATTATAACTTTCATGTTGGTCTTCTGGCCTCTGGGGTCTGGTCCCTTTCAGATCTGTATTCCACATTATTGCCAAAGTGGTCTTTTAAATTTAGAAACCTGCTTCAAAATGTCCTAAAGTTTTCATGGCAGTCCTCAGATTCCCTAACTTAGACACAAGCTCCGTTATGATCTGGTTCATGCGCGAATCTATTGCCTCCTCTCCCACCATTTCTCATATATACAGTGTTACTTGAAGTTTCTAGAATATCTTATCCTGTTTCATGACATCATGCGTTTCTCATGCTATTTCCTCATCTTAGTGTCCTCTTTTTGTCCACGCTTCTATTTCTATTCTTCTGATCCTATTTATCTTTTACAGCCTAGCTCATTGCAGCACATTCAGGAAGGTTTCTATTACCTTCAGTCTTTATTTTGTTTTCCATGCTGTGTTTCCTTTGTATGCTTTTTGTATCACACATAATATATTGTACTGCAATTTTCAATTTATCTGAATCCTCCCCTGGAGTGTAATGTCTTACAGATCAGGAATTCTATCTTTTTTGATTTTATATTCCTAGTACCTAAACGGAGCCCTGGTGGCACAGTGGTTAAGAACTTAGCTGATAACCAAAAGGTTGGCAGCTCGAATCTACCAGCCTCACCTTGGAAACCCTATGGGGGCGGTTCTACTCTGTCCTGTAGGGTCACTATGAGTTGGAATTGACTTGACAACAATGGTTTTTTTTGTTTTTCTTTTGAATCTAAACAAGGAGTCCTGGTGGTGCAGTGATTAACGCGATTGGCTGCTAACTGAAGGGTCATTGGTTTGAAACTGCCAGTGGCACCACAGAAGAAAGATGTGGCAATATCTTTCTGTAGAAATTTACAGCCTTGCAAACCCTATGGAGTCGTTATACATCAGAATCGACTTGATGGTAGTGGGTTTGGTTTGGATTTGGGAGTACCTAAACAGGGGCTGGCACATGGTTGATGCTTGTATTAGTCACGATAAGCTAGATTATGTTACAGTAACTATCAACCCCAAACCTTAGTGGCTTGACACAGCAAAAGTTTAAACATTGCTCATAAAATCTATTGAGAGTCTGGGCAACAACTTTCCAGGGTAGTTGTCCTCCATGTGGTGACTCAGTAATCTAGGCTACTTTGTCTTGTGATTCCACAATTTTAACTTTATACAGAAGGACACACGTCATTTTAATGGCCAGAACTAATTTAACGGTCTCACCTAATTTCTAGGAGGCTGGGAAATACAGTCTTCTAGATGTCTAGGAAGAAATGGTGAACTGGATATTGCTTAGTAATTGTTAAAGTAATGAGTGAATCTAAGTATTTCTAGAATTTCATTAGGAGTTTCAAGGCACCTGATAGGAGTCTTTATTGATAAGTTCTCCTATCAAAACAAAGTAACTTAAATTATACTCTGATTTATTTTTTGGATTTAATAATATAATAATTCCCTTTAGAAAAGTCTGATCTGAAGGTTCCAGATCATTCCAGAAGTTTCCCAATTATTGCAGGGTATATAGTCATGTCTTATAGACCATGCCCTAACCTGAGGTCACAAATATCTATGAGTCAAAATTTCCTAACAGTCAGAGAATCACTGAATCATAATTCCAGGGAAGACATTCTGGGTTGAAGAATTTTCCAGATCAAAGATAGGGGGCTAAGGGAGAGAATTAAGTTATTTGGGAAAGAAGGGAACAAATAGATTGCCATGCTCCTAGATAGACTACGTGGGCTCTTAGGACAGGTAAAATTAGAGGGCAGTCAGGAAATAGGGCAGAAACTCAGCCTGAAAACTTGGTTGAAGGAGTTAAGATGAAGAGTCAAGAAGGAAGCCACTTTTAACATCCATTAATAATTTTCTGAGTTCATTTCTTGTATTTTTTTTGTTGGTATTATACAACAAGAAAGAATCCCCCCTTCATTTATTTATTCATTTGTTTCTTTATATCAACATGGATTTAAGGATTTTTGTTTCATTCAGTAAGTTATAATCCACTACCAATAATAGTATTTCTGATGCTAGTTGTTTCATATTTTCGCAGTGGGAGCCCTTTCAGGCTACTTTCTGCATGCCTTTGACATGCCTCCATCATTTTTTTGAGCTGCTCCTCACTTTCTAGTGCAACAAGATGTTGTAGGCTCATCTTTTACTTTCCCTGTGCCAGACTTGGAGTCAGTCATTTATTCTTGGTGCTTTGGCTTGTCTTTTGATTTAATCAAATAAAATTCATGCTGTAATGGGCTTTTCCAACCATCTCCTTGGTATCACCCAACACAGCTCTATATTCTAGACAGCCAGCCTCCTCGCCTTTCTGCATTCACACGGCATTGACTTCTACCATGTTCAGTTTCTCTCTTCCTTTCTGTGTCCACCAACCTTTGGCCTGATCAGTGAGGTCCAGTCCCTTTCCCATTCTCTCCCTGAAGGATGCTTGTAAGAGGAGATGCTGTGATATCAGAAATCCATTCATCCATAGGCTTGATTCCACAAAATTGGCTGGCTAGACAAGTGCCTTCCTATTTTAGGAATTCTTGTATTTTTCCAGAAGCTGCACAATTGGGAAAAAAAAAGTTCAACCTTCTGGGAAGAAGGGTTTGTTTTTTACTTTAATCCTTTGCAACAATATTTGACATATTCTCAAGCCCTCTCCAGGAAGAGTTTCTAAGAAACCCCAGCCCCAATTCATTTCTCCTTTCTTCAAACTCCTACTATTGTTGGAGTCTGAACCACACAATTTAGATTTTGCTTATGTGCCTGATTTTTCTATGAGTTTCAAGTTTTCCATAATGGTTTTCACACACACATACACACATACATGCACATGTACACACACACACACACACAAATATAGTTTCTCCCACAGTGTCTGGCCTCCCTCTCTACACAGAAACAAATATAAACATAGTATCTAGCCTTATGTCACACATACAAAAGTGCGTAAGAAATTATTTCTGAGGGAATGAACATTAATTATAAAATTCACACAGCAGGTTAGAAGAAATGGAACTAGAAATTGGGTCTCATGATTTCCACACCTATGTTTTGTCAGCTCAAACATGCTATAGTATAAACTCTCCAAACTTTACCATCTGTTTAGTATTATTCTATTGCATCCAGATATTACAATTATGTAATGTTACAAGTTTTCTTTCCTTTGTTAGAATTACAAGAATTATGGAAAAAATTGCATAGTAATGGGAAATAAAGAATATTATGGATATTTGACATCAATTAGATAATCTCCAAGCCACATTAAAGCATCATAAGTAAGAAGCTGATCTGATTATTTGTTTTCCTTCCTCTAGCTGATTGGTACATAGCCATTTGATTGAGTTATGGAGAAATAGTCCAAAGTCATCTTGAGAGTAGAAAAAAAGAAATCTGGATGTCTGGATAACCATTGTTTAATTGATAACTAACTGTAGTTTTTATATTATTTTATATTTTTCATTAAATCTATTTCATGGATATTCATTTTATTTTTTCAAAATAATTAGATTTTAAATACTGTTACAGAAAAACTCTATTGTATTCTTACTCCAGAGTAAATGTGAAAGCTATTCTGTTTTGATATGTCATTCATTAATTCAGTAAGCATTTACTGAAAGTCTACTACATGCCATGCACTGTGCTAGGCTCTGAGATACAGTGATGCACACTATATTGGCCCTACATCCATGGAGCTCACAGTTGAATGAGGGAGACCAATGTTAAACAAAAAATCATTGCAATTTGTGGTTGGAGCATGAACGAAATGCAAAGGACTTCCCAAGAGATGATAATGTAGGGAATAACCTGGTTTGGCTTGAGAGTAAGGCCTGGCGACCCAAAGGCTGCAGCATAAAAAACCCTACGGAGTGCAGTTCTCTGCACACGTGTTTTCACCATGAATCTGAATCAACTTGACGGCAACTGCCAAGAACAAAACTTCTTTAGAGGCATTGGGGGTTAATGGTAGAGTTCTCATTTTCCATGTGATCCACTAGGTTTTATTTCCGGCCAATGCACCTGATGTGCAACCACCACCCATCTGTCAGTGGAAGCTTGTGTGTTATATGATGCTGAACAGGTTTCAGTGGAGCTTCCAGAATAAGACAGACACGGAAGAAAAGCCTGATGATCTACTTGTGAAAAATCAGCCCTTGAAAACCCTGTGGGTTACACAAGTCTGATCCACAACCGATGGGGATGGCACAGGACTGGGCACTGTTCCATTACGTTGTACATGAGGTCACTATGAATCGGGGGAGCACCTCGACAGCAACTAACAACAACAACCTGATTTAAATGTAGGAGTCAAAGGAAAGATTTTCTGAGGAAGTAATATTTAAGGTGAGACCTAAAGAATGAGCAGGGGTTTCCCGGTGAAACCTGTGAGGAAGAGGGTTTCAGCAGGCGAAAGAGCATGAGAGGCCCTGGAATGTGAAAGAGCCTAGAGAAACTGGAGTGTGGTGAACAAGAGGATGAGTGGTTTGGGAGGAGGATGGAGATGTACGCAAGGACTTGAGAACGAACCCTGTGCTTTGGGTTTTATGCCAAATTCCAGGCATTGAAGCGCAGAGGAATTTCAACAGCCTATAGCAACCAGCTCCATATATCTTAAAAGCCCATTCAGGTCTCATTGTATCGTAGTGATTGATGTTCATGAAATAATTGATGTTCATGAGAATGAAACTTTGTCATAAAGAAAAGTTTACATTCTGTGTCATTTAATCTTATTAGGAAGGCAGAAAAGTTGGATATTGTTGAAAGACTTCGTTAATCACAGAGAGTTAGAAATGTGTTGAAAACTAAAGGGTTCACCATTAAGTACCTAGAAATTTACTTTTCTGTAAAAGCTCATCCCAATTGCATGCTGACGTGCAACCTTTTAACTTAATACACCAGTGCTGGTCAGAAAGTACACAAAAAACTTTAAAATCTCTGTATAGATGTTGTTATTCATATCATACTTGTAAACACAAAGTCAATTTGACATTGCGTTGTGCAGTCTAAGATTCACTCTTCACTCTGAAACTGGATTTTTTTTTTAAAATTTAAGAGATGTCAAGATTACGTTTTCAATAACTGATAATATATTTCATAACATTCTGCATGTTTTAGGGAGATGCATAGTACTTTACATCAAATGATGCCCAACATCTGTCATGAACAAAGGAAACAAACTCAAAATTTTGGTGAAGCATGTAATTTCAGAGTCACAATGAATCTCTTCCAATGAAAACATAATCATAGGGAAAGAATTATTATTTTGGGCTGGGGCAGGGGGAAGGAGAATGGCAATTAGATCCCTGGTAATCTAAAAGTGCTATTAAAGGTCAGAAAAAACAGAAAATAGATACCCATTCGCTAGTAAGTAAAGCATGGAACAAGTTACCCAAGTCTGTTATTTCAAAGAGATTGAAGAGTGTTGCTTGGACTCAGGAGAATGACAAGATAGATCTTTTGGTTTTCAACAGACACTGACTCTGCTGATTAAAGCAGAAAGTAGATTTATGAAAAGATAATATGGTAGTTTACATAATCACAGTAGAGGCATTAGCGGTTCAGTGGTAGAATTCTAGCCCTCCATGTAGAAGAGCTGGGTTCAATTTCCGCCAGTGCACCTCATTCCTAGCCACCATCTGTCTGTCAGTGAAGGCTTATGTGTTGCTATGATGCTGAACAGGTTTCAGCGAGCTTCCAGACAAAGACAGACTAGGAAGAAAAGCCTGGTGACCTACTTCCAAAAATCAGCCAATGAAAACTCTGTGAATCACAAGGGTTCTATCTGCCACTAATGATGAGGATGGCACAGAACTGGGCAGCATTTTGTTCCATTGTGCATAGGGTTGCCATGAGTTAGGGGCTGACTTGATGACAACTAACGACAACATAATCACAAAGAAGATTGGAGAACTAGGCTCAGAGACAGTCGCAAACATACCCAAAACCACTTCACAAACTTCTGCCATCTCTACCAAATACTGATTGCTACAACTTGTGCCTCCAGCAACATCAGAACTGGACAGTACTCAATCTCACTGTGATTGTCCGAGTCCTCTATGTTATATGTCTCTAGCTAGCATTCAAAGTCCAGGGTGAGTGTTTTTTTAGCTTCTATAGTGGAAGGCAGGCTATGTATCTTCCTAAGTCTTTACAGTGGAGAATTCCCCAAACATAAGAAGGTTTGAAGACATAGTGGCAAAAAAATATGACAACTTTATACTGCCATCAACCCCTTTGGATGGCCTTTTTACATACTTTCATTTAAAAACATTATTTCTGCCTTTCATATTACAAATAATTCATGATAACCAAAAGCACTGTTACTTCCTTCTTAAAATGGGAAAACCCAGAACCTCTTCAACTGATGCATACAGCTTCTAATTCAGGATCTCTGGGAGATGCCAAGCCTTCCTCTAACTCTCTCATGAACATATTCCGTAACCAGTGGACTAAACTGAAAAGTTGTCACTAACACACTCTATATAAAATTATTCATGAAAAGGAAAGTTAGTTGAAATATATAAATATGTATGACATACCAGTGAATAACATATAAGTAGACACTTACTGAAAATATTGAAGTTGTTAAGGATTTCATTTTACTTGGATCCACAATCAATGTCCATGAAAACAGCAGTCAAGAAATCAAATGACGTATTGCATTGGGCAAATCTGCTGCAAAAGACCTCTTTAAATGTTAAAAAGCAAAGATGTCACTTTGAAAACTAAGGTGCCCCTCACCCAAGCAATGGTATTCCCAGTCGCCTCACTCACATGTAAAATCTGGACAATGAATAAGGAAGAGCGAAGAAGAATTGACGCCTTTGAATTATGGTGTTGGTGAAGAATATTGAATGTACCATGGACTTCCAGAAGAATGAACAAATCTGTCTTGGAAGAAGTACAGCCAGAATACTCCTTAGAAGCAAGGATGATGAGACTTCATCTTCTGTAGTTTGGATATGTTATCAGGAGGGACCAGTCCCTGGAGAAGGACATCATGCTTGGTAAAGTAGAGGGTCAGCGAAAAAGAGGAAGACCCTCAACAAGATGGATTGACAC
>NW_004444010.1:10517288-10545587 GCF_000243295.1 Trichechus manatus latirostris
GGCACAGGACCAGGCAGTGTTTCGTTCTGCTGTACATAGGGTTGCTTTGAGTCAGAACCAACTCATCTGCACTTAACGACAACAACAGCTCCATTAGGTTTTTCTCCTAAACCCTAGCGGCTCCACTGTGATTCTCCTGCCACTTCCTCAAATATATCTGTGGCAGACAGGCATCCCTGTTTATCATAGATACTTTGAACAGCAATGGATTTAAGGTTCAAGAGTTTGGGCTAATAGGGTATCATTTTCTTGCTCTAAGACCACTCAGAGCTTGAAGTTTTTGCATCATGTAATTAATGGGAGAGAACAGAACACCCAAAATGTAGTATTGGTTTATTAAAATCCACACAGGCCCACAAAGTCTTGTGACTTTCTTAGTGATAGAGGCATAAGGTTTGGTCTCTGAGAGTCTCTTGCTATTCACTCTGGAGGGAACGGGTTTCTCAACTGAAATCCATATGTTCTTCCGGAACTTTTTCTTGCTGCTGCTCTTGCAAATGCTATTCAAGAAAGCTTCCATAGCACCTTACCTCTTCTATATATTACCAGCTTTTGATTCAAAATCTGGGGTAGTTGCCTTTGATTATGGCGCCTAGATCATGAGCCCATACCTTAGTGCAAAGGAGGCTGAGAAAGTGAGTATATGGCATTTTCAGTTGCTATTGTCACTGACTATGCTTCTCTCTAAGACTCATTAGTTGGAGGACTCCCCCAAAATGCAACTGGGCCTAGACGTTAATGAGCCAAAGATAATCACAAATGTCTTCTACAGTTGGATTTTTTTTAATGTAACTTTTTGATGCGTTTTTTTCCCTTGAGTCTTTCAGTAAATCTAGGATCAATTTGTTAGACTTCCTTTCTGAAAAGGTATAGATTTAATTAGTTGCCTAATGTTTTGAAAGTACAGAAAAAAATCAGAAACAGAAGACACAAATTACATTTTATGACACTGCATAATATTTTCTCCCACACTCTGTTTGGACTCATACTCTTTTGGAGAAGCTCTATGAGAAGAGGCTCTTGATTTCAATGAGCCTTGAAGATGACTAAGCATGATACTACAAATGAAAAATATAGTCAGTGTAATAGCTATCAAGTCCAATTTACTCCTCTGCTGAAATAGCTATTTTATAGTCTGGCTGACACCACACAACTCCAGACATACAGACACTGTTCCTAAGATTTTCTGACATTCTATTACACATTCGAAGTCTTTTCTTATTTCATTTACAAGTGTGTGTCTTGTTCTATCTTTATGATAGAGACTCCATCTTGTACCTCTATGTTTCTGGAGAACTTGAGGGTAAAGTATGTTGTCATTGTGTGCCATTGACTCAATTCCAACTCATAGTTGAGTCAATTCCAACTCATACTAGAACTGCCCCATAGGGTTTCCTAGGTTGTAATCTTTATGGGAGTAGATTGCCAGGTCTTTTCTCCTGTGGAGCTGCTGGTGGATTTGAACCTCTCACCTTTCAGTTAGCAACCCTATAGGACAGAGTAGAACTGCCAAATAGAGTTTCCAAGGAGCAGCTGGTAGATTCAAATGCCGACCTTTGGGTTAGCAGCTGATCTCTTAACCACTACGCCAGCAGAGCTCTTTCAGTTAGTAGCTGAGAGCTTAACCACTGAATCATCAAGGATCCTTTTAAAGTATGATAGGATCTCAGAATTAGGCTGGATATTGTTGAAGAGGCTCAACACTCTTGAGATTGGGAGATGGGGAGAACCAGCTCAGCTAGCTATAAAACTGATGACTGCAGTGAGTAGCCAGTGTACAGTGTGCAGTGTTCAAGGGTTGTCTTTAACTTGGGCTGGTTATAGAAGCATTCATAAATAAGGGTGTTCAATCTACTGGCTGGAATTTATGTCAGGCAGATCACTGCAGCATGTTCCAATGCAACCAGTCCATTAGCAGCGGCGATCTGTGAAGTAGTTAGAGGTACAACTGACAGAGTCCAACCCTCCAGAGGTAAGGTTGTCAGAGCACTGACAAGTGATCTGTAATTTATGACAGGGCCACAGGACTAGCAGGGTATTGGCGTGCCATGCATAGAAACTGATGACTGCATGAATGCACTTATGGGTGGGGAAGAATGACAAATCAATGGGTCTGCGGATGCCCAGATCTCTTCCAGGCAACTCAAGTGTGAAATGCATGTCAGAAAGAGACTGATTTTTACCCTGCCTGCTGGTAGGCTAAGATTGTTGGTCAAATCCACACTGCGGTTTTAGTATTGCTTTACCCAGGAAGTTGGTGGGGATGAGTTGTAGATGTAGAGCATCAGCAGCCCCACTGAAAAGACAAGGGGAAAGCAGCAGCTGAATACAGGAATAATGTTGCAACCAAATGTGAAGCCAAGTGGAACTTGGTTGGATAATCTAGGCTTGCTCATTTTTCAAATGTGACAGCCAAAAGTTTCTTACTGTTTTTGGAGGACCTCACAGAATGGTCTAAAGGAGAAATATCAAGACCAGCACTATCTTACTGAAAAGAAACACTGCACATAAAACTGAACAAGGAAACAAAAAAAAGAAGGAAAAAGAACTGAAAAAAAAAAACAGGTCTGGAGATCTGATGACCCTTTCTTTCAGTTCTGAAACTTGAAAGTCATCCAGGGAAAGTATCACAAGGTCTGTTATATTGGAAGCTTGCACACTGTATAACTATCTAGGAATGACATAGCCAAAAGAGTCAACTGTATCTGAGATACACCACAGGAAATGTCATGTTTATTTTGAAGTTTTGGTGCTTCTGGAGGAATTTTATAGTCAAAATGACAAGTACTGAGCACATTATAAAGCTACTGAATTGATTGCCTTTTGACAGCACGCTTTCCCAAAGGTTAGCAGAAAGAAGAGTGTCAGAGGGGCTTGAGTTTGTTACCTCATGTCATCCAGGAAACCATAAGCTCCCTAAGTGCACACAGCACTCACGCCTTAATTTGCAACCCCAGAAAGTATCTAGAGTCTTACTTCTTTAGGATTCTTAAAATTTAGGTTTAGACACAAAGACTTGTGATGTTATGCATCAGACTACGTTAACAGCATCTTTGTTTTTTCACAGAGTGACTTTGACCTACTTTTGTTTACGTGAATTAAATCCTCACCCCCGCTGAATTCATTTGGTGGAGAATTTTACCCAAAATGTAAGAGCAAACAGAGGTAGAGTTAGAGGTGAGCTAGAATTGTACAATTTAATCCCATGTGAATACTGTCAACTTATTTTTTTCTGCTAACTTAATTTTAGTCAATATTAAGTTAATAAAATCACTGTCCAGAGTTGTGAAACATTGGATTGAGAATGAAGGTTCAGTGCCGTTGTTTTCCCTTTTTTTAAACCAGAATACCTCTGCTGAAAGAAAAATGAGGTTACTCTGTCAGGAACTCGAATGCAAGGCCCAAAACAAAACAAAAAACGGCCAATAGATTCTTTCTACATTTGTCTCCCTTTCTCAACATATAATTTAATATAACACACATCTGTCTGAATTGCCAAGCATTAACTCAAACTTAATCAGTTTTAATTAGGGCTGTGTATGGTATTCTTTTCTTATATCTCCCACATATGTAACCCATAGATGTGCTCAATAAATCCTTGTGTAATTTGACATTTTTTCACACTGTAGTCGGACATAACTAAGCTTGAAGGGTTTACTGAACTGGAGCCATTTCCAGCGTAGACAGAGAGCAGAGGCTATCTGATATTTTAATTCCAAATAAAATGATGTTCTGCATATTAAATAAGAAAGCAAACTTTCAGTGAGTTGATTAGGCAATTCTTGCTCCTATAGATTCACACTTTTGAAAAGCACACAGTAGAAATATATATATATATATAAAATAGGAAAACAGACTCTTAGAAAACGCTTTGGAGCACAGTTCTCCTCTGACACACATGGGGTTGCCATGAATCAGAGTCAACTCGATGGCATCTGGTTTTTACTTAAAGTGAAACCGAGCGACAGCAATATCAATATCATTGGGGAGCTTGTTAGAAATATAAAATCTTGGGTGTCAGCCCAGACCTGCATAAGAGCTATCTTTCAACAGAATCCTCAAGTGATTCATATGCACATTCAAGCTTAGGAACCACTGTATAAGGAGTTTCTTTCCAACCATTATTATACCAGATCGTTGGACTTTAGAATTCCACTTTCCCCAGTGGCTCGCTCTTTATGAGTAGTAACTTTCCCTCAGGCAGCTTTGTATTCCTAGTGCCTAGCACAGTGCCTGGCACATAGTAGGGACTCCATTCATGTTTGTTAAATGATTTACAGAATCAGCACAGTATCACAGTACAGTTCTATTGGTATCATAAGAAATTGATATAAATTATTTTTCTGAATCTGGTTTTTATTGTAATAATATTTTAGCCACATTATCATGAGGCAGGGAATTCTACTCTAAGTTGATGATCTCTTTGTTTCATCTGATCATTTGTTGTTATTAGTCGCTGTTGAGTTAGTTGTGCCATCTTCATGATTGTTGGTATGCTCAAGTCCATTGCTGTGGCCTTCCAACCTAGGGGGCTCATCTTCTAGCACTATATCAAACAATATTCTGTTGCGATCCATAGGGTTTCATTGGCTAATTTTTGGAAGTAGATTGCCAGGTCTTTCTTCCTAGTCTGTCTTAGTTTGGAAGCTTCACTGAAACCTGTCCACCATGGGTGACCCTGCTGGTATTTGAAATATCAGTGGCATAACTTCCAGCATCATAGCAACATGCAAGCCACCACAACTGGACCAAGTGACAGATGAGTAGTGATCATCCGATCATCTGCATACAGTCTCCTTTTTAAATTCAAGGCAGGTCTGTGTTTCTACATTTTTATTTTCCTAAGTGTCTTAGTCATCTAGTGCTGCTATAACAGAAATACCACAAGTGGACAGCTTTAACCAACAGAAATTTATTTATTCACAGTAAAGTAGGCTAAAAGTCCAAATTCAGGGCGTCAGCTCCAGGGAAAGGCTTTCTCCGTCTGTCAGCCTTCTCATCAATGTTCCCCCAGACTAGCAGCTTCTCCACTCAGGGACCCCAGGTCCAAAGGAAATGCTCTGCTCCTGGCACTGCTTTCTTGGTGGTATGAGGTCCCCCTGTCTCTCTGCTCACTTCTGTCTTTTATATCTCAAGAGATTGCCTCAGGACACAATCCAATCTTATAGATTGAGTCCTGCCTTACTAACACAACTGCCACCCATCCTCCCTCATTAACATCATAGAGGCAGGATTTACAACACATAGGAAAATCACACAGTACCAGGAGTCATGGCCCAGCCAAACTGATACACACATTTTTTGGGAGACATAACTCAGTCCATGACGCTAGGGTTTAGCTTATTTTGTGCTGTTTAGTTTAACTGCTCTTTATCTTTCACTTTCCTTTCTTCCCAAGTGACTGATGCAGGTGGAAGAAGGTGCCTTTTGGGTTGTTCTTGTGTCTTACCTTGCCCCTTTAGCTTTCATCAAGGTGACACTTCAGAGGCTTAAGGTGTGTAAAAATGCTATAGAGGACCTGCTTCTTTTATAGGCATCTTCGAGTTTTCCCCCATTGCAACATTATCATTGATTTTATATTTTATCTGTCCTAAGCTGTATGATTAAATAAAGCTTTAACACGACAGATAATTGTCTTAGTTATCTAGTGCTGCTGTAATAGAAATACCACACATGAGTGGCTTTAACAAACAAAAAATTATTTTCTCACAGTCTGGGAGACCAGAAGTCCAAATTCAGGGTGCTGGCTCTAGGAGAAGGCTTTTTTTCTCTGTTGGCTCTGGAGGAAGGTCCATGTCTATTTGAGCTTCTGCTCCTGGGTGATTTTCACGTGACTTGGCACCTCTCTTTTCCCATTTCTGCTTTTATATCTCAAAAGAGATTGACTGAAGATTCACCTTACACTAATCCTGTCTCATTAACATAACAAAGACAACCCATTCCCAAAAGGGATTATAACTACAGGCATAGAGATTAGGATTTACAACACATATTTTTAGGGGACACAGTTCAATCCATAACAATAATGCTTGCCTGTTTTTAGACCATTTACATTTGTCATTTTGCAAGCACTCTGCCATCGCATGTTTTTGAAGGAAAAGTAGCAATCTTTCCTCAGAATATTTCTACTTCGTCCTTCTGCTCGTTTCCCTTCTACTGTAGGCTGCTCAAATATAGAGTCTTTTGTAGAGTGATGAGGATGATTTATTCCTGCTAGGCACAAAGAAAGTCATTCTACCTGTTACCTAAATTGAAAAGAGACGAGAACACCGTGCAATTTGAAACTGTCAGCAGCATATCAGGAGAAAGGAGTTTCTTAACAAGTTGAAGACCGCATTTCTAAAATATCTGCCAACTCTAAGGTGAGACAAAAGATTGTTATCAGTGTAAAACAGAGCCTTATTGTTTGTCTCCAATTTCCAGAACATTAGTAGAGCGGACGGATGATAGCAAGGGTGGTAGCCTTTGTAGCCCACAGGAAAAATGCTCAGGTAAAATATCAAAGACTATAATCTTTAATTGACATCTGCATAATCATGTATAAGCTCCCTGTATGTATATATAAAGGAGCCCTGGTGGTGCAATGGTTAAGTGCTCAGCTACTAACCGAAAGATTGTTGGTTCGAACCCACCAGCAGGTCCTTGGGAGAAAGACCTGGTGATATGCTTTCATAAAGATTACGGCCTAGAAAATCCTATGGTGCAGGTCTACTCCGTCACATGGGGTTGCTATGAGTTGAAATTGACTCAATGTACCTGCTACAAAAACAAACAACATGAATATATACTGCGGAGGTTAAAGTGAGGGGAGACAAAACTTGCTTGTTTTTTGGTTGCCATAAGTTTAGGTGAGAAAGCTGGGACCTTAGGAGATTTAAGTGAATACGCTATAGCCTTGAGTCAGGTGCAAACTAGTGAAGTGTCACTGCTGGATACTTATCAGGACTGAAGACTGTCTGTGATTTCTGAAGTTATGGCAGCTTGAATTCTGCTACAAACACCCAAAGCGATTCCCCCTCAGTGACCACCCTCAAGACAAAACAATTCTGAGAATGTATTCACTTTAACTGGAATCAAAGACACCTTCATGTCAACAAGGGGCCATGTGAGTGACACTTGATTTTTTAAAGGACCCCTCAATCTTAAAACACGTAAGCAGATACAGTGAAGCCAGTGATAGCTGTAACTCGACAGGACTGCCTTGTTTTTCCGGGTCTCACGAGTTTTCCGCCTTTGGCAAAGTTCAGCCTTACCACTTTTCTATTGCTCGTTTTAGTGAAAAATATTTGAGTTTTCCTTCTCTGACAGGTTTCTGCCTTACACAGGTTCTAGCTTTCACAAATTTTATTGTATTGAACAAACATGTTCAGTGGAATCTGTAGTAAAACCCAGGGGCAGTACCATCTTTTTACAGTAGAAATGGAAAAGCATTGCATATTTCCCAGTTAATGAAAGGTTATGAGTTTGTTTTTCTTTTTATGGTTTATGTGTTTGAAAAATGACTTGTGGGGCCAGTTTTGGTCAGATTCTATATCTGTTCTCTCGGAACCAGGGATTTTTGCCGATAAACCCAAAGAGTGATCAGTTCTTCCTTGGCAGTGGGAATATTAAAATGTTTCTTTTAGGTTTGGCTGATTTTAGTCTTGTGATGATGTCTTTAAAATAGCATTACAAAAGTGGTCTGGCCACATAACGTCTCTTTCTTCTTGACTTCATTCAGCTGTATTTTCTTCTCAGGGATGCTTGTCTGGATATGTGGAAACCAAGGTAAGCACAGTCACATTTTCATACTGTTTAATATTGACTTTGGGTTAATTAGAACTATTTGAGATTAAATAAGAGATACTATGTCAACAAAGACTCTTAAAAGTTGAAATACAAAGCTATCATTACTAACTCCCTGCCTATTTTCTTGAGAAATATCTGCCTAGAGAATCTCAAATCGTTTATTCTTTTTTTAAATCCCACACATTCCTTTTAAAAGTTAACTTTTCCCTTTAATGTCACAGTTCAGGTGATCTATGACACATCCTTACTTCAAGGTTCATGCCTCTGTAATTCACTAGACAAAGGAGATTCCAATCTCTCAGGGACCTTGACAAGTCTCTTATTCTTCATCTGCCAAGGGGAAGAAAAGGAAACAAAGAGGCCTCCTTTAGTATAGTAAATGAAGGGATTTGTGGAAAGACAAAGATATTTTTCCAAGGCCTTTTTTGTCACGTAGATCAATTTTAAGGCCATTAATCCTTTGATTTATGTTTGGGAATAAGAGAACAAAGGAATCAAACTTGACTGGAATTGGATTCCACATGGATTATCAAATAGAGACAGCTGAGCATCTGATTTATGAAACTATTTTGTGATTACTCATTTCTGTAGTCTACTAATAAAGGAAGAAAAGAGGTACGCTGTGATTTCCCTGTCTTGTTCCAGCCCAAGGTCCTGTTGCCAGCTTCCTCCAGCTATATCCTCTCAAAATCGTTTTGCGCTTACTTCCAAAACCATAAGAAGTATCAAAATACTTTCAAGAAGGCTAGTGGCAGTACATAGATGATACGTAGCGTGGACTTGTGAGAGCCTTACCTTGCCAGCGTCCACCACCCT
This sequence comes from Trichechus manatus latirostris, assembly GCF_000243295.1. NCBI lineage: Eukaryota > Metazoa > Chordata > Mammalia > Sirenia > Trichechidae > Trichechus > Trichechus manatus. Next base: position 10,525,893 of record NW_004444010.1, read on the forward strand.
CCCCTACCAGCTGGTGCCCTCCAAGTGCATCCGTTGAGCTTTCTGCTTTCCTCTAATGAAATCCTAATCATGTTGCTTTGAAATGGCCTCGGTAATCCTCTGACTTCTCTAAATGCATGATGAAAGTGCCTGTAACTTCTTTGCTCCAGGTACAGCATGCCAGAGGGACTTCCGTTAAAGTATGTTTGATTAACAAGAAATAGAAGAAACTTGTGAGGCGTTTAGACTTTGAGAGCTGTTCTTTGGTGACTTTTAAAAGTAGAAAAGGAGAGAAAACCAAAATTCTACTTGAATGGGCACTTGCTCATTCTATATACCAACTCCTATAATTTTTTTTTTAATTTGCTTTAGTGAATATATGCATAACAGATCATTTGCTGTATCATCATTCTTCACATATCCAATTCAGTGACATCAGTTATGTTTAACATGTTGTTCAACCATTGTTGTTGTTGTTGGGTGCCATCAAGTCAGTTCCGACTCATAGCGATCCCATGTATAACAGAACAAAACACTGCCTGGTCCTGTGCCATCCTCACAATCATTGTCATGCTTGAGTGCGTTGTTGCAGCCACTATGTCATTCCATCTTATTGAGGGTCTTCCTCTTTTTCGCTGACCCTGTACTTTACCAAGCATGATGTCCTTCTCCAGGGACTGATTCCTTCTGATAACATGTCCAAAGCATGTGAGACGCAGTCTCACCATCCTTACTTCAAAGGAGCATTATGGTTGTACTTCTTCCAAGACAGATTGGTTCATTCTTTTTGCAGTCCATGGTCTATTCTATATTCTTCGCCAACACCACAATTCAAAGGTGTCAATTCTTTGGTCTTCGTTTTTCATCGTCCAGCTTTTGCACGCACATGAGACTGAAAATACCATGTCTTGGGTCAGGCACACCTTAGTCTTCAAGGTGACATCTTTGCTTTTCAACTCTTTAAAGAGGTCTTTTGCAACAGATTTGCCCAATGCAACGCGTCTTTTGATTTCTTGACTGCTGCTTCCATGAGTGTTCATTGTGGATCCAAATAAAATGAAATCCTTGACAACTTCAATCTTTTCTCCATTTATTAGGATGTTGCTTAGTGGTCCAGCTGTGAGGATGTTTGTTTTCTTTATGTTGAGGTATAATCCATACTGAAGGCTGTAGTCTTTGATCTTCATCAGTAAATGCTTCAACTCCTCCTCACTTTCAGCAAGCAAGGTTGTGTCATCTGCATATCAAATGTTGTTAATGCATCTTCCTCCAATCTTGATGTCCCGTTCTTCTCCATATAGTCCAGTTTCTTGGATTATTTGCTCAGCATACAGATTGAATAGGTATGGTGAAAGGATACAATCCTGATGCACACATTTCCTGACTTTAAACTATGCAATATCCCCTTGTTCTGTTCGAATGACTGTCTCTTGATCTGTGTACAGGTTCCTCATGAGCACAATTAAGTGTTCTGGAATTCCCATTCTTTGTAATGTTATCCATAATTTGTTATGATCCACGCGGTGGAATGCCTTTGCATAGTCAATAAAACACAGATGAACATCTTTCTGGTATTCTCTTCTTTCAGCCATGATCTTTCTGACCAACCACTAAGGCCAAAGATGAAGAAATTGAAAATTTTTACCAACTTCAGCCATCTGATATTGATAGAACATGTAATCAAGATGCATTGATAATTACTGGTGATTGGAATTTGAAAGTTGGAAACAGAAGACGGATTGGTAGTTGAAAAGTATGGCCTTGGTGATAGAAACAATGCTGGAGATCGCATGATAGAATTTTGCAAGACTAATGACTTCTTCATTGCAAATACCTTTTTTCAGCAACATAAATGGTGACTATACACATGGACCTCACCAGATGGAATGCACAGAAATCAAATTGACTACATCTGTGGAAAGAGAAGATGGAAAAGCTCAATATCATCAGTCAGAATAAGGCCAGAGGCTGACTGTGGAACAGATCATCAATTGGTCATACGCAAGTTCAAGTTGAAACTGAAGAAAGTTAGAACAAGTCCACGAGAGCCAAAGTACAACCTTGAATTTATCCATTACTGTTACCATTTCCAAATTTTCCCGTCACCCTTAACAGAATCTTAGTGTCCCCTAAGCAATGAGTCTGCCTTATCGCCTCCCTACCTCTTGTCCCTGGTAACAACTTTAGTCTCTATACATTTGCTTATGCTAGATATTTCATATAACTAGAATCATGCAATATGTATCCTTTTGTAACTGACTTATTTCACTCAGCATAATGTTTTTAAGGTTCATCCATGTTGTAGCATGTATCAGGACTTCATTTCTCTTTATGGCTGAATAACAGTCCATCGTATGTATGTACCACATTTTATTTACCTATTCATCTGTTAGGGACATTTAGACTATTTCCACCTTTTGGCTATTGTAAATAGTGCTGCAGTGATCATTGGTGCACAAGTATCTTTTTGTGTTCCTGCTTTCAGTTCTTTTGGGTATATGCATAGGATGACTCCTACAATTTTGATTCAGTCATCTATTTTGAAGGGTGATATGGACAGGATGATATGGAAGAATTGATGCCCACAAGTAAAGGGAAGGTTTCTGCACATGGTCTGCTCACTTACACTTTAGTTAGACCTTGATGAATGTTTCTTGGGTTAAACAAGGAGAAATATGATTTTTAGAAATATCTCTTGTATCTAGATTAAGCAATGTTTTAAAATATCCTCTGATGGCCTAATGAGGACAGTAGGATCAGTTCTTCAAATATCAATCAGAACATATTTATTAGGCACCCATTTTTTTCTTAGCCTGATCCCAAGACATGTATAGCTATTAGAGAAGTAGAAGAGATGGGTTCTGGCCTTAGAGTCAATAATGCATTTGGATTGGGAACATCTCTATAAACAGACATGATGAACATTTACTGATTGTTAAGGGATATTTATACTAAATTATGTTCCATAATAATTATATCCAAATTCACTGACATCAACTTAAAATGAGAAAGATTAATGTAAATAAATAAAAATTTGATATATCAAAAGAAGTTTTTAATGAGGGCCAGACTGAGATCTGAAATTTTGACCATGGTGGTTGGGAACTAGAAATTAAGGCATTTCCTATGGTATTTGATTGCTGACTACAGAAAATGCTAGATTGCTTGGAATTTTCAGAGGGCTAAATCTTTAAGGAGCGGGGCTTCTGAAGAGTACTCGTAAATAGCTGATCTTTATATCCAGAGTATATTTTACACATTCCACAGCTCTGTGCTGTCCCCTCTTGAAGGGCTGATAAGGGTAAATAAGTCAGGATACGAGCAGTCAACCAGAGCCCCTGGGTAGAACAAACAGTTAAGAGCTTGACTACTAGCCAAAAGGTTGGTGGTTCAAACCCACCCAGAGGCACCTCGAAAGATAGGCCTGATGGTCTGCTTCCAAAAGATCACATGGTGCCAACATGCGGTCACCATGAGTTGGAATCAACTGGCTGGCAACTGACAACAACAACTGAAGCAATCGACAGAAAGTATATAATAAATGCAGAGGCATTTCTCTTCTCCCCCTCAAAGTTCTCCCTTCCTGTCTTCATTAGCCTTTGCCACATTCTGTTAGATCTTAAAGCATTAGAGTCCTAGGCTTTATGTTAATCTCCTTTCTCATTTGCCATATTCTTTAACAAGACATCTCCCTCAATTTTCCAGTCTTGTTCTCTTTTCTCTCAGCGTGCTATATTCTAGCCTGGTTCCCAATCCTTGTCTCTGCTTTGCTTCCCCAGGCTGCTGCCCTTCTTGCTAATTTCTTTGACCTCCTCAACTGTTCAAAGGTCATCTGTCTGCTGCACTGTCCAAGTTAATTTGTGCAGTGAGCAGAGACGCAGCTCTCTGTTAGCTCTCTCAAATTTCTGTGTTCTAGAATGCTGGGACGGTAGGATGCCTTTCAGAGAGCGACAATGAAACAAGTAATTCTCTGGAATGTTGTCTGAGATTCCAGTGTTAAGCTTTAGTTTCTCATTAGTGGCTCCAAATAGCCATTGTTGGGATTTTAAAACTATGCTCTATGTGTCTGTGTGTGTGTGTGTTTGTGTATGTGTGTAGGGACAGGGGTCGAAGCATTTGGGGTATGGGGGATGAGAGTGAGGACTGTTGCTTGAAGATACTTAGGTTATCCTCAACATTACTGACACTAATGAAAAACAAACAAATGAAAAACAGAAAATGACAAATGTTGGTGAGATTGTGGGGAGATTGAAACTCTTCTACACTGCTGGTAGGGATGTAAAATGGTACAACTACTATGGAAAATGGTATGGCACTTCTTCAAAAAGCTAGAAATAGAAATATCTTATGCTCCAGTAATCCCACTCCTAGGTATATACCCTAAAGAAATAAGATCTGTGAAATGAATAGACGTATACATATCCATGTTCATTGTAACATTATTCACAATAGCAAAAAGGTGGAAACAATGTAAGTGCCCATCAACAGATGAATGGATGTACATACACACAATGGAATACTACGCAACAATGAAGGATAATGACTAATTCACAAAACATCTTACAACATGGATAAGTTTGGAGGACGTTATGCTGAGTGAAATAAGTCAATCACAAAAGGACAAATTTCATATGAGACCGCTATTGTCACGTAACAACAAAAGGTTTACACACAGAAAACAAAAACGTTCTTTGAGAGTTATCAGGGAGGGGAGGAGGAGCGAGGGAAAATTGCCAAATAAATAGTAGACGTGTGTTAATATTGGTAAAGGGAAAGGCAATACACAACATGGGAGAAGTCAGCACAACATGACCAAGGCATAAGAGGACCGTGAGAGGAATGTATAGACAATCCTGCAACGATAACATTAACAAACAATAATTTATGAATGGATACATAGGTAGATATGCCAAGAGGTGTGGGAGGGTATAAGGGAGCACACCTATAAGCAAATACAGGTTTGGTGGTAGATATGTCTACATACATGACTGTAGGTGCAGCTCATATGGAGCACACAAGGGGGTACAGTCAGGGAAATCTCTTAGACATAACCAAACATCTTGTAGGATGAAGTTCCTAGGCTTGAAGGCAAAGGACCATAGATTATGGGGACATCTAAGTCTCAACTGGCACAACATAGTTCATAAAGACAATGTTTTGCATCCCACTTTGGTGATTAGTGTCTGGGGTCTTAAAAGCTTGCAAGTGGCCATCTAAGATACAGCTAATGACCTCTTCCAGTCTGGAGCAAAGGAGAGTGGAAAACAAACAAAGACTTAAGGGAGCAATTAGTCCAAAGAACTAATGGACCACATGAACCACAGCTTACATGACCCCAAGACCAGAAGAACTAGATGGTGCCCAGCTACCACTAGCGACTGCTCTGACTGGGATCACAACAGGGGGTCCTGGACAAAGTGGGAGAAAACTGTAAAACAAAAAAATCAAGTTCACAAAGAAGACCAGACTCACTGGTCTGACAGGCACTGGAGGAATCCCTGAAACTATGGCCCTAAGGCACCCTTCTGACATGGAACTGAAGCCATTCCCAGAGACCACGTTCCAGCGAAATAATAGACAAGCCCATAAAATAATAACACCTGACAGGAATGTGCTCCTTAGAACAATCAATTATATGAGAGCAAAAGAGCAATATTTGCCCAAAAGCAAAGATGAGAAGTCAGGAAGGGGTAGAAAATCAGGACAAAAAGAAATGGGGAATCCAGGGGCAGAAATGGGGAGACTGCTGACACATTGTGAGGAATGAAGCCAAGGCCATGAAACTAGATGCTGTACTTTATGTACAAACTATTGAATGAGAATCCAATTTGCTCCGTAAACTTTCACCTAACGCATTAAAAAAAGAAAGAAAAGATACTTAGGTTCTAAGTCAAAATGTAAAAATAAGGACACTGCAAGGATTAAAAAAAATGTATGGCAACCATCAGTCTCGGATTTCTAGGGCAATCCAGTTTTCATTTGTTATTCAGTCAATAAATATCTCCTGAGACCTTGACTGCACCAGCCACTGTGATAGAACAAATCCACAAGAGCCAAAGTATTACCGAGTATATCCCCTCTGAATTTAGAGACCATCTCAAGAATAGATTTGACACATTGAACACTAATGACAAAAGATGAGAAGTTGCAGAATGACATCAAGGACATCATACATGAAGAAAGCAAGAGGTCCTTAAGAAGACAGGAATGAAAGACGAGACCAAAATAGATGTCAGAAGGGGCTCTGAAAGTTGCTCTTGAAAGTCAAGTAGCTAAAGTGGAAGAAAGAAATGATGAAGTAAAAGAGCTGAACAGAAGATTTCAAAGGGCAGCTTAAGAAGCCAAAGTAAAGTACTATAATGAATGTTCAAAGACCTGGAGATAGAAAACCAAAGGGGAAGAATACACTCGGCATTTCTTAAAGTGAAAGAATTAAGAAAAAATTCAAGCCTCAAGTTGCAATATTGAAGGATTCTTCAGGGAAAATATTAAATGATGCAAGAAACATCAAAAAAAGATGGAAGGAATACACAGTCATTGACCAAAAAGAACTGGTCGACGTTCAACCGTTTCAGGATGTAGCATATGATCAAGAACTGATGGTACTGAAGGAAGAGGTCCAAGCTGCACTGAAGGCATTGGTGAAAAACAAGTCTCCAGGAATTGATAGAATATCAATTAAGATGTTTCAACAAATGGATGCTGTGCTGGAAGTGCCCACTCACCTATGCCAAGAAATTTGGAAGATAAGTACCTGGACAACCAACTGGAAGAGATCCATATTTGTACCCATTCCAAAGAAAGACGACTAACCAAATGCAGAAATTATCCAACAATATCATTAATATCACATGCAAGTACAATTTTGCTGAAGATCATTCAAAAGTGGCTGCAGCAGTACATTGATAGGGAACTACTGGAAATTCAAACCAGATTCAGAAGAGGACACGGAACAAGGGATCTCACTGCCGATGTCACATGGATCATGGCTGAAAGTAAAGAATACCAGAAAGATGTTTACCTATATTTTATTGACTATGCAAAGGCATTTGACTGTGTGGATCATAACAAACATAACATTGCAAAGCATGGGAATTCCAGAACACTTAATTGTGCTCATGAGGAGCCTGTATACAGACCAAGAGGCAGTCATTCCAACAGAACAAGGGAATACTGTGTGGTTTAAAGTCAGGAAAGGTGTGCTTCAGGGTTGTATCATTTCACCATACTTATTCAATCTGTATGCTGAGCAAATAATTGGAGAAACCGGACTATATGAAGAATGGGGCATTAGGATTGGAGGAAGACTCATTAACAACCTGTGTTATGCGGATGACACAATGTTGCTTGCTGAAAGTGAAGAGGACTTGAAGCACTTACTGATGAAGATCAAAGACCACAGCCTTCAGTATGGATTACACGTCAAAATAAAGAAAAAAAAAAATCCTCACAACTGGACCAATAAGCAACATCATGATAAAAGGAAAAAAATTGAAGTTGTCATGGCTTTCATTTTACTTGTATCCACAAGCAATGCCCATGGAAGCAGCAGTCAAGAAATTAAAGGACACATTGTATTGGACAAATCTGCTTCAAAAGACCTCTTTAAAGCGTTACCTCTTTAAAGTGTCACCTTGAAGAGTAAGGTGTGCCTAACTCAAGCCAAGGTGTTTGCGATCACCTCATATGCATGTGAAAGCTGGGCAATGAATAAGGAAGACCAAAGAAGAATTGATGCCTTTGAATTATGGTGTTGAGGAATAATATTGAATATATCATGGACTGCTAGAAGAACAAACAAATCTGTCTTGGAAGAAGTATAGCCAGAATGCTCCTTAGAAGCAAGAATGGTGAGACTTCGTCTCACATACTTTGGACATGTTATCAGGAGGGACCAATCCCTGGAGAAGGACATCGTGCTTGGTAAAGTAGAGGCTCAGAGAAAAAAGAGGAAGACCCTCTACAAGATGGATTGACACAGCGGCTGCAACAATGGGCTCAAGCATAACAAGGATCATGAGGATGGCACAGGACTGGGCAGTGTTTCATTGTGTTGTACATAGGGTCGCTACGAGTCAGAACTGACTTAATGGCACCTAACGACAACAACAAATTTACTATGTTTTTCAAGGCATATAAAAAAATATATAAAAGGAAGATCAAAACCACAGTGAGATACCATTTCATACCTACTAGGATGCTCATGGATATTGGTGGTTCAATGGTAGAATTCTCACCTTCCATGCAGGAGACCTGGGTTCAATTCCTGACCAATGCACTTCATAAGTAACCACCACTTATCTGTCAGTGAACATTTGTCTGATGCTATGATGCTGAACAGGTTTCAGCAGGACTCCCAGACTAAGATGGACGAGGAAGAAAGGCCCGGAAATCTACTTTTGAAAATCAGCCAACGAAAATTCTATGAATCTCAATCGTCTGCAACTGAGTATGGGAATGGCGCAGGACCAGGCAGCGTGTGTTCTGTTGCGCATGGGGTCACTATGAGTTGGGGCTCGACTTGATGGCAGCTAACAACAGGATGGCTATAATCAAAGAACCAGAATACAGCAAGAATTGGCAAGAAATTGGAACCCTTGCCATTGCTGGTGGGTATGTACAATGGTGCAGCCTCTGTCGAAAACAGTTTGGCAAAAGGCTAAACATAGAATTATGGTATGAGCAAGCAATTTCACTCCTAGGTATATATTCCCCAAAACTGAAAACATCACTCAAACAAATAATTGTACATGAATGTTCATAGCAGCACCATTCAGAGTATCAAAAAAGTGGAAACAAGCCAAACGTCCATTAAGTGATAAATAGGTAAACAATATGTGGTATATCCATACAATAAAATATTATTTAGACAAAAAAAGGATTGAAGTACTAATTTATGCTAAAACATGGATGAACCTGAAAAACGTTATGCTAAATGAAAGAAGCCAGACACAAAAGGTCGCATATTGTATGATTCCATTTATATGAAATGTCCAGAATACTTAAATCTGTAGTGACAGAAAGCAGATTCGTGGTTGCCAGGGGCTGAGGAATAACTGCTTAAGGAGTATAATGTTACCTTTTGAGGTAAAGAAAATGGTTTGGAACTAGATAGAAGTGATGGTTGTACAACATTGTGAATGCACTAAATGGCACTGAATTGTACACTTTAAAATGGTAACGTGAATTTTACCTGAATTAAAAAACAGAAATACTAAATGTATACATTTCTAATAAGGTACAACCCAACAATGGAAGTATGGAGGGGTAAACGAGGAGGGAGGAAGACTACCTCTTTGAAGTTAACCCATCGTTATTGGCACTGTGCTTTACTGGGGTGCAGTGGAGGGGATGAGGTGGAAAGTGTGAGGAAAGGAAAACAGCTTTGGGCTTCTACTAGGGAGACACAGTACCATTGGAAAACACACCAGAGCCCTTGGTGTGTTCTGGGTGATAAACATGATTTAAGAGAAGAAACATTCTCTTCATTCATTTGCTCACCTCTAACGTACAAAGGGGAGCCCTAGTGGTGCAATGGTTAAGAGCTACAGCTGCTAACCAAAATGTCGGCAGTTCGAATCCACCAGCTGCTCCTTGGAAACCCTATGGGTCAGTTCTACTCTCTCCTACAGGGTCGCTATGGGTCGGAATTGACTTGACAGCAATGGGTTTGTTTCTTTTTTTGGTTTTTAATATATGGGCATTGGTGGTTCAGTGGTAGAATTTATTTGCCATTCATGTGGGAGACTCTGGTTCGATTTCCAGCCAATGCATTTATGCACAACTACCATCTGTCTGACGGTGGAGTCTTGTGTGTTGCTATGAGGCTGAAAACATTTCAGTGGAGTTGCCAGACTAAGATAGACTAGGAAGAAAGGCCTGGCAATCGGCTTCTGAAAAATTGGCCAATGAAAACCTTATGAATCACAATTATCCGATCCACAACTGATCATAGGGATGGCTCAGGACCAGGCAGCATTTTGTTCTATTGTGTGTGGGGTCACCATGAGTTGAGGGCTGACTTGACAGTAGCTAGCAATGTCAGCAATGGGCAACAATGAGCTCAAATATAGCAACAATTGTGAGGATGGCGCAGGATCAGGCAGTGTTCTGTTCTGTTGTACATAGGGTCGCTATGAGTCGGAACTGACTCGATGACAACAACAACAGCAGCTAGCAACAACAATCGTGTCAGGCCGTCTAGTTGCTGATGATCCATGGATGAAACAATCCCGTAGTAGTTGTTGTTAGGTGCCGTTGAGTCCGTTCCGACTCATAGCGACCCTATGTACAACAGAAGGGAATCACTGCCTGATCCTGTGCCATCCTCACAATTGTTGCTATATTTGAGCCCATTGTTGCAGCCACTGTGTCATTCCATATCGTTGAGGGTCTTCCTCTTTTTCTCTGACCTTGTACTTTACCAAGCCACGATGTCCTCCTTCTCCAGGGATTGATCTCTCCTGACAACATGTCCAAAGTATGTAAGACGAAGTCTCACCATCCTTGCTTCTAAGAAGCATTCTGGTTGTACTTCTTCCAAGACAGACCTGTTCACTCTTTTGGCAGTCCGTGGCATAGTCAATAGTCTTCGCCAACACCACAATTCAAAGGCGTCAATTCTTCTTCTGTCTTCCTTATTCATTGTCCAGCTTTTGCATGTATATGATGCGATTGAAAATACCACAGCTTGGGTAAGGCGCACCTTAGTCCTCTAGGTGACATCTTTGCTTTTCAACACTTTAAAGAGGTATTTTGCAGCAGATTTGCCCAATGCAATGCATCTTTTGATTTCTTGACTGCTGCTTCCCTGGGTATTGATTGTGGATCCAAGTAAAATGAAATCCTTGACAACTTCGCAATGTTATCCATAATTTTTATGATCCACACAGTGGAATGCCTTTACATGGTCAATAAAACACAGATAAACATCTTTCTTGTATTTTCTGCTCTCAGTCAAGATCCATCTGACATCAGCAATGATATCTCTCATTCCACGTCCTCTTCTGAATCCAGTTTGAATCTCTAGCAGTTCCCTGTCAGTGTACTGCTGCAGCCGCTTTTGAATGATCTTCGGCAAAATTTTACTTGCATGTGATAGTAATAATATTGTTGGATAATTTCCACATTTGGTTGGATCACCTTTCAAGAGAATAGGCATAAATATGGATCTCCTCCAGGCAGTTGGCCAGGTAGCTGTCTTCCAAATTTCTTGACATAGAGGAGTTAGCACTTCCAATGCTGTATCCGTTTGTTGAAATATCTCGGTTGATATTCTGTCAATTCCTGGAGCCTTGTTTTTCACCAATGCCTTCAGCGCAGCTTGGACCTACTCCTTCAGTATCATCAGTTCCTGATCATATGCTACCTCTTGAAATGGCTGAAAGTTGACCAATTCTTTTTGGTATAATCACTCTGTGCTTCCATCTTCTTTTGATGCTTCCTGAGTCCTTCAATATTTTGCCCATACAATCCTTCACTATTGCAACTTGAGCCTTGAATTTTTTCTTCAGTTCTTTCAGCTTGAGAAATGCCAAATGTGTTCTTCCCTTTTCGTAGTCTATCTCCAGCTCTTTGCACGTGTCATTATAGTACTTTACTTTGTTTTCCCGAGCCACCCTTTGAAATCTTCTGTTTAGTTCTTTTACTTCATCATCTCTTACTTTTGCTTTAGCTACTCAACATTCAAAAGCAAGTTTCAGAGTCTCTTCTGAAATCCATTTTGGTCTTTTGTTTCTTTCTTGTCTTTTTAATGACCTCTTGCTTTCTTCATGTATGATGTACTTGATGTCATTCCACAACTCGTCTGGTCTTTGGTCATTAGTGTTCAATGTATCAAATCCATTTTTGAGATGGTCTCTCAAGGTAGTGGGATGTACTCAAGGTAGTACTTTGGCTGTCATGGACTTGTTCTAATTTTCTTCAGTTTCAACTTGAACTTGCATATGAGCAATTGATGGTCTGTTCCACAGTCGGCCCCTGGCCTTGTTCTGACTGATGATATTGAGCTTTTCCATCATCTCTTTCCACAGATGTAGTCGATTTGATTCCTGTGTATTCCATCTGGTGAGGTCCACGTGTATAGTCACCATTTATGTTGGTGAGAAAAGGTATTTGCAGTGAAGAAGTCATTGGTCTTGCAAAATTCTATCATGCAATCTCTGGCATCGTTTCTATCACCAAGGCCATATTTTTCAGCTATCAGTCCTTCTTTGTTTCCAACTTTTGCAATCCAACCACAGTAATTATCAATGCCTCCTGATTGTATGTTCGATGAATTTCAGACTGGAGAACCTGGTAAAAATCTTCAATTTCTTCATCTTTGGCCTTAGTGGTTGGTGCATAAATTTAAATAATAGTCGTATTAACTGGTCTTCCTTGTAGGCGTATGGATATTATCCTATCACTGATAGTGTTGCACTTTAGGATAGATCTTGAAATGTTGTTTTTAACTATGAATGCAATGCTGTTCGCCTTCAAGTTGTCATTCCTGGCATAGCAGACCATACGATTGTCCAATTCAAAATGGACAATACCAGTCCATTTCAGCTGACTAATGCCTAGGATATCGATGTTTATGCGCTCCATCTCATTTTTGACGATTTCCATTTTTCCTAGATTCATACTTTGTACATTCCATGTTCCAATTATTAATGGATGTTTGTAGCTGTTTCTTCTCATTTTGAGTCATCCTGTAGTAGGGAGAGGCCAAGAAGATACAAGAACAATTTTTATAAACTACTTTTGGGTATATATAAGAAGAAAATTTAAAAAAAATACAGATTTAGCAGGATAAAAAGAGGCTTGAAATGTTGCCAATATTACAAAAAAACACCTACTCGTGCCAAAGGATGTCTTCTGCTGATAAGTGAGATAAGATGTGAATTTCCGCTTACCTTGCATTGGGAAAGTGACCTGGGTCCCTTCTCATGAGCTGGGCAGCATTTATTTATTTCTGCAAGCTTACATTCACCCCAAGCAACAGTGTTCCTAAGCTTTTTAAAGCCTCAGCTGTTGTCTGTGTAAAGGATAATTGCATTTACTTATTTTACCTTAGTCTGGCCTTTCAGGTCTACATTACACCTCTGCTAATTTGCACAACTGAGCTTCTAAAGTTGATTCACATCCTAGACAACTGCTTAGGGTCCTTCCACCCTTCTAAGAGGAGAGGACCGTTCCCCTCCATTGGAAGTCTGTTGCTTGTGCTCAAGATACACTCTCCTGCCTCTGGTCTGCATGAAGTGATCTTCCTTATTCTCCTCTTTCAGCTCAGACAGCCACCCTGACCTTTTACCTTTGTTGGGGTAAAACTTTCACTTCTAGACCCTGACCTGACCTTGCTATTGAAAATGTGGTCCAAAGACCAACAGCATCTGTAACACCTGGAACTTGTTAGACGTAAGGCTCTTGGTCCTACCCTAGATTCACTGGATTGGAATCTGCATGTTAACAAGAGCCTCAGGTGATCTATATGTTCATTGAAGTTTGGGAGGCTGCTGTAAACTGTAGGCCCTCACTCTGGACTCTGCTTTGGTGTCCTGTGAACTACCTCTGACTCCATGAAGGAAGAAATCACGTACTGCAATTTGCACTGTATTAGTTTGTGCATTTTTTGTTTCTGGATTTTTTTTTTTTTTTTGATGTATTTCATTTGTTACCTGTTGAAGACCTGATACTACTAAAACTTTGATGGGACAGCATATGTATGAGCTTTTTCTTGTTAGTGCATTGGTGTCTCTCTTTCTCTCTCTCTCTCTCACACACACACACACACACACAAGGACACACACATACATTTCAGTAAGGGCCTTGGCCACATGTTGTTGTGTACCGTCGAGTCAGTTTTGACTCATAAAGAGTGCTAACTCAGGACTATACTGCACAAAGACATCTTGAGTAGCAACCGACTGGAACACTCTATTAACGGTCTAATGACATATATTCTATCCACCTTCTAAATACAGAAAGCATTCATTCCTAATTGGTTTTGCAGATCTCTCAGGAAACTTCCTTCTGTGTGTGGGCTGTCTAGGATTGCATATTTTATTATATCTAGGAGTTATCCTCTCCTAGTATTTGTTGAATATAGCTTATTATTTGTCATTTGTTTTGTTTGACTCATGCTTGATCTAATGTACTTTTTACTGTGAACACTTGAATCTTACATAATAATGTTCTCTCCCATACTGTTGCTTTCATTATATTTTTTTAAATCAAATTTTCTAACAGATAGCAAAGTTTAAATTATATATTTACAAGTATTTTGTGGAGAGAAATTCAGAGAACACTCTGTGCAGACATCTGATGGATTACATGATATTTCCATTTGTTAATTCTCTCTAGAAAAAAAAAGAACTAATTTTCTGCAATCACTCTGTCAACTCCCAGTTTGCCTTAATATAATAAGCGTCCCAGTATTGAATTGTGCTCATTCTATGCGCAATATTTTTAGTCTGTGAACAAAGAGAACTACACGGGCCTCAATTCCTCCTTTGTTGTTGTTGTTAAGAACCATCAAGTCGGTTCTGACTCAGAGTGACCCTATGTACAACAGAACGAAATTCCTTCTCTAGGAGATTTCAATTAAAATGAGAAAATTAACTAATCTCCCTTATCTAACTACAGTGTAGTGCAGATTTTGCTGTGGCATTCTTTTGTTGGTTTAAATCTGTGAAGAACTTGAAACACTCCCTTCTTGCTGCATTTTTGACTCCTAGCTGCTGGTTTTTCTCCTTCCTGTCTAGGAGGTCCCTCTCTGCCCCTTCTCAGGCTCATCTTCCTCTACCTGGCCATTGATTTGGGGAATTCCTCAAAGCTCATTCATTATATATTCTCTCCTTAGGTAGTATCATCTATTCTCATGGCTTCAAATACAAGTATGTGGTGGTGATGTATGGATGATGTATAGTATGTATCCTTGGTTTGGTTCTCTCATCTGAGCTCTAGTCTTGGATAGTCAGGTGACTGCACTATATCTCCATTTGGATGATTCAAAGGCAACTTAAATTCAGCATGTCCAAAACTGAACTCATGAGGTTCCCCTCCACACCTAGCTCTAGCTGGAGGAAACTCTGGGAGAATCCCTCTGGGTCCGTGTTCTCCCTCAACTTACATGAGTAGTGGGATGAGATTACCTTTAGATGGTCACAAGACCACTGAAGAAAATACCTTCTCTCGCCTGGAAAAGGTGAGGCAGAATAACAGATGCTGTTGGTGCCTGTCCCATGTATGCCTGACCAGCCCCCTGAAGCCACTTGCAGAGTGTTGCTTTATATGCCAATGCCGTCTTTTGTCTCTCTACCTGGGTACTTTCTCTACATATAAAGGTATGCTCAGGCAGTAGTACTTTAGGAAGGCTGGAAGTGTTGGGGATTTAACATCCCAGGAACTACCCTCAATCAATAAGCAATTGGAGTTGGTCAATAAATATTCCAGCTTCCTGGGCACTTGAAAGGAGAATTTCAAGCTGTGTTCCCCACATTCTCCCAGAGGTCCCCAGCAGGCTTGAACCCCAGTTGCCCAGAGTAATAACCTCCTCATTAATCCACCCTTTGTTAGTTTTTCATTTCCTCTTTCACTTTTCCACTCCCTTGCTGTGCTTCCTGAATTCACCCCCAAAATAAAGATTTCATTCAAAATCAATTCTTGTGTCAGGGTTTGCTTTGAGGAAAACCCTGACTAAAGTACTCAGCATTCTTGGAGATGTATAGCCACTGCAATGACCTCCTACTTTCCTTCCCTCTAATAGCTTGTACTGACTAAACTTCATATGAGTGAGATTATTGGACATGTCCTTATGCTGCATTTTGGGCAAAGGGCTTGTGGAAAGCATATAAAAGTGAGCTGGTGTGTTTAGTTGAAGAGTGTATTAGGGGAGTTTTTTATATAACCGTAAGTAAAAGAACCTGAAAATGGTGAGTAACCAGAGTGACAGGCCTTGGCCATCACTATTATATAGTTCTCTTCTAGTATAGTGCTGTCTAATAAAAATTTCTGTGACAATGAAAATGTTCTATGTCTGTGCTGGCCAGTTTGATAGCCACTAGCTAAATGTATCTATGGAGTGAGCACTCAAAATGAGACTAGTGTGACTGAGGAATTTAATTTTTTAAATTTAATAACCACATGCGGCTAATGTCTACCATATTGAACAGTGCAATTCTAGTGTTTCCTATCTTAGTAGATGTTGCCACCTTCTGTAAAAGTCACGTACCTCAGAGTCCACGCTAACACCTCCCTCTCCTTTGCACCCACTGCACAACTCCTCACAAGATCTTATTAACATCCCCTAATTATCTCTCTAAAAGGAGTCCTGTTGGCAAGATGGTGCTTAACAGAAAGGTAGGCAATTGGAACTCACCTAGTGGAGCCACAGGAGAAAGAACTGGTGATCTGCTTCAGTAAAGATTACAGCATAGAAAACCCTATGGGGCAGTTCTACTCTGTCATATGGGGTCGCTATGAGTCAAAATCGACTTGACGGCACGTAACACACAACAATTTTCTCTCAGAGGG
The DNA here is from genome assembly GCF_000243295.1 of Trichechus manatus latirostris. Lineage (NCBI taxonomy): Eukaryota > Metazoa > Chordata > Mammalia > Sirenia > Trichechidae > Trichechus > Trichechus manatus. The sequence continues at coordinate 10,542,387 of NW_004444010.1, forward strand.
CATTTGTTGTTCAGTGGTAGAATTCGTGCCTTCCATGTGAGATACTCAGCTGGATTTGATTAGTTCTATTTTTCATGGGGTCGCCTGCTAACAACAACAACAACAAATTATCTCTAATTCATAAGCTCCTTTCTACCCTCTCTGCTACCACTGGAAGCAGAGCTACTGTTCCTTCTCACGTTGACTCCTGGACTAGCCTTAGTTTTTCCTCCCTATAGTTACTCTTTGTCTCCTTAAATGCTACTAAGACTCTGTCAAAGTAGTGGTCTTCACTGCCATAAGCAATAGACTTATCTTTGCTTCAGGTACAGGTTATATAGGTGGTATTTTCAGGGAATCAGCAGCTGAAGATACTGGCCCGCAGTGGGTGTTATAAACTACATGCAAAAATGTTACTCAGCAGACACTGTTTGCTAATGATGAGAGAGTTTTTTTTTTTTTTTAACTGAAAAGTGAGATGTTTTAAGATACTTGCTGGTTTCCCAGTGAAAGACCTGGGTTCGGAAAACAGACACCATGTTAACTACTTGGAACTCTCTGGAGCCAGCAGAGAACTGCCCTACCAACTCACCCACCACCCTCAACAACATTGTAAGGAAAGTTTTGAGGGATCAGAGCTCTCTTTTACCATCATTTCATCTACTACTATCTCTGGAGAAAAACTTGATATAAGTATGTCCAGAAATGATAAAACCTATGTGTGTTTATGAAGGGTAAAAATGTGTTAACACCAAATGTTTTTGCATTTGTCTGTTTATAATTATCATTCAGAGTAATGTCCTCACAGAAAATACAGAACAATTAGAAGACTCACTAGAGCCCATTAGGATGCTTAAAGAGATGAGATTAATGACTGTAAAGAGTATAGCATTCACACAAGTGCCATTTCTACTGCAGAGCATAAATGGTTTCTTGAGAGCAGATGAAAGTTTTATTTAATTTTTGGAAATGGTCAGTCCTCTGTAATCAAAATGTGGTCTGCCAAGTTGGCAATTTTCTCTCTTTATTGGGCAAACGCTTCTGTGTCCACTGAAACAGCTCTGACAGTACATTTTGCTGTTGATTGCAAGTGTCTCATATGTATTTATATCAGATTTTGTGATTCAGCTAGAAACCAGAAAGACCATTGACTGTGAAGCTGTTTTGAAAATAGATTTATAATTTTGACTTAGGTGGTAAGGTAGAGCAGGGATGATTTCTTAAATTCATTTTTCTGGAGTCCAGTTAAATCCTCAAAGAGCTCTTCTTTGGTCACAGAAATATTTTTTGTGAGGAAAATTTCTATTTAGGATATTAATAAATGTAAAAAAATAATGGCAGCTAATATTGATTAAGTCTTACTAAGGCCTAGGAGGACACTGTGTAATGTTTTAACGGCATCATCAGCTTTCATGTTTTCAATATCACATGAGGTATGTGCTGTTCTCATCAACATTGTACATATTGGGAAACTGAGGCTTTAAAAATTAAATAACCTGCCCATGGCCATACAGCTAGTGAGTGGCTATGTCAGACTCATCTCCGTTCTTCTTAACCATGAAGTCCCTGCTTGTTACTACTGTGAAAGTTGCTAGATGCAATTTCTTAAGGGCAAGGACCACATCTTATCATGTATTTCCCTAAAAAAAAAAAGTAGTTGTCATGAAGTGGATTCCAAACCATGGCAACCCCATGTGTCAGAGTAGAACTGTACTCCATAGGGTTTTCGATGGCTGATTTTTTGGAAGTAGATGACCACATCTTTTCTTCGGGCCTTTGGATGGACTCAAACTGCCAACCTTTCTGTTAGCACCTGAGCACATTAACTGTTTGCACCATCCAGAGGCTCCTGTAATTCCTTTACAGTAAGTATATACGTGCATATATTGTATAAAATATAGTAATGTCTTGATCGATTTAATTCACATGAAGTGACATGAACAGATGGGAACCAAATAAGTACTGTAGAGGATAACACATAATTCAGTGCAAATGCTTCTTCTTCTTTTTTTTTCTCCCCAATATGTAAACAGACTAGCTAGATCATTGCTTATAAAAACCAAAGGAGCCAAGTTTCCTTCATTCTTTTAATAAATTTTGTTCACTGTGTGTTTACTATGGGCCAGACATTGTGCCAAATGCCCTGGAAGCAGAGTTGAGAAAAAAACAATTCTTACTGTCAAGTCCAGTGGGAGGGAGAGAGAGAGGGAATTCAATAATTAAAACACAGTGTGATACGGAACAAAGTAGAAAGTCTAGAAATAGAACCAGACAAATATGGCCAAGAGGTGCAAAAGCAATTCAGTGAAGAAAGGGTAGTCTTTTCAACAAATGGTATTAGAATAATTGGACCTCCAAGGCACAAAAATAAACTTCAACTTAAAAGTCACACCTTATACAAAAATTAACTCAAAATTGATTATAGATATAAATGTAACATGTAAATCTATCAAACTTTTAGAAGAAAACATAGGGGAAAATCTTTGTGGCTTACAGTTCTCATACATAATATCCAAAGCACCATCCATTACCAAAAAAAAAAAAAAAAAAATCAATAAATTAGATTTTGCTAAAATTAGAAAATTTTGCTTTTTGAAAGACCCTGTGAAGAGAATGAAAGGACAAGTCACAGATGGGGAGAAATATTTGTAAATCACATTAACTAACAGAAGAATTGTATCCAGAATGTATAATGAACTCTCTAAACTCAAGAATAACACAAGCAACTCAATTAGAAAACTGACCAAAGACTCGAACAGATAATTCACTGAAGAGAATAAATACATCAATGACCAATAAGCACCTGGAAAGATGATCAATGTAGTTAGTTATTAGGGAATTGACTAATTAAAGCCACAATGAGATACCACTATACACCTATTACAATGGCTGAAATTAAAAAAAAAAAATACAATATCAAGTGCTAATGAGGATGTGGAGCAACTGGATATCTCATACATTGCTGGCAGGAATGCAAAATGGACTCTGGAAAACAGTTTGGCAGTTTTTTTTTTACACAGTTAAATATAAACTGACAATGTTGTTGTTGTTGTTAGGTGCCACTGAGTCAGTTCCAACTCATAGCGACCCTATGTACAACAGAACAAAACACTGCCTGGTCCTGCGCCATACTCAACAGGCTATGCTTGAGCCCATTGTTGCAGCCAGTTCCAAAATGGTACATACTGAATGGTTCCATTTATATACATTTCAAAAGCAGGT
>NW_004444010.1:10554496-10565075 GCF_000243295.1 Trichechus manatus latirostris
CTTCCACGGTTTCAAATCTGCTTCTCAGCCCTTCTGTGACACTGTCCATTTCTGAAATCTTGTTGTTTATCTTTTGGATTTCTAATTGTTGTCTTTGTACAATTTCTAGTTGTGAATTTATTTTGGCATTTTGTTCCTGCATTATTTTCCTGAATTCTTCCAATTTTTCATCTCTATTTTCCATGAATTTGTCCATTTTTTCCTCATGTTTGTCAGCTTTTTGCCTCAGCTCTTGTACAATTCTGAGTATTAGGGATTTGAATTCCCTATCAGGTAGTTCTGGTGCATTTTCTTCCACTGGAAAGTCATCTGTGTTTTATTTTGAATGCCTACTTGAACAGTCCTGTCCTGTTTTTGTAAATGTTTTGATATTGTCTGCTGTCTTCGGGGCATTCAGTAGTTATTTTTCTTGTTTTTTGATTGTAGATTTGTTTGTTTCGTCCCTTTTTTTTTTTTAAATTTGACTGTGAGCAGGCGGACTGTGTGTTTTTTGTTGTTTGCTTGTCTGTGGGCACAATACTTTTCACCTCCTTCTCCAATTGGCAGGGTCTGTCACTCAAATATGGTATGGTAGGGCAGGTATAGCTGAAGAGGAGTTACTGGGATGGGTTGTTTGTGGCATTTACTACAACCACCAGAGTGGGTCAGTAATCAGTGTAGGGCAGGTTCCAGTAGGCCGTGCCTGTGCTGTTTGGTGGTGTGCTGTTAAGCGCACGGTGTAGGTAGGCAGGATGTAGTGGGGAGATTGTTATTTGTGGAGCTAAGATGGATATGGGAGACAGGAGAAAGGAACAGGAGCCAAAAACATACAAACAAACAAAAAAGAATGCTCGGGGAGCTTGCCGTTGGAATGGAGAGATGAGAGACTATGGAATGGAGAAAAACAGAAAAGGGAAGAGGAAGAAAAGAAAAGAATGAATACATAAAAATCGGAAAGGTTAAAGAACCGCAAAGTTCCCAGAGATCACATCAGTGCAGCTATGAGGTCTGGGGAAGTTGCTCTCAGGTGTTGCAGTACAGCCTGGCTAGAAGGCATAGAGGTATATAACGCCCGGTATTCAGGGAACAGAAAGAGAAGGAAGATATAGAGAGATGAGAAACTGAGTAATGAAGAAAGACAAAAAGGGAAAAAGAGGGAAAAGAAAATAAAACAAATTAAAAAAAAAAAGAACAAGAGAAGCCCCCCCCAAAAAAGAAAAAAAACCCCAACGAAAAAAGAAATGCCCTCAGGGATCCCTCTGCACGTCTGTGCCAGCCGAGGGGGTAGTCTCCTTGCCATGCAGCACCGCCTGGCCAGAAAGGGCTCCCAACTCAAGAAAAGGAAAAGAAAACGAACAATTCACAACAAACAAATGAACAAAAGCCTAGGATCCCACCAGCGCAGCAGCGCAGACTGGGAAGCAGCTCCACACTCGAACAGAGCTCCACAGCCCCTCAGGAAGACGCAAAGATGGCGCATGGAGCCAGTTATTTGAGCGAAAGGAGGGCGAGGTGGTGAGAGGTAAGGAAGAAATCAAAAGAAGCAGAAAAAAAAGCAACACCAGCAGCCAACAAATGGCACTCAGAGAGCTGGCCCATTCGGGTGTGTGGAATCCAAGCAGCCAGTGTTTCTCGGACAAGAGACTGTGTCCGCGGGAAGCAGAGGGGCCCTAGCATGGGTGAAGAAGTTTAGGGGGTGGGAAAGTGTATATCACAAATTACTGGAGCTCTGCAGCCCCTCAGGAAGAAGCAAAGATGACGCACGGAGCCAGGTATTTGAGCGAAAGGAGGGGGAGGTGTTGAGAGGTAAGGAAGATATCAAAAGAAGCAGAAAAAAGCAACACCAGCAGTTAACAAATGGCACTCAGAGAGCCGGCCCGTTTGGGTGTGTGGAATCCAAGCAGCCGGTGTTTCCCGGACAAGAGATTGTGGCCGCGGGAAGCAGAGGAGGCCGAGTGGGGGTGAAGAAGGGTGGGGGGTGGGAAAGCGTATATCTGAAATTACCGGTTGTTTTGTCTCCCGCTGGAAGCTCCGTGAAGCTGCTTTCTCGTACCCCCTGTTTGCTGGTGTCCGATAGAGGTCCAAGATGGCAGATCCGTGCTGCGTTAGCTGGTAGGGGACCTCTGCATGAATCTCTCCTCATTCTCCATTCTCTGTCAGTTTTATCACTCCATTTGGTGCTTGGCTGAGTTCTTTATCTCTTCATTTGATGTTTTAGGGTTTCAGGATTGTTGTTTTCTCTGTTCGGCTTAGTTTTTCGGATCTTTGCTGTGAAGGGACGGTGTGGTGCTTCTGCCTAGAGTGCCATTTTTCCGGAAGTGTATTATTTATTTTTTTTATCTTTCTTCTATTGTATTATAACCTGTAAGAGAACAGAAATGTATCTGTTATTTTTTTCTTCACTGTTGTATCCCCAACACTTAGAGTTCTTTCAACAGAGAGTTTATTAGTCTCCTATTGCTGCTCTAACAAATCACCACAAAATTAGTTGCTTAAAGTAACACAAATTTATTATCTTACAGTTCTGGAGTTCAGAAGTCCAAAATGAACCTTAAAAAGAAAAAAAGCACTAAACCTGTTGCCATCGAGTAGATTCCGACTCATAGCGACCCTACTGGACAGAGTAGGACTGCCCTATAGAGTTTCCAAGGAGTGTCTGATGGATTTGAACTGCCAAACTTTCGGTTAGAAGCTGTAGCTCTTAACTACTACACCACCAGGGTTTACAGGGCTAAAATTAAGATGTCAGCCGGACTGTGTTCCTTCTGGAAGATCTAGGTGAGAATCCATTTCCTTGCCAGTTCTAGCTGCCTGATTTCCTTGGCTTGGGGATCCCCTTCCTCTCTCTAACCTCTGTTTTCATGGCCACATCTATTATCTCTCTGAATTCAACTCTCTTGTCTCATTCTAATAAAGACCCTTGTGATTACATTGGGCCCACTCAGATAATCCAGGATAATTTCCCTAATTCAATATACTTAATTTAGTCACATCTGCACATCTTTACTGTCATATAAGGTGACATTTTCACAGGTTCTGGGGATTAGGATGTGGATATCTTTGGGGGGGGGGCATTATTCTGCCTACCACAGGACCTGTAATGTGTAGGGCATTTTAGCTACTAATAAATGTAATAAAGAAAATAAAACAAGGTAATCTAACACAGTGACTTCAGTGATGTTATCTAATGGAGAACAATTGCAGGGATGGGAAAATGGAGACCTCTGATGATGAAAATGAGCTGAGAGATAAATAACGAGAAAGAACCAACAAGACAAAGATCTGGAAGAAGAACATCTCAGGTAGAGGGAAATGCAAAAATGCAAATACAAAGCTTGAGGCAGTAGAGATCTTGGCTTGTTCCAAGCATCAGCAGAGGCCAGTATGATAGAATTAGAGGTTGGAGAAGTCAGCAGTAACCAAGTTAACTTAGGACCATTTAGGCCACAATGAAGAGCTCTGACTGTTTTCTGAGGCTGATAATAAGTCATTAGGGGGGTCTGAGAGGAGAGCAATCTATTCTGGATTTATATTCCTAGAAGATGGCCATGACTGTAGAAACAAATTACATGGAGCAAGAGTGGATATAGAAAACCTGTTATGAGGCTACTGCTTTGTTGGGAGGGGGGTTAGTCCAGTGAAAGGCCATGGTTTCTTGGATTAGGATGGGATCCTTGGCTATAGAAAATAAAAGTCAGATAAATTTAGGATGTATTTCATCGGCAGAACTGATAAGATTAATTGACTGTGGGAAGAAAAGATGATTCCAAGGTTTTTGGCCTAAGCAATGGGGAATATGGCAATGCTGTTTACTATGGAAGACTTGAAGAAAAACAGATTTGGGAAGGAATATCAAGATCTCTGTTTTGGACATGTTAAGACTGAGATTCTTATAAGTCAATTTATATTCCTATAAGGGGACTGGTGACTTTAGCCATATGTGTTTGGAGCTCAGAGGGGCAGCCAGGAATGCAACCATGAATTTGGGAGTATTATGTAGCCTAGATAGTATTTAGAGGCGTGAGACTGAATGAGATCATTTGGGGAGAGAGAAAAGGTATAGAGTAACTATGGGGGAACCAGATAATGATAATAATAACAGTAAACGCTCATATGGCACTTAACCTCTAACAAGTCCTGTATTTTGCATATATTAATTTATTTAATGTTTGTAAGAATACTATGAAATAGTTTTTATTATTACCATATCTCATTTTATAGTTGAGTAAACTGAAGCGGAGAGATTAAGAAACTTAGTCCAAGCTAGTAAATGGCCAAACTGGGATTTAAACCCAGGCAGTGTGGTTCCAGAGTCTATACTGTCAAACCTGGAGTCTACACTATGCTACTTCCCTCATATGTTCATCCCATCATAGCCTGGATGAACATAAGCTCGTGGACAATATCACTTGTTAAGGTTCACACTTGCTCCATGTTCTATGACCTTGAGCAATTAGTCCCATGCAGATTGGAATTGGAATTGGCGATCAGCAGAATTTAGTATTAAGAGAGTATTTCACTTTTACTAAATATTTTCTTTCCTTTTAATATGTTCTGTTCTGTTCCTTTTAAACTTTGTTTTTCATGCCCTAGAACCAAAGCTCTTCATGCCGTGTTCGGTTGGGATCTGATAAAATACATTACACGTTTCCTATAAGTAGACTTCCCAGCAATCCCTAAGAAATTCTGTGGTTCCATGAAACATTGCTTGAAAATCATTTCACCCAGCTTGACGAACAGCACATCTTTGAAAGGATAAACTATTTTGAATTGATTCCTAGGATGAATCACATTTTTAATAATTGCACAAGATTACTCACAAATTCAAAGAATCAAACAAACCCAATTTGTAAGTTTTACTTGCAATGTGTTCTCATGTAACACCCACAAAATCTTTCTTTTGTAAAGATTCAACCTCAAGATCCACTGAAGGTAAATTTCCACTTCTGTGAGTTTGTCAGTAACACAATTCAAAGTGGTAATATGCAATGTTCTTATTTTACTATGTGGGATATAGAACAGTTTGCTGATTAACTGACAAATAACTGAACAAAAGATGTTCAAAAAAATCTAGAGATCACTGTCTGAAGGATGAATCCAAGGGCAATGGCCAGAGATATTCCAAGAGAACCTTCGGCAAACCTGACCCTCAAAGGTCTAAGAGTAAATGCACCAATGATAAAAAAGCTGCCTATGATTCAATATGTGCATTGTGTATAATAATCCAATAAAGTCATTTGTTGATTGTTGATTGAAGACCTACCTACTATGTGCCAGTGTCTTAGTTAGTGCTGCTGTAACAGAAATATCGTAAGTGGGTGGCTTTAAAGAACAGAAATTTATTTTCTTACAGTTAGGAGGCTAGAAGTCCAAATTCAGGGAACTGGCTCTAGGAGAAGACTCTCTCTCTCGGCTCTGCGGAAGATCCTTGTCTCAACTTCTGTAGCCCCCCAGAGCGTTCCTTGGTTCCCTGGTGTTCTTCACATGGTATCTATCTTCCCCTGTTTGTGCTTGTTCTTACATCTAATCTGCTCTTTTTATAACTCAGAAGTGATTAGATTTAAGACACATTGTATATTGATATGGTCTCATTCACGTAATAAAGAAAACCCTATTCCCAAATGGAATTACATCCGCGGGTATAGGGGTTAGGATTCTAACACATATTTTGGGAGACAAAATTCAGTTTGTAACAGCCAACCCTGTAAATGGCACTGGGGTTACAATAACAAGTTCTCATGAAGTTCATGAGCTAATAAGGAAGATAGTCAAACAAGTAATAACAATGAAGACTACTGAGGGACAGTCAGAGTTACATGGAGATGGGATGTCAAGAAATTTTACTAGTTGGTCCTCATCTGACTTTGATACTTACATAGGGTCTTGGCAAATTACTTGAAAAATTATTTTCCACATTGAGTTTTAATCAGAAGATTAAACTGTTTTGATTTAAGTTCCCTGGACTGTTTAAGAATTACATGTCCCTAGGAAAAGAGTAGGTTTCATATACTAAGCTACAGGTAAGATTTTTAAGATTGAGGATTGAATATTTTCTTCCTTTAAGGTATTCTACTCCTTCCATCTATCAATAGCCAAGGAGATGCTAATTTAAACTCTTCAAATAGTGCTTTCCTTCTCTCTTCCTTTCCCTGCATCCCGCTACAAATGGACTGGGCAGGTGTGCTCTCCAACAGTAGATTATTTTCTGGGCTTGGAGGAAAGAACCTTGCTGTAGGCACTGAGTGATGCTTTAGTTAATTAATTTGCATTCACTGAGTGCTGGCATGCATTCGGCATTGTGCTAGGAACTATGGATTCCAGGCTGCAATAGGTGGAAAATGCTTCCCCCTCCACTTCCAAGATGTCCATGTCCTAATTCAGAGAAACTGTGAATATGTTAAGTTACTTGGCAAAGAGAATTTAAAGTTTCAGATGGAATTGAAGATGCAAATCAGTTGACCTTGAAATGGGGAGATTATCCTGGATTTCCTGGGTGGATCTGATGTAATCACAAGAGTCCTTAATGTGGAAGAAGGAGGCAGAAGAGGAAGAACCAGAGAGCTGGCAGCTTCAGGGAAACTTGGACCAATGCTGCTGGCTTTAAAGATGGAGGAATGAGATCATGAGCCAAGGAATGTGGGTGACACCTAATGATTAAAAAAAAAAAAAAAACCCATTGCTGTCAAGTCAAGCTGACTTCAACTCATAGTGATCCTATACGCTGTAAAGTATAAAAAAATTATTCTGGGAATTTTCAGACACTATCCCTACTGGAGGTAAACAGCCATTCTAAATTATATTCTTGAATCCTATTTAACACCCCTTGATTTAAATCCTCATAAATATCACATATAAGAAAAGACTCAAAGGAGAGGAGGTGACACAGAAGAGATGACACTATTAATTGGCCAGTCCACACAGAAGGGACAACACTCTTAATGGGCCAATCCAAACCAAAACCAAACCCGTTGCCATCAAGTCGATTCCAACTCATAGCGACATTATAGCGACCCTATAGGACAGAGTAGAACTGCCCCATAGGGTTTTCAAGGAGCAGCTGGTGGAGCTGAACTGCCAACATTTGGGTTGGCAGCAGAGCTCTTAAACACTGCCACCAGGGCTCTAAAAGCTGTGAAAGGTAAAGAAGTGGATTTTCCCCTAGAGCCTTCAGAAAGGAATGAAGTCCCGCTGATACCATGATTTTAGCTCAGTAAGACTCATTACAGACTTCTGACCTCCAAACTGTTAGAGACTAGATTTATGTTGTTTTAACCACGAAGTTTGTGGTAATTTGTTACAGCAGCCGTAAGAAACCAATGCACCAACTATAAGATGGTTCCTGCCCTCTGGACCTAATAGTCTGGCTGAGATGTTAGGAGTCTAATGGGGTAATTATAGCCAGTTACTCTGAGTGCTGATCAGGGCCGGAATTGAAAAAGGCTTGTAGAAGGAATCAGATATCCTCTGTAGCAGTGGAGGTGGTGAGAGGTGATAATAGTCTGTAAATAAACTGTTACATCCCTGGTCTAAGCCATTCTCATCTGGCTCACTTGAATAGCCTCCAAACTGATCTCTCTGGTTCCATTCTTCTTCAATAACAATCTATTCTTATTATAGCACCCAGGAAAATTCTTTTAAAATGTAAATCGTTACTCTACTCAACACCCTCCAGTAACATCCAATCTTACTCAGAAAAAAACCAAAATCTTCTTAGATATCTACTCAAGAGAAATAGAAACATATATCTACACACACAAAAAATTGTCCACAAAGGTTTATAGCAGTATTATTCATAATATCCAATGTGTAGAAACAACCCAAACATCTATCAACTAATGAATGGATAAATAAAATGTGGCATATCCATATAGTGGAATATTTTTCAGCAATAAAAAGGAATGAAGTACTGATACATGCCACAAGGAAAAACCTTGAAATCATTATGTGAAGTAAAAGAAACCAGTCACAAAACACTATATGATTCCGTTTATATAAAATGACCAGAGTAGACAAATCCATAGAAACAGTAGATTAGTGGTTGCCAGGGGCTTAAGGGATGGGGAGGTAGGGAGAGACTGCTAATGTGTATGGGGTTTCCTTTGGGGCCATGAAAAAAAAAAAAAAAGCTCTGGAATTAGGTAATGGTGATGGCTTACAACTTTGTGAATATACTAAAAACCACTGAATTGTACACTTTTTAAAGGTAAGTTTTATGGTACGTGAAGTATATCTCTATAAAAACAAAAATCCTTGCCATCATCAACCAGACTTTACATAGCACCAATTCCACCTCCTGCACTGTCTCTAACTTCATGTCTTACTACTCTCCCTTTTGCTCACTCCACTCTAGCTGCTCCAGCCTCCTTTGCTGTGCCTTGAATAGAGGCATGCTTTCAGCTCAGGGCCTTTGCACTTGCTGTTCCCTCAGCCTACAATGCTCTCACCCATTCAAACCTCTGCCCAACTGCCACCTTATCAATAAGGACTTCTCTGACCACTCTATTAAAAATTACAAATCCTAGTCCTACTCTCCTGTTACCCCTTTCTTACTTTATTTTTCTTCATCTGACTTAACATGCTCTAAAATCCTATGTTCTATTTGTCTCCTACTACTCTGATTGCACTCCATGAGAGCAGGAATTTTTGTCTGCTTTGTTGGCAGCTTACATCACCAATTCCTAGAGCAGTGCTTTGCAACATAGTGGACACTGGCTAAATATTTTTTAATGAATTATTGAGTAAATATTTAAATAATACTTCACTGAAGTTGTCACACCTCCAGCTTCATTTCCATGGCCCACTCTCAAGCTGCCAGTCACCTGTTGTCCGTTTTGTGTCATCTCCTCCCCTTTGAGGCATTTCTTAAATGTGATGTTTATAAGGATTTGAATCAAGGTGGCATTAAATAGGGTTCACAGGATATAATTTAGAATGGCTCTTTACCCCCACTAGGGAAGATGTCTTAAAATTCCGTGACTAATTTTTTTATACGTTACAGAATATAGGGTCACTATGAGTCAGAATCAGCTCGACAGCAATGGGTTGGTTTGTTTGGTTTGGTTTTTACTGCATACAAGTGTGTGTGGGAGTGTATTCATTTATTAGAGAGAAGCAAGTAAATGCATATAACACATTGAAATCCTCTTCAATACAGTCATAAACATTTGGTCTTTGGGCAGTATCCAGACCATGGATAATTTTTTTTCCCATCTGCACAGTATTTAAAAGAGATTTCAGCCCATATTTATAAATTGAGTGATTTTATATAAATTTAGATCTGATTTGTCTTAAAAAAAAAAATTGGCATAAATGGGCCTTCATCCTTTCATGGCCACAATGAACAAGAGCTGATTATCTGCTTTCTCCTTTAAATAAGGTAGGGATTCTCCAATTCACTATAGTTCTCACTACTCCCTCCTGTCTCCTGGATACTGAGGTTGACTTCATCTTTCACTGGGCATGTGCTTCTACTTTTCTTAAAATAGAGGAATAGTTTTCTTTACTGCGACTTTATAAAAGGTATAAACATGAAATGTTAACCCATAGGGACCATTATTCAGCCAACTATACTACCAACCACTTGGATAATGATCTAACCCCTTCATGCTCATTCTGGGAGCACTATCCATACAGCCTTTTCTGCTGAGTCTCTTTGTCTCATCAGGCAGTCTTCTTGAGCACAGACGTTTCAGGTTGGCTGTAGCCCAACTATCTGCCTTGACAGCCACTTAAACCATGATAAAACTTGCTGTCTTTTCCTCATCAAGTCTGGTTGTGTAATCCCTTCCTATCCACCTCCCAGCATTAGTCCTTTGTCTCTGCCACCAGAGGCAGTTCCAGAAAGCCTTTAGTACAGCAGGCAGGTGTGTGTGTGTGTGTGTGTGTGTATGTATGTGTGTGTATATAATGTAGACACTTCACTCTTAATGAATGGTTCATTTAAAGCCTCCTCCACTGGGTGTGAAGCAGGAAGGAGAAACAACATGTACTTAGGAAATTATTTTATAAGAAATCCTCATTCATTCTCTTGTTGTTAGCTGCCATGGAGTGGGCCACTGACTCATGGCGACCCCATGCACAACGGGTGATCCATAGGATTTTCATTGTGATTTTTCAGAAGTAGATTACCAGCCTTTCTTTCTAGTCCTCTTAGTCTGGAAGCTTCAGTGAAACTTGTTCAGCATCACAGCAACACGCAAACCTCCACTGACAGATGGGTGGTGGCTATGCTTGAGGTGCATCAACTGGGAATCAAACCCAGGTCTTCCGCATGGAAGATGAGAATTCTATCACTAAACCACCACTACCTCCAGCCATTCGTTCTCTAAAACTCTTTAAAGTTCTTTTTGTATTTCTCAAAGATGGATGATGGACTAAAGTTAAAAAAAAAAACAGTACCTTCTTATCAAATTCTGCAGTAATGCCTGATACTTCTCTTTAGAATGTGGGGTTGTTACCTACTTGGCTTTGGGACTCAGGTGATACTCTGAGATTTTTAATATCTATTACATAGACGAAAAAGGGTTTCCAGCACAGCTGGGCCACCATTATGGAGGAACAGAAGCATGAACTAAGGTCAAATTCCAGGGATTTTACAAAA
>NW_004444010.1:10572590-10622452 GCF_000243295.1 Trichechus manatus latirostris
TCATTTGATGTTCTAGGGTTTCAGGATTGTTGATTCTCTGTTTGGCTTAGTTTTTCGGATCTTTGTTGTGGAGGGACGGCGTGGTGCTTCTGCCTAGACCGCCATCTTGCCGGAGTCCCCTGCACATTTATATCTTTAAGGTTTTCCAAACAAATTCCTCTGAGAACATGGACTCACCCAGAAGGGATGACTAGTTCTATGTGTGAGTGAACCATATGCCCTGAGCATACTCTTCTTTAATGGCCTGAAGTAACAGTTTTTAGGGTTGAATCTATTTTTTATGGTATCTACTCCAGTGGTGCTGCTAACTGAAAGACTGGAGGTTTGAGTCCCCTCAGAGGCAACTTGAAAGGAACGCCTGGTGATCTACTTCCAAGAATCTGCTATTGAAAACCCTAGGAGCACAGTTCTGTTCTGACACACACAGGATCGCCATGAGCTGGAATCGACTAGATGGCAACTGGTTTTCTGGCTTGAGCAGGGATCTTCAAGTCTCTCTTCCTAGCATAGTCCCTGTCATAATCTTATAAAAACTACATAGCTCACCACACATTTTTAAGTTGAAAAATAACATCTTTAATCTTAAGATAAAATATTTACAAAGCTTCTAATTTCTAGAGTATTTTAAATATTGACATTTTATAATAATTTACGTGACTTTTAAATGCGTACAATAGCATCTAAATACCACAGTGATTTGATAGCCATCATCATGTACTTAAAAAAAAAATGAAAGAGCTCTTCTGTAACATAAATTTTACATAGTTCCTTCTTTTCTCTTAAACTTGTATTTTAATTTTACTACCCCTACAAAATTTTTATTCTATGTAATATGTTTTATTCTTGAAATTATTATATTGATAACTGTATTGAACTTTTCTGAAGGAGCCCTTGAGGCAGTAGACTTCTAATTGAAAGGTTGGTGGTTCAGACCCACCCAGTGACTCCGAGGGAGAAAGACTTGACGATCTACTCTCATAAATATTACAGCCTAGAAAACCCTATGGGGCAGTTCTATTCTGTCACATGGGGTCTCAGTGAGTCAGAATTGACTCAATGGCACTTAACAGCAACAACATTATTACTTCTCTGCAGCATAGCTCTGTATGTAAATGATAATTAGTTGTTTTTAAATGTACTGTTTCCAAAAAGAAGGCTTTCAGTATTTTTTAAAAAGGTCTTCTGGGCTGAGTTTTCATTATAGTTATTTTATACAACTGATCAAAAATATAAACTTGGATGAATAATTATTAAACACAAAATGTAAAAATGAATCTTCTAATGAGATGGTTAGTGCCCCCCCCCAATTAGTTAATGTATCTGATGATGAAAACTACTTATTGCTATAACAAAATAGGATTCAGAATTTGTTCTATTCCTTTTTTTTTTATAGGTACACATTTTGATAAACTTGATTATATAAATAAGTACATGGATCAGAGTTCTATCACTGCAAGATCGTTCATTTTTTCATTCTTCATATAACTTCAATCACGTAGTTGTTGTTGTTAGGTGCTGTCAAATTGATTCTGACTCATAGCAACCCCACGCACAAAAGAACGAAACACTGCCCGGTCCTGTGCCACCCTCATGATCATTGTTACGTTTGAACCCATTGCTACAGCTGTTGTGTCAATCCATCTCATTGAAGATCTTCCTCTTTTTCACTGACCCTCTACTTTACCAAGCATGATGTCCTCCTCCAGGGACTGGTCCCTCCTGATAACATGTCTAAAGTATGTGAGACGAAGTCTTGCCATCCTTGTTCCAAGAAGCATTCCAGCTGTACTTCTTCCAAAGCAGACTTGTTTGTTCTTCTGGAAGTCCATGGTATAGTCAATATTCTTCCCCAACATCATAATTCAAAGACATTGATTCTTCTTCAGTCTTTCTTATTCATTGCCCAGCTTTCACATGCATATGAGGCGATGGAAGACACCATGGCTTGGGTCAGGCGCACTGTAGTCCTCAAAGTGACCTATTTGCTTTTGAACACTTTAAAGAGGTCTTTTGCAGCAGATTTGTCCAATGCAATACGTCATTTCATTTCCTGACTGCTGCTTCCATGAGTGTTGATCGTGGATGCAAGTAAAATGAAATCCTGGACAACATCAATCATTTCTCCTTTTATCATGATGTTGCTTATTGGTCCAGTTGTGAGGATTTTTGTTTTCTTTATGCTTAGGTGTAATTCATACTGAAGGCTGTAGTCTTTGATCTTCATCAGTAAGTGCTTCAAATAGTCATTATCAAATATAATTTTTAATGATTTATCAACAGGTAACTCAATTAGGTCCTCTTTCAAATTTTTTGAAAGCAATTATTGCCCATTTATTAGAATCATTCACTTTCTCTACATAGACACTAACATTTTAAATTTTTCCTGAAGATTTTTATACCCTGAGCAATTTTAAATAAGTAGATGCACCTTTCTTTTGCTTTTAACCTTATATTGAACTAAAAATGCAGAAAAGTATGTTTTGTAAGTATACATCTTGATGTATTTTTTCAACTGAACATACCATTGTTAACAGTACCCAGATCAACACAGAGTATTTTCAACACCCCACAAGTCCACTGTCATGGATTGAATCGTGTCTCTCCAAAATATGTGTCAACTTGGCTAGGCCATGATTCCCAATATTGTGTGATTGTCCACCATTTTGTCATTTGATGTGATTTTCCTATGTGTTGTAAATCCTACCTCTGTGATGTTAATGAGGCAGGATTAGAGGCAGTTATGTTAATGGGGCAGGACTCAATCTACAAGATTAGGTTGTGTCTTAAATCAATCTCTTTCAAGATATAAAAATGAGAAGCAAGCAGAGAGACAGGGGAACATCTTACCACCAAATAAGAAGGACCAGGATTGTGCACGCCCTTTAGACCTGGGATCTCTGTGTTGAAAAGCTCCTAGACCATGGGAAGATCGATGACAAGGACCTTCTCCCAGAGCCAACAGAGAGAGAAAGCCATCCCCTGGAGCTGGCACCCTGAATTTGGACTTCTAGCCTACTAGGTTGTAAGAGAATAAATTTCTCTTTGTTAAAGTCATCCACTTGTGGTATTTCTGTTATAGCAGCACTAGATGACTAAGGCACCCACCCCCTTGCTCCCTTCTAGTCACTTCTTAACCTCTCCCATCTCCCTAATTTTAACCTGTTTTTGTAATTAATACAAATGGAAGCATACATTATGTTCTCCTTAGTGACTGGTTTTCTTGGCTCAATACTGAGATTAAGAAATCCATCCATATTGTTGCATGTGATTGTAGATTATTCACTCTTATTGTCACACAACACCATTTCTTATCCATTCTAATGCTGAAGGACATTTGGCTAGTTTTCCAGTTTGGGC
The DNA here is from genome assembly GCF_000243295.1 of Trichechus manatus latirostris. Classification (NCBI taxonomy): domain Eukaryota; kingdom Metazoa; phylum Chordata; class Mammalia; order Sirenia; family Trichechidae; genus Trichechus; species Trichechus manatus. The sequence continues at coordinate 10,575,948 of NW_004444010.1, forward strand.
CTATTAGGAATACTGCTCTTTTGAACATTCTAGAACCTGGTGGATTTATGTTTGCTTTTCTGTTGAGTATATACCTAGAAGAGAAATTTCTATGTTAATATGTATTTTAGTACAAATTTAGTACATACTGTCAAATAGTTTTCCAAAATTGTGGCACCAATTTACACACCCACTGAGAACAAATGAGATTTCTGCTTGCTCCACATCCTTGTTTACGTTTAGTATTATTATTATTATTTTTTGTTGTTGTTAGGTGCAATCGAGTCAATTTTGCCTCATGACAACCCCACATGACAAAGTAGAACTGCCCCATTGGGTTTTCTAGGCTGTAATCTTTACCAGAGCAGATCACCAGGTCTTTTTCCCTCAGAGCGGCTTGGTGGGTTGGAACCACCAACCTTTCAATGAACAGCTGAGTGCTTAACTGTTGCACCACTAGGGCTTCTTTTTTTTATTTTTAGCCTTTCCTATATAGCCTAGGTATATAAATAAAAACACACTGTGTTTTTAATTTACGTGTCCCTGATGACTAATGGATTTGAGCATTATTTCATATGTTTATCGGCCATTTAGAGCTCCTCTTTTGTGAAGAGTCTGTTCACTTCTTTTCCCCCATTTTCCTATTGGGTTGTCTTTTTCTTACTGATTAATAACATTTAGAAAAATATATTCTGGATATAATTCTGTTGTTGGACATATGTATTACAAAATATTATTTCACTCTGAGTTACCTTTTCATGATCTTAATATCTTTTTTTTTTTAGTTTTAGTTTATTTTTGGTAAAAATATACACAGGAGAACATGCTCCCATTTAACAATTTCTACACATATTGTTCAGTGACACTGGCTACATACATCACATTTTGTCAACATTCTCATTAAATGACATCTTTTTATAAACAAACTTACTAAATTTTAATATAGCCCAACTTATCTTTTTGTTTGTTTTGTTTATGAGTTGTTCTTTTTGTACCCTGTAAGAAAATTTTGCCTATTCCAAGGTCATGAAAATTTCTCCTGTAAACGTTATTATCTCTAAAGTATTTATTGTTTTATTTTTTATATTTAAATCTGAAATCCATAGAGAATTAATGTTTATATATTGTGTGTGGTAAGGGTCAAAATACATTTTTTTTCCCAGTGTGAATATCTAATTTATCCAGCATCATGTATTGTGCAGACTACCTTCTTTGTAAAGTGGGAGAAAGACTATTTATTATTAAAAGGGAGGTGAAGGAGACCTGAACTTTCTTAACAGGCTTTACTCTCAGGCAGAGCAATTTTTGTTGTTGTTGTTAGCTGCCACTGAGTCAGGTCACTCTTGGTGACCCCATGTACAATGGAATGAAGTGCTGCCTGGTACTGAGCTATTCTCATAATCAGTGGGGATAGGATCATTGTGATCTATAGTGTTTTCATTGGCTCATTTTTGGGGGTAGAACACTAGGCCTTTCTTCCTAGTTTGTCTTAGTCTGGAAGCTCTGCTGAAACCTGCTCAGCATCATAGCAACACACATGCCTCCACTGACAGATGTGTGGTAGCTGCTCATGAGGTGCATTGGTGAAGAATTGAACCCAGGTCTCTCTCACGGGAGGTGAGAATTCTACCATTAAACCACCACTGCCTCCAGGGCAATTTTAGGAAGAAGTAAGTATAAAAGTAGAGGACCAGAGAATTTACCATCCTAAAAATATCTTTCTTTATAACCCTTGGAAAAAAAAAAACCTTTAAATACTCACAGGTGATTGAGTATTCCAGTTTGAAGACTACTGTCCTAGAGGGTAAGTCAGGATAGAGAAAGATAAGGGAGAGGAAAGAGTCCATATGGCAACTTATATGTACTGCACACCCAAGAGAACCATCTTACGTCCAAAGGGAGAAAAAGAGCTAATGATATTGTAAAGAAAATGGGGGAAACTTGCTCAACTAAATGAAGCAAGATTTCTTTCTTCCCTAAACTACTTAGGCATTTTGCATTTATTTTTCTGTTGATTGTACAAAACTTTTCAGTGGTGAATACTAAATGCATCATGCTATGGATTCATTTTGGATCATCGCTTTTTTGACAAAGGGTCATTCAACTAAAGATTTTAACTAGATTTCTACGAAATTTTATGTGTGACTGGAAGTTACAAAGAAATAGAATTTCACAATTACCAGTTATTCTCTTGTTACACATGAAGATGCTAAAGCATTGAGAAGTGAAATGGATTTTCCAAGGTCATGTCCTGAGTTTCATGTTCAATTTCAAACTAGAAATCTAAATTCCCAATTTTCAATCCTGTGCTTTATCCTTTTTTAATTCCTGTGCCTTTTCAAAGAATGAAAAAACTCATGGCAAAGGACCCCTCAATGCATCAGAATTTTTTTCTTTGAGTGAGGGAGCAGCCCAAGATTCTTTTGGGGAGCACACGTGATTCTGTGCACACAGAGGAGGGAATGCTGCTATCACCCAGGGCCTGAGAGTGATGACACTGGATTTCCTCAGCTGCCCTCAGAAGCATCTGTAGCTTCATAACAGAAAGTGGAAGTGTGCAAATTTTTGCCTAATAGGAGAGTTTCAGGCTCTGTTAGAAACCCCAGGGTGGGTTAGGTACCATTTCTATGAACTACAATTGGGAGAGAAGTAGAGGAGAACTGGTACTTTTAACTACTTGGGTTGCCTCATCAATCTGCCTTGTTTATTCAACTCCAAGACTTCTGAAACAATTAAGGCAGGAGAAAGAGGTTTTAAGGAACAGAAAGGTAGCAACTAGTCAGGCGACTTTGAAAATAGAAAAAAAATTTTTTTTAAATAAACTTTTTATTGTAGGACATCTTAAAATTTACAGAATTATTGTGAAAATAGTACAAAGAGTTCCCATATACCTCATGCCCTATTCACCTATTATTAATATCTTACATTATTATAGTACATTTGTCACAATTAATGAACCAATACTGATACATCATTATTAGCCAAAGTCCATACTTTATTCCAATTTCCTAAGTTTTTCCCTGCTGTTGTTGTTAGTTGCTATTGAATTATGGTGACTCGTGGCAATTCCGACTCATGACGACGCGTGTGCAGAGTAGAAGTACTTCATAGAGTTTTCAAGGCTGTGATCTTTTAGAAGCAGATCACCAGCCCATTTCCACCCAAGGACTCTAGAATCCCATCCAGGATACCACATTTAATTTAGTCATCATGTCTCCTTAAGCTCATCTTGGCTGTGATAATTTCGCAGAATTTCCTTGTTTTTTATGGTCTTGACAGTTTTGAGGAGTACTAGTGAAGTATATTGTAGACTGTCCCACAAGTGGAATTTGTCTGATGTCTTCTCATAGTTAGACTGGAGTAATATATTCTTGGGAGGAAGACCACAGAGGTGAAGTGCCGTTCTCATTACATCATATCAAGGGTACATACGATTAACATGACTTATCACTGCTGATGTTGATCTTAATCACCTGGCTGAGGTAGTGTTCGTCAGGATTCTCCAATGCTCTCAGTAGGGCCAGATTAAAATGTGTGGAGGCCCTAAAGCATTGAGAAGATTACAGGACATATCTCCTCCTTATAATAATTGAAAATAAATAAATTACCATGTTGAAAAATTTGTTTGATTTTTCGAAGGATGACTACATTTTTTTTTTGCAGTTGTTGTGATTCTTTTGAAACCGTAAAATTACTTCCAAAATGGAGGTCAGAAGAGACTCTGAAAATTGCTCTTGAACATCGAGTAGCTAAAGCAAATGGAAGAAATGATGAAGCAAAAGAGCTGAACAAAAGATGTCAAAGGGTGACTCGAGAAAACAAAGTAAAGTATTATAATGACATGTGCAAAGACTTGGAGATAGAAAACCAAAAGGGAAGAACATGATCAGCATTTCTCAAGCTGAAAGAAGTGAGGAAAAATTCAAGCCTCAAGTTGCAATAGTGAAGGATTCTACAGGGAGAATATTAAATGATGCAGGAAGTATCAAAAGAAGATGGAAGGAATACACACAGTCACTATACCAAAAAGAATTGGTCGACATTCAGCCATTTCAGGAGGTAGCATAAGATCAAGAACCGATGGTTTTAAAGGAAGAATTCCAAGCTGCACTGAAGACATTGGCAAAAAACAAGGCTCCAGGAATGGATGGAATCCCAAATGAGATGTTTCAACAAAGAGATGCAGCACTGAAAGTGTTCACTCATCTATGCCAAGAAATTTGGAAGACAGCTACGTGGCCAACCTACTGGAAGAGATTCATATTTATGCCTATTCCAAAGAAAGGTGATTCAACTGAATGTGGAAATTATTGAACAGTATCATTAATATCACACACAAGTAATATTTTGCTGAAGAGCACTCAAAAGCGGTTGCAGCAGTACATCCACAGAGAACTGCCAGAAATTCAAGCCAGATTCAGAAGTGGATGTAGAATGAATGATATCGTTGCAGATGTCAGATGGATCCTGGCTGAAAGCAAAGAATATCAGAAAGATGTTTACCTGTGTTTTATTGACTATGCAAAGGCATTCAACTGTGCGGATCATAACAAATTATGGATAATATTGTGAAGAATGGCAATTCCAGAGCACTTAATTGTGCTCATGGGGAACCTGTATATAGATCAAGAGACAGTTATTCCAGTAGAACAAGGGGATACTGTGTGGTTTAAAGTCAGGAAAAGTGTGCATCAGGGTTGTATCCTTTCACCATACTTATTCAATCTGTATGCTGAGCAAATGATCCGAGAAGATGGACCATATGAAGAAGAATGGGGCATTAGGATTGGAGGAAGACTCATTAACAACCTGCATGATACAGATGACACAACTTTGCTTGCTGAAAGTGAAGAGGACTTGAAGCACTTACTTTATATGATCAAAGAACACAGCCTTCAGTATGGATTACACCTCAACATAAAGAAAACAAAAATCTTCACAACTGGACCAATGAGCAACATCATGATAAAAGGAGAAATGATTGAAGATATCAAGGATTTCGTTTTACTTGGATCCACAATCCATGCCCATGGAAGCAGCAGTCAAGAAATCAAACACCACATTGCGCTGGGCAAATATGCTGCAAAAGACCTCTTTAAAGTGTTGAAAAGCAAAGATGTCACCTTGAGGACTAAGGTGCTCCAAACCCAAGCCATGGTGTTTTCAATTGCCTCATATGCATGCAAAAGCTGGACAATGAATAAGGAAGACCGAAGAAGAATTGATGCCTTTGAATTGTGATGTTGGGGAAGAATATTGAATATACCATGGACTGCCAAAAGAACGAACAAATCTGTCTTGGAAGAAATACAACCATAATGCTCCTTAGAAGCAAGGGATGGCGAGACTACATCTCACATACTTTGGACACGTTATCAGGAAGGACCAGTCCCTGGAGAAGGACATCATACTTGGTAGCGTAGAGGGTCAGTGAAAAAGAGGAAGACCCTCGACGAGATGGATTGACACAGTGGCTGCAACAATGGGCTCAAGCCTAGCAATGATTGTGAGGATGGCACAGGACCAGGCAGTGTTTTGTTCTGTTGTACATAGGGTCACTATAAGTTGGAACCGACTCGATGGCACCTAACAGCTTTAACAAAAATTGTTTTGGTGTTTCTGCTTTGTTGGTATTCTAAGCACATGCTTTACCTGCCTTTCAGGGGATCCAGCAAAGGCCTGCAGTCACAGTTTCTTATTTTTCATCCTGTTTGGGACATTTTTTCTGCTATCTCTTTTCTTTTAGTTAAAGGACCTGATAATTTTTTTTTCTCTCCCCATGAATGGATGTAAATGCAAGGAGTCCTTGTATTTAAATGAAACTAGTTTAATCTGCTATGAGTCGGAATCGACTCAACAGCAACAGGTTCGGTTTAGTTTAACTCTCTAGATAAGTATTTATTTAGTTTCTAATATATTAAAATAAAATAATAAGATCTGTGCTATAAATATAAAGCGTAGCTACAAAGATTAATAATAAACTTTTACCCTTGGGGACTTTGTAATCTGTGGCCCTAAACCTAAATCAAATGCATGAATCACTGGTTTATAAGCTCGATCACAGGATAGGTGAGATGTGCTTTGGGGTTAGCGGCTTGCCGGAAATCCCTAAATCACATTCTCAACTTTAAGCTCAGCCTTGTTGAGAAAGAAGCTGGATGTTAAATACTATCAGTTGAGCATTTCACCTGGGTAGGAACTCTATTTAGCCATACAAAACTCAGAGAATAAATAAGTGACCTGAAGTCATACAGCTGATAAGTGGTGTAGCCCAATTGGAATCTTGACCATTTGGCCTCCAAGTTCATTCTGTCTCCTATGCTTGGGCTTCTTTAACTTGGTAGGTGAATCACATTTTTCTCATACAGGTTCACATAAAATCCTGGTGCCTTATGGACTAATTAGCTAAAAGAATAAAGGGATTCCCTTCTCTCCCATCAAAGCACTCCTTGCATTTTGATGAGGATTTAATCCAAAGAGCAGTTAAGAAAAGACAGAATGAGGTTCAAGGCTCCTGTTCCAATATTATTCATAAGCAAGACAATATTGTGTGTCACGATTAGCAGCTTATTAGAGATTTAGTATTACTTTTATTTTTGCATTTGTGTAATGAATCCCGCAGAATAATGTGCTTAAGGAGTTAATTCTTCTCCATTGCTAATTACTTACTGCAGGAGGCTAATCGTGTATAACATTGTAATAAAAACTCTCTATGTATTAGGTAGATCATAGAGCATTTAAGGCTATTACAAAGTGTTTTCAGTAACTCTCCTACTTTAGCCGTATAGCCACTATTCATATCAGAAATTAAAATAATATCCTCTAAAATGAGACTTTTAATTAGTCTAATTTATAATGCACCAAACAGAAAAATTGATTTCTTACTTTATTGAAAATATCCAACATTCGATAGTTAGGGAGGCTGAAACACATAGACACAACAGGTTTAAAGTTAAAAGTTTGAAGTTTCCACTGTTAAAATGTGGTAGTCTATTAGTGAGCTCTAGATCACTAAAAAAAGAGTTACTGGATTACCTGATTATTATTTGTTTGACCTAAAACCAGAGATTTCTCTCCAATTGCTTACTTCAAGAAAAGTAGCTCCTTTTTAAAAATGTCTTTTCTCCCTTCCCTCCCCTTCCTTCCCCTCCCCTGCCTTCATTCTCACTAATAGAATCCCGATTTTGCTTGGAATAGTCATTGCAAAGGCCCATTTGATGATCTGAGATAAAGTAGTTACAAAATCCTATTCTTCTTTGCCAGTTATTAAAATTTCCAGGGGTCCTTATTTTGTCCTTTTTTTTTTCTTTTCCCTCTTTCAATTTAGACATGATGCCTGGCACTATATAGCAGCCATTTTATAACCATGAAGTCAGAGTCAAATGAGGCAGAAGGATTAAAGGACCCCCTTTCCTGTTACCATCATTGAATCTAACCTAGACTGCCTATCTTCAGAATTTGTGTTACAATATTTCGTTAATTTTAAGGTACACATTTATTTTCACACTTTATCATCTGTGAAATTAGGAATGTGTCAATGTCTTGGAGACTATAGCAGAGTGCTGTTTTAATCAATAAGAACCAAAGGAAGAGACGGTGAAAGTGGTGAATTATATGGGTTTTAGCAACATTCCTAAAGGTAGGAGTCTACCTAATTTCAAAGTCAACTTCAAAGCTCAGCACCATCCGCTTTCAGTTCTTTAAAAGACTATTTTAAGAAATGTTGTATCACATATGTTATTATTGGTACAGAGCCCAATGCTGAATGGAAGAACTCATTGACAATTTTGAGTTGAAAATGATTCAGAAGAGTTGGACTCTGAATTTGAAAGCATTTAGAGAGATCGTGACCAATTTATCCCACATTTTAAAGTATACATAGAGGTGGTTTGATACAGACCCATGCTTAATTAACCTATAATAAGAGTTCTAAGTGATAAGACAACATTTTTTCTGGTTACTCGGCAGCATTTTTCTTTCTTTGGGAATGTAAAATAATGATTACTTTTGTAATTGATGTGTCCGTTTTCAGAAAATTGTTTAAGCCATTCCTAGATGGGTATTTTGTTACTCGGAGCTGAAGTAAACCTCATTGTATACAAGGTAACTCCGAATTCTCATTCCATAAGCTGTACATAGTAATATGTTGTACATCCTAGTATATTATTCTCAAGACTTTTTTCAAAATGGCCTTTTAGTGGTCTGCGTGTGAAAGCCTTCTTTTAAATACCTAAACTGGCTTGAGTTTATTATTTATTAACTTACTGTAAAAATCTTATAAACGCTCAGGTTTATGCAGGTTAGAAAAATATCACTTTTCAAACCACACTGGAATGGTCACATTCCACAACACATTTTTTCATTATGAAAAAAATTCCAAAACAATATTTTGATGAATCATAAAACCTCCACTGAAGTGAGTCATCAGTTCAGATTATTTGAATCTAAGTGATTAGTGACTTAAAAAGGGAGTTCTGCAGCTCAGTTCCCAACTGGAGTTTATGATTTGAATTACTACCAGAATGAGTACTAGGTATTCCTACTAAAAATGTACTTTACAGTGTGCTAAATAATATGCTCCTAAATGAATTTAGTAACTCTTCATCTTGCAAAAGTATTTCTTACTCATGGAAGTTTGCTAATTTATGTTTAATTATTATCATTATTATTAGAGTCTCTGGGTGGTGCAAATGGTTAATGTGCTTGGCTGCTAACTGAAAGGCTGGTGGTTTGGGTCTACCCAGAGATGCCTAAGAAGAAATGCCTGGCAATTTACTTCCAAAAAACCAAGCATTGAAAACTCTATGGAGCAGAGTTCTACTCTAATACACATAGGGTCACCATGAGTCAGAGTTAGCTTGATGTTAACTGGTTTATTACTGTTATTTACTATTTGGTATTGACTTTTCTTTCCATTAAAGCTTTAAATCTAATGGTGTCTATGTTACATTCAGGGGAGAGAAGAGTCATATATTAAGTCCCTGAAATGTGTCAATTATTATGTAGGCTTCCATCATCAACTGACTTATTCTATTTTCAAGAAAAGTATGAGTAAACGTAATACTCCATATTATACCTGAGGACAATATGGCTGAGAGAGATTTAGTAATTTGTCCAAACTGATGAGCCATTTTGAGCCGTATTAGTGGTACTCCAAAGCCTAGGCAATTTCCAAATGATCTTGTTTTCTCCTGAGAATGAGGAATAATTCACTACAAATATTTGACTGTCTACTATGGGTCAATTACTGTGTTGGGCATCATCCCTGCCTTCAAATTGTTTACAGTCTCATGAGAACTAAAGCGATGCATGCTATTATTGAGCAGCTCTGGTTGAGTGAAAAGTCAGTTATACTACTGGAACAATTGTTCACAGAAGCAAGTTCTGGCATCCTCTTAGCAGGTTTAGCATTGAGTGTAGTTTAGAGCATAGAGCGTGGCCTTGAAGTCAGGATCTTTTATGTTCATCTCTTCCATTTACTTATTGCTTGACTTTGTCTAATTTGCTTACTTTCATATAGCCTCCGTTTCCTCACCAGCAAAATGTAATAATAATTAAAATAATTACTTGCCTTACAAAGGAGTCCCTGGATGGTGCAAATGGTTAATGCACTTGGCTGCTAACTGAAAGGTTGGCAGTTCAAGTCCACCCAGAGGTGCCTCAGAAGAAATGCCTGGTGATCTACTTCTAAAAAATCAGCCATTGAAAACCATATGGAGCACAGTTTTACTCTGACATGCATGGGGTCACCATGAGTCAAAGTCGACTCTATGAGAACTTTTTTTTGTGGGGGAGGGTGGTTTACAAAAGTTGTTGTGAGGATTAAATGAGATACTACTTGTGAATTGCTCAGATAGTGCCTGGCACTCAGTAAGTACCCAGCAAAGTTCTGGGAGAACCAACACTGGGAGGACAGGAATGGGCTACCTCAGACAGGACTGTGGTTCTGTGGTCTGTTGGCAGAAAGGTCTGGGAGGAGTGTTTCCCATCGGCATCTTCCCCTTGGCCCCCATAAACATAATGTGGAGGTTTTCAGAGAGGACTTGCCCAGGAACACTGACTAAAACAAAGTGACCCTTTGTGTGACTGCTAACAGCTGCTACAATGTACACAGAAACAACCTTAATCTTCAAAGATGGTAGATCCCACTAATAAGATTGTCCAGGTGTCTATAAAGTTACGTGATACGTTGTCTGACCAGGGAGCACTCCCTAGTTGGCCTGGGGAACAGCTGTGGTCTGTGTTTATAGGGCTTTACCACTATTTGAGTATCTTTGCTCTGCCTCCTGGGCTATAAAAAAAGCCAACTCATCCTGCTTGCTCCTGGAAAAACATTCTACAGGGCATTACAAACGAAATCAATCAAACCATCTCTCCTGTCTGAAAATCTGCAGCAGCCTGGACATCGTTGAGCCATCTGATGTTGTGATCTTTCTTCTCTTCTCTCTTCTATTCTCTAGGTCCCTCACAATCTGTAACTTGATTGAATATCACAAATTTCACATTCTTAGACAAAAAGAAGCACTATTGTAACAGTAAGCCAGATCCTTTTTACATTTTCTTGTATTACTTTTATCTTTCTCATATTCTCCTAGGGAGGAGCCCTGTTTTGTCTTCTCAGCCTACAGAGAAAGTTAGCCAGTAACCAGTCGCCAGCAAGTCAGTTCCAACTTATTGTTGACCTTATGTGTGTCAGAGGAGAAATGTGCTCCATTGAGTTTTCAATGGCTAATTTGTTTGGAAATAGATTGTCAGTTCTTTTTTTCCGAAGTATCTCTAGGTGGACTCGAATCTTCAGTCTTTTTGTTAGCAACTGAATGTGTTAATTGTTTGCACTATCCAGGGACTCAGCATAGAATGTAAGATATGTATTACATGTTGCTTTTCCTATTATCCAGACAATTTTATATATATATATATATATATATATAATTAAACATTTTCTTCTCTGTTTTGTCTTATACTGCCTGCAGCATTTCTCAGCAAAAGCTCTCTCTCTCTGCTTTTAATTTTTATTAGGCGTCAGCTTACCAAGAGGGATAGGTTTGATCTGTGGCACAGTATGGAAGATTTCAGTGTGCCAAGACTTCCTCACTGCAGAACTTGGGAAGTGGTGAGAGATTAGACAACATCTGGTCAGCCCTGGACACATATCAGTAAGTGACCAGTGCAGAAACAACAGTTGACATTTGAAAAACATCTCATAACGTTATACGAACCATTCTTCCTAGGGCAGGACTTGAAGAAGGTGAACGGCACATAATTCTCATGAAAATATATTCAATTTGCTACTAGCTGGGAGCCCTGCAGCAGTTCTGTTATTAACTGCTCCACGATGGCAAAAGGATGGAGGAGAAGGTTGAATGGGCCTTTTCAAATCAGTGCTTGTTGTAGTGCCTGCTGGCCTGAAATTGGAACAAGGCAGGACAGACATCAAAAGTCAAGGAAAAGCATTAAAAACATCAGAATTCTTTAGCTCTCTTTCCTGTACTCTTATCTCAGCCTTCTAACTGGACAACCCCACACGGCACATGGATATTTGTCTTCTTGTACTTTTATAAAAAAATCCAAACCCATTGCTCTCAAGTCATTTCCCACTCATAGTGATCCTATAGGACAGAGTAGAACTGCCCCACAGGGTTTCCAAGGAGCCGCTGGTGGATTCAAACTGCCAACCTTTTGGTTAGCAGCCGCAGCTCTTAACCACTACTCCACCAGGGATTTTATAGAGATTATTAAAAATCCAACTCACTGGTCCAACAATATGGAATTTTCCTGACTCTCCATAATGATTTCTAAAGGTCAAACTGGAGTCCCTGAGTGGTACAAACAGTTAATGTGTTTGGCTACTAGCCACAAGGTTGAAGATTAGAGTTCACCAAGAGGCACCTTGGAACAAAGGCCTGATGAGCTACTTCTGAAAAATCAGCCATTTAAAGCCCTATGGAGCACAGGTCTGCTTTGACATACACGGGGTTACCATGATTGTAAATCTACTTCATGGGACGGTTTTAAAGGTCAAACTATCAAGATTCAATTTGTCTATGTCCTTAAGCCCGTTAGGAAGCCCCTGTTTCTAATAACAAAGGAGACTTGTTACTTTTTTTAACAACTGATCTTGAAGACCTGGGTGGTTCCCAGAAACCCCTTCCTTTTACTGCTAAGCTGAGTCACTGAAAACTTTGTCATCACCAATAATATGGGGACAGTGCCAACAGAGATACTTGAAATTCCCAGATAATCCCCAGACCACTATTTAGCCTCTTGATTTAACAAATCATTACTAGAACTGCTATCAACATTTCACTGAAAAAGAGTTTCAAAACCGCTAGTACCTTTCTCCTGATGTGTTAACTTGGGGGATGGGCCATGGAAAGAGGAATAGAAGCAAAAATTGATTAAAGACTCATTCTTGTGTAATAAATGGATTGTATATTTTTGTGTTCTTATCATGCCATCATTTTACTGTAAGTAGAATAGTTCTTTGTAAAGTATGTGGAAGTTTTATCATTTATTTATAAATCTTAACAGGGTAAGAATATCTTTGACAGAACTTAATCATGATATTAGGAGCAAAAACTGACCTGCTAAGAAATTAATGGGGTTTTCCAGAAGTCTATAATGAGTAGGTTCTTAGGGAGGAATAAAATTTCCCATTCTAAAAATGAAATCTGGTTTCAAATCCTTATCATAATCCCTCTCAGAATCTTGAGTTTCAAGACCTGCTGCTCTTTTCATTATTAATGAGCCTTTGTCTGTGTCCTGGAGATTCCAACGTTCTTTTCCATACAGATGTAAGTGATGACAATTGTACAGAAGGGGAAATGGTAAGAAAGACCTTGGGTTTAGAGTTGGGAGCCTTGTAGGCTTACCCTGGGTCCTCAGAAAGAGCTCACCAATGTGGAAAGCCAAGGTGACATAAATGGGAGAGGGATCGTTAAAGGCAAACTATTTTCTAGTGTTTATGGTGACCTTCTCTAGTTTTTACAAAGGCAAGAAGGGAATTATTATAGACCTTGTATAGTCTATACCCAAGCACTGGCCTGGGAATTAAGACACATGGTTTGACCTCCAGTTTTGTCACTAAAGTGTGAGACTAAGGCACATCCTTTCACTTCTTCCATCTAAAGTGAGTAGATTAAACTATGGTGGCACAGTGGTTGGAGCTCAGCTCCTAACCAAAAGGTCAGCAGTTCAAATCCACCAGCTGCTTCTTGGAAACCCCTGGGATGGTTCTATTCTGTCCTATAGGGTGAGTCGGAATTGACTCGACAGCAGTGGGTTTGGTTTTGGTTTTTAAGATTAAATTATGCATGCAGAAGTCTCTTTCTGCTGTAGCATTTGATGATATTAGAAGTTTTGTGATATAGTAGAAATAATTTTGGAATATAACTAACCTTGAAGTTATATGCTGCCTTACCCTGATCAAGTTGAGCTTTCTTAGTTTCAGTTTTTCATTAGTAAAGAGAGTAATCCTTAACTTTCAGGATTATTGTAAAAATAAGAGATAACATATAATAAGCACCTGGCAAAATGCCCAAAACATAAATGGCTTTAAATAAATAAATCATCTTTATTCAACAATGTTATGACCTAGTTCTAAATGACTCTACATTGCAAGTTGAGATGTTAGGTTGATTTCTGTCCCTATTGATAAGTTCATGGAGTCTGTGTTACCATCTAAAATTGAAATGATTTGAAGCTCCTGGCTTTGTGTGTGAATGGAAAGGCAACTCTGTCCCAGGACCTACTGTCAACGGAGGTTAGAGCCCCATTTCACTTTCACGCCCCAACTCAACTTTTATGGTGCAGAGAATCCTCCCAAACCTGCAAAGCTAGGTTGAGAAGTTCTACTGATGAAGGAAACCATGATGAAGCCTGGCTGGCTACTTCACACATCCTGAAAATGCAAAGCACTATCAGTGTGGAGGGATTTAAGAATAACTCCTTTGAATGCTTTTTCTGACATTCTCAAATACTGTGTTAAAAATTTGCAGGACACTAAGGGATGGGGAGTGGGCAGGGATAGCTAAAGAAATCTATCGAAACCAACCTTTAATGTTTCAGCTGTGTTGTGAATCTGTCAGAAAGTAAGCTACATCTTGGGAGAAAAAAATTCTATCTTTTCTTAGATTTTCATCAACAACAAACTTCTTTCATTTACAGGAAAATGGATCATTTGACGCCTTAGAGATTTCACCTAAAAGGAGATAATTTCTTGAAATCTCTGGTGCCCATAAAAGACAAAAGCTATTTTCCAGCATAAAATTGATAATATATTCACATTCTCCTCAGAGAAATGATTTCTTCAATCTTCACATTGAGCTTGGACCAAAATTGTGTCCTCTAGAGGTCACCAATGCACCAGATTTGATGTTCATGGAGGCTTCCATGTGCTTGGGAAGAGCCAAGTACCCTGTCCATGTTTGAGTCAAGGAGAAAATAAGGCAAAAAAGGAAAGAAAAAATCTCTTCAGAAGTAGGGAATTTTATTTGAATACAGGCAGTGCCCAGGTTGCAGATGAGATCCTTTGCTAAGTGTGTCTTCAAGTGAAATTTGTACAGAAATTGGAACAAGCACATACAGTTTCTTATTTCACTGTACTTTAGTGCAAGAAAAGGCTTGAAGCCTTTTCAATGATTTAAAAGCTGCACATGCAGCAAGTGACGGTGATTGTGATGAAGAATTTGTAGCGAGTATGGGTTGGTTCAATCATTTCAAAATGAGGACTAATTTACATAACATTAAAAGGCAAGTACAAGTAGTGGGTAAAATTGGGCTTTTGTAACCCGGGGACTTCCTGTAAATCATTTTCATTGATTTTTCTTTAATTATTTTGGCTCCCCTCTGCAATGATCTAGCTGGAGGAGACTCTTACAGTGGCTAAATGCTTCCCCACTGAGAACCTAATTTTGGAAGTCAGAGAAGAGACTTCTTTGTATAGGAGAATACTGATTCAGAGACAGGCTATTTTATCCTCCATTAAATGAGTGTTAGTTTCAATTGTGCTCTGGCCAAGAAAGAAGGTCTCCATGTGTCTGCTCAGTGCACTAATGTCCATGGGCATGGACATTAGGAGGCTAGAAGCATGAGAAATGCGGCCCTTTAACTGTTATATAATTTCTGAGTTGCCTTATGTGGGAGGACTCCATCTCAAGTACGAACATCACTGCAGATGAATCAGAAACTGCATATAAAGGAATCACCTTGGTAGTCAAAACACACCTTTCCCTTGGAGGAACTATCAGCCAAGAGCCAAGCAGCTGGCAATTTGGAAGTCCTAATGGGACTCCTCTTCCATGGTTTGCTTTTTTAATTATTCCTATGCTTTCATCTTAGTTAAAGCTAATTGTCTCCCTAGGATGGAACTTGCCTTTAGAAGAATACTACATGCTCACAGCTGTATTGAACCCGGAGAGTAAGCAAAACACTGCTGAGAGTCCAGGGCATGTTGAGGCATAACCTGCTCCTGGTGGACTGGATTGCTCAAGCCGACACAGGGCTGTTACCACCTGCAGTTCACAGCATTGTTCCTGCTGCTCTGGGAGTTCTCTAAGGAGAGGAATTCCTCCACCCCAGTTTTCCCAGAGTTCAGACACTTGCTGGCAGCTGACCCATCAGGAAATGGCCTCTCCCCTCTTCCTTCTCACATTCCTTCCTGAGCATTCCCCAGCCCAAGGCGTGGCCAATCCTCAGAAGATCTGCTGGGATTGACAAGAAAACAAAAACTTTCCTCTAGATAAGAAGCATCACAGTGCCATAGGAAATGACATATTCTTAGACTACCCTGTGAAGTAGTCTAAGTAGGAGCTTTCTTTCTTTCCTCCGTTTTTCTTTTAAAAAAAAAATCTCTGCGTTGCTGACTGTGTAGTTTCTTATCATTTCTTTAGGGCAGTCAATCATCAAACAATGAGGTTTGTTTAGATAACTTTTTTTATTGCTAATTCACAAGGAAGTAAAACACTTTGTTCTGGAGGGTTTATGGTGGTCTTTCTCAGGGTTATGAGACATTTTTCTTGAGCACTGAAAAGACAAAGGCACATTTTCTTTTCTGAACTGTTTTCTTTAGCTTGGTAATGTTTTAAAAGCTGCTGGTACTGTAGAGATACGGGAGTTCAGGAAAGGATGGTGCTTGTCATTTATTTGGGAGAATCCTTTAACTTGAATGATATCCTGGGGCAATTGCGAAGTGTTGTGCAATGTTTTGGCTCAGCTACGCAGAGAATGGTGTCAGACCTCCTGTTTAATGTGTGGCAAAAAGAGAGCTTTCCAGGGAGTCTGCTGTTTAATCTTGGTTATTAGCTGTGTGACTCTTAGATCTCCATTTTCTTATTTGGAAAATTAAAAGACTGGACAAGATCTTCTCTAAGGTCCATTTGGGAACTAACATTTACTGTGAGAAATTAAACGATCAAATCAAGGGCCAATTATACCTTAGCATCCAACCACTGATGAAGATCAAAGACCACAGCCTTCGGTATGGATTACACCTCAACATAAGGAAAACAAAAATCTTCACAACTGGACCAATAAGCAACATCGTGATAAACGGAGAAAAGACTGAAGTTGTAAAGGATTTCATTTTACTTGGATCCACAATCAATGCCCACGGAAGCAGTGGTCAAGAAATCAAAAGATGCATTGCATTGGGCAAATCTGGTGCAAAAGACCTCTTTAAAGTGTTAAAAAGCAAAGATGTCACTTCAACGACTAAGGTGCACCTGATCCAAGCCATGGTGTTTTCAATCGCTTCACATGCATGTGAAAGCTAGACAATGAATAAGGAAGATCAAAGAATTGATGCCTTTGAATTATGGTGTTGGCAAAGAATGTTGAATATACCATGGACTGCTGGAAGAATGAACATATCTGTCCTGGAAGAAGTACAGCCAGAATGTCCTTAGTAGCAAGGGTGATGAGACTTCGTCTCACATACTTTGGACATGTTAGCTGGAGGGACCAGTCTCTAGAGAAGAATATCACTCTTGGTTAAGTAGAGAGTCAGTGAAAAAGAGAAAGACCCTCAATGAGATGAATTGACACAGTGGCTGCAACAATGGGCTCGAACATAACAACAATTATAAGGATGGCGCACAACTGGGCCATGTTTCATTCTGTTGTACATAGGGTCACTATAAGTTGGAACCAACTCGATAGCACCCAAGAACAACAACCCACCCACTGCCGTCGAGTCTATTCCAACTCATAGTGACCCCATAGGGTTCCCAAGGCTGTAAATCTTTACAGCAACAGACTGCCACATCTTTCTCCCAGGGAGTCGCTGGTGGTTTTGAACTACCTACATTTCAATTAGCAGTTGATCACTTTAACCACTGTGCCACCAGGGCTCCTTATACCTTAGCAAGCAACTAGCCAATATCTCTATGCTGGATATTGTCTCTTTGCCCTCAGGTCTATTCTCTGTGCTGTTATGTGCCCTGAAGGACAGGCCAGTATGACTTCCAGTTGTGTTTAGTCAATGTGCAGGAGATAGGATGAAAGAGGGTATGGGGATTCCCTCTGAGGATGAGAGAATGTCACCACAAGTTGGTTGTGTCCTGTAAGGAGACCCTATCCACAAATATTACTTTGCCTCTTGAGACCCTGAAGACTTCTTCAGACCTTCATGCTTAAGGTCCATATGGCCCCTTCTCTTTTTTGGTTTCCCTATACTCTACTCAAACTTTAAAAAGTTTTCTCTTTAACAACTTTCCTCAAACATTTGCTTTGAGTAGGCCATCTCTTCTCTAGCAAAGATACGGACTTTCTCTACTCTTAATGCTTGAATGATGTTTCTAAAAGTTCAAGTGGTTAGTTTGGTCTAGAGGAGTCTGGGAAGGGACAAGTTCCCTTACAACTTGGTGATAACTTGGCTGGCCTTGGGTAATCCCTAGTTGAAGAAATATCCAAAAGGTCAGGTCCCTTATAAAGCCCAATGCAGGCTTAGTGGATGTCTGGATGATGTAGGCTTAGACATACATAGGCTTAAGGTCACTCTGGAATACCCTGTTCAGGGCAGTTTTGCATCTTTGAGCCGGGATGGCTTTCACCTGGTAAGGAAAACCAAACACACCTGTATACTCTCTGTTATGTCTGTCTCTCCATGGGACTCCATTTTCTGACCCCAGTGATCATATCTCTTTAGTAATACAAGGTCTTTTGTTTTTTAATTGTTTGGCATTTTATAATTTCAAAATCTGTTTTAGGTCATCTGAGTCTTTGCTAATAAAAATGCTAGGGACAGAATATCTGTAGGCCTCTGATATCCAGATGGAAAAAAGAGGCACAGTATGGAAAGCACCGACTACAATCTCTAGATGACATATTCTTAGACTAGCTTGCGAAGTAGATATCATTATCCCCTTTAACCAAATGAGAAAACTGAGTTAGAGCAGTTCAGTGACTCGCTCTGCTTACTCACCTAGTAAATATATAGAGCTAATACTCAAAGCCAGGTTTTCAAATTCTATTCTTTGCTTCTAATAAGGTGTATCTATTTTTACTATGATGTTCACCAGCCTTTAAAAATAAACATGTACCATGTGATGAGGTCCTCTGCCTTTCCCCTCTCCCACTATCTAAGCTGGTGGTTTGCACTTAGAGTTCTGAAGACTCCTGCGTACAGAAACCAAAACCAGTTGTTGTGTAGTTGATTCTGACTCATGGAGACCCGCTGTGTGTCAGAGGCAGAGAAAAGAGCCCCAAAAGATTGCATAGCTGAAAACTCCTGTTGTCTAAACTTATTTCTCTGTGTCAGATATTTCTAGGTTCCTTTGTTGTTGTTAGGTGCCATCGAGTTGGTTCTGACTCATAGCGACCCTATGTACAACAGAATAAAACACTGCCCGGTCCTGCACCATCCTCACAATCATTATGCTTGAGCCCATTGTTGCAGCCACTGTGTCAGTCCATCTTGTTGAGGGTCTTCCTCTTTTTCGCTGGCCCTCTATTTTAGCAAGCATGATGTCCTTCTCCAGGGACTTGTCCCTCCTGATAACATGTCCGAAGTGTGTGAGTTGTAGTCTTGCCATCACCCTCAATATAATTTGCTACACTTTAAGTCAGCCTTTTTTACTGGTTTTTCTTCAATGAGTTTCCACCCTGAGCACTCCATGGCTGTTTCTCTTACTCTATTTTGGACTTGGGATAAAATCTATAACCATATCAGTTTGCTAACAATATCTGTTGAAAACCCATTATACACTGACTTAGCTGATCACTGCTGTGGCAGTGAAAATGGATACCAAGATTTAAGGGTGGGAATTACACCATGGGTATGAAATGTCTCTTAAAGTGTACAAGAGAGATGGACACATCACTAGGGAAAAAAAAAAAAATTCAACTGAGTTGAATATTTGTGTTTAAATTTCTACTTATACTTGGTTTGCGTTAGAATTCCTATTACCTCTTTTAAGGAAAAAAAAGAAAACCTCATTAAAAGTAGAAAGGTTTTCTTGGATATCAAGTAGCTCTTTCAAAATTGCATTTGGCTTACTGAAACGTGAAGGGATCAGAATGCTTGGATTCTATTTTCCTTAAAGCCCACCTGGATTTAAGTAAGAAATGGAAAACATCCTACTAAATGCATCTTGAAATGTTGTGGAACTCAAACATTTGGAAAAGCAGTTAAGATATTTGAGAAAGCCCAAGTTGGATTCAATTTTAGTCTGGACATTTTCTAAGTACCTTACTGCCATCACATTTTTGTTATGCTAGCAGCAGGTTCCCCTTCGCCCCCCCAAGATCTAAAGCGGTATAAAAAAGAAGAAACCTGGCAAGAATAAAAATAACCAGCCCTCAAAAACCTTTATTTCTGTTTCATTTTAACAGAAAATGGTGGAGCAAAATAAACTTGTATCCGTTGCAAAGCAAAGGTAGGATGAACTGTGGTTAATGGTCTGCATAAATGACATATTTATGTGTATTTATTCATTAGTCTTACTCTCACCAGACTTATTTTCTTAAAGCCTCTTTCATTAGGTTGTGTTCCTGCTTGAGCACGTAGCATGGCTTCTCATTGTCTGCTGAATCCAGTAGTCTGAGCTTCTGTCTTGATTTCATAGCTGTTCATATGGTAGCCAACCTGGTTTTCTGTTGCAGCATGAAGGATGGTGTCAGAAGAGAAACTCAGACCTTCACAGGTGATGAACAAGGCCAGCCTGGGAAGGGTCAGGCCTCTTTACTTGATGAGTCCACTAAGGTGGAAGAGGCTCTTGCAGATGCAGTTCCTTGGCCTCCTGGGACCATATACACGTTACTGAGGCAGGGATCAAGACCGAACTTCCTGATCTCAGTAAAAACGTGGGACTTGGCTACAGAATTATGGCAGAAGCCCTGTTATTAACACCGGGGCACAAAAGCCAGAGGGCAGCTAGCAGTGAAGTGTAGTATGCAGTCGCTGAAGCTACTGCACAAGTGCTCCTAAATATGAAACAGGAGGAATTCTTAACGCTGAAGCATCTTGAAGCTGCCGGTAGGAATCACAGGACTCCAGTGGTGGAAATCAGAAGGCATGGGGCAAAGACTCTTCTCTTGTCAAACGGCTTATTTTAAGTCTAATTTGTGCTCTCTGGGCAATAGACATGCTTGGGCATATCTGGCAGATTATAAAGAAGGGCCACCAGGACTGTATTTGCATAAAGGACCAAGCTGATACCTGGTGCACATGGCTTTCTCCAGGAATAGGGTGGGGAGAGTGGGTGATTATGAATACAATAGGAGCTGTCACTCTTAACTGTCATCAACTCAGTTTCCACAGATTTACATCTAAGTCCTTGTTTCAGAGGAAGTTGCAAATAAAAACTGGAGGAGTCATTCTTTTGCAGAATTTGAGAACAAAAATTAGCAGTGTTTTGAAACAGTTTGCAGAATAATACAAAATTCAGAGAGGTTTCCTAACTCTGTAATCAGACACATTAAAGCTTTATTGCATTGGGTGGCTTTTAGAACGAACACTGCAATTTTGTTTACTGACAACTCTATCTCATTAGAAATATTATCTGGAAAAGAGACAAGTAAAGCCCATTTACTGTAAAATTATTAATATGTAGTGAGATGCATCACTGCATATTTCTCCATAATACTAATTTCACTTTCTTCTTCTAATTTAAAAATTGTGGGAAATTTATACTAGGTGATTTATAATAAATTATGTAGATTTAGTTGTTTGATCTTGTGTCCTTGTAATATAATCTTTGAAAGAAAAATCTAAAAAAAACTAAAATAGGTCTTTTATTACATAATGTAATTTATGGTTACGTGCTGACTTTATGTTATCTAACAAAAACCATAGATCTTGTCTTCTTGACAATTCTTCTGAGGCAATAGTCATTCTCTCCTTTCTCTTATTTGTTTGCTATGGGCAGCAAGAATATTGTTATATTAATTGTAATTAACTATATAAATATACACTTTATATTGTATTAAAAATTGCTTTTTTGTATGATTTCAAGGAAGTCACAGAGATGGTTCATCATTTTAGAAAAAGATTATGTATATGTATATCTCTACCATCTATCTGGAGCCCTGGTGGCGTAGTGGTTAAGAGCTATGGCTGCTAACCGAAAGATCAGCAGTTTGAATCCACCAGCCTCTCCTTGGAAACCCTATGGGGGCAGTTCTACTCTGTCCTATAGGGTCTCTATGAGTCAGAATCGACTTGATGGCAACAGGTTTGGTTTTTTTTTTAATCATCTATCTATCTATGTAGATGAATACATATAATCTATCCACATATGCATATCTTATTGGTTCTATTTCTCTAGAGAATCCTGACTAAGACCCATATCCAACTAGTTCATTTATATTTTCACTTGGCTCTATAATATCTATTGTTATGTATTGAATTGTGTTCCCCCTTAAATACGTGTTGAAATCCTAACCCTTATACCTGTGGGAATAATTCCATTTGGGAATAGGGTTTTCTTTTTTATGTTAATGAGGCCATATCAGTGTAGAGTGTGTATTAAACCTATGCACTTTTGAGATATAAAAAATTGTATTGGGCACAGAGAAGCAAACACAAATGAGGTGTGCATGTCATATGGAGATCGTCAAGGAATGCCAAGGAGAATGCTAAAGAGGCTGAGACAAGGATTTTCCCCCAGAGTAGACAGAGAGAGTCTTTCCCTAGAGCCAGTGCCCTGAATTCAGACTTCTAGCCTCCTAAACTGTGAGAAAATAAATTTCTGTTCCTTAAGGCCACTCACTTGTGGTATTTCTGTTATAACAGCTCTAAGAAACTAAAACAGATATCTCAGTCTTAACATTCTCCCCAGCAAAACTTAATTTACACAGCACACCCTCACCCAAATCGTTCTTTTCTTGGTCTTTACTATTTTAGTCAGTGGCAACATTAACCAAGTTGCTCAAGCCAAGAACCCAGATGTCATTCTGAATCCTCTCTTTCCCTCACATTTCATATCCAGTTCATTTAAAGTCCTATCACTTTTGTTTTTAAGCTATGTCTCACATCTATCCATTTCTTACCATCTTCACTGTTCATAACTTAGTCCATCATCTCTCATCTAATTATTATAACAACCTCTATACTGATCTCATCTCTTCCTATTCTGCTCCCCTTTATCCATTCTCTATACAACAGCAAGAGTAATCTTGGCCTAGAATGCAAATTAAATCATATAATTCTCCTGTTTAAAACTTTCAACAGTTCCCTATTGTACTCAGAATAATATTCAGACTCCTTACCACAACCTGCAAATAGCTCTTGTCTATCTCACCAATCTCATACCTCACCATTATCCTTATTGTTCACTATGTTCTGACTATACAATTCTTCCTGCAGTTATTTATGTGCTAAGCTACTTGTCTCCTCAAGGCCTTTAAATGTTCATTTCCTATTCTAGAGTGCATTTTCCCTGTTATTTCTATAGTATCTCCTCATGCTTAAAGTTGTAACTTAAATATCTTCTCCTCTGACATATCTTCTCTAATCACTCCACCTAGAGAAGTCCTTCTTACTTATTGTTATATATCAGCTTCTTCTTTGTTTCCTGTATGAAATTTACCATATTCTTTTTGTAATTTTTCAATTTAATTTTTTTAACCCCTTTTCCCCATTAAAATATAATCTCCGTGAGGACAGGTACCTGCCTGTAGTCTTACTGTTGTCTTTCTAACATCTAGCACAGTGCATGGTTTTCTGCCTGGAGGCAATTTCCAAATGTAGTGCAGGGATAAGGAATCAAAGTAGAGACTGGTGGCCTGACTGAGTTGAAGAGGTAAATATCTGAGTTCATGGAGCCTGAGGTTATTAGAATTGGTTGCTTGAAAGAATTAATGTATTGGACCTGTATAGAGAAGGTAAACTTAAAATAGAGAGCGGGGAGAATAAAATGAATTGATGTATCTTGTAGGGCTCTATTAGGTAGATTTATAGAAAACAGAACCGGACCTAGAATGATAAAACAACATTAGCATTTAGCACAGTGTCTGGCTTAGAACTTAGTACGGAATTTTTGAATCAGTGAAAATCAACAGCAGCCTTCCATACACGATGCTCCCTTTTCCTGGTAGAGAACATTAGCCTGAAGACTCCATTTTATGTTAGCCACAGGTCATGGGAATTCAGTTTGATTTGTTTTCATTGTGACTGATCCTGGTAGAAATACAGACTGTCTGAAATACTAAAGCAAAGCACTTTCCTCACTGCTGACTCTACTTCCCTTTTCTCATTGAAAATGAAGGGCTATGCACTGTCATGGCTATCATTTCCGATACTATTCTGCAGATGAGATTATCACATTATATCCAGCACCTAGATATCAGGGCCTTGGAGAATCCCTAGACAATTTCTGGTGTGTGCAATACGTGCACGTGAAAGTTGCCTCCAAATTAGACACCTTCCTCCACATCCGATCCCACAAAACATGCATGTGTCTATTAAAGCAGTGGTCAATGCAAAGTGGACTATTTGCATTGTGAAGAAAGTTCTCATTCAGGATGATCATGTTCTCTCTTCCTTCTACATAGTCATTTAGTTTATTTCTAAAATACATAATATTAGTTTTCTCTGTTATTTGAAGGTTAGATATTTCTGGTTCCTCTAGTTTTTTCCTGTTGTTTCAAGTAAAAGGGAAAATTTATTTAGCACCCAAGAGATGCCAACCACTATTCTTGAGTCTCTACAATTATAAATCTGTAATTTTATATAATTATCATTTTAACCCTAGGAAATAGTTATTATTGACCACATTTTATAGATGAGAATATGAGGTTCAGAGAAGTTAAGTAACTTGTGCATGTTTTCACAGCTGCTAAGTGGGGGAGCTAGGATTTGAATTCAGCTCTCTTTCAAGCTATTGAGCAAAAAAGGGTATTCATCCGAATGAATCATCAAACAATTCCATTATGAAGCAACCTTGACATGGTGAATATGGTCTTTTTGAGCTGGTATTGTGTGACAGGACCTGGGATAGTTACCAATGTTCTATACCCTATTTGGAAGAGGAAAGTCAAATTCTCCTAGCCATAGATAAACCCTATGAAGCTTGTACCTTGCAGACAAATGTTTTAGTAGTTTGTCTGAAGCTTGGCTAGTTTACATGTCACATGTACATAGGTAAAGGAGTTGTAAAGTGCACAGTGTATTTGAGAATTATAGCAGACAGTGCCTGTGTCCCACCCATATCCTCTCAGCACTCATGTGCTATCCATTTCCTACTGCAAGCACTTACAACTCTCCACAAGAAGACTTTCTCCTGACTTTCCCACCAAGAAAGTGGAATTCATGTTCTGGAAGCAGCCCTCAGCCAATAGTGGATGGGGCAGGAGAATAAGTAGTCTAGTTTCCTACCCTACCATTCTAATGGGGTAACTCAGAGTTGTGCTTTACACTGTCTCCCAAGTTCCCGGTGAGATTGAGCACCAGTTACCTACTGTGCTTACCTGCTTGACAATGCATCCTGTTTCAGCTTTTTTGCCATCCTGGTCCTAATTTTCTACATTCCTACCCATCCATCCTTGGCTCCTCTCAAACGAATTGCTTAGCCTCAAATATTTTTTAAAGGTCTTTTCAGATGCCCAGCGTAAGAAAAGGAACAAGGAGGAACCTTGTGTGCTTGGAATATTTGGAGAGGTAGAATAACAGAGGATGTGAAAGGAAAATATCAAAGTCAGTTAGTTTGGAACGCAAGTTTATGAACATATTGGGAAGATATCCTAAGAAAATAATTTTTTCTTTTTATTCCATGCTACCGGTATTTCTTTACCACAGCCTCCACAAGGTAATCCATTTCCTAGTACTAATTTAATAAGTATTAATATGAGTATTATTAACATAAATTAATAAGTACTACATTTGTATAACCAGAAGAATGAACAGTCTGTCCTGGAAGAAGTACATCCAGAAATGCTGCTTAGAAGGGAGGATGGTGAGACTTCGTCTCACATACTTTGAACATGTTATCAGGAAGGACTAGTCCCTGAAGAAGAACATCAGATGTGGTAAAGCAGAAGGTCAGCAAAAAAAGAGGAAGACCCTCAACAAGATAGATTGACACAGTGGCTGCAACAATGGGCTCCAACATAGCAACAATTGTAAGGATGGCTCAGGACCGGGGAGTGTTTCATTTTGTTCTACATGGGGTCACTATGAGTCAGAACAGACTCGACAACACCCAACAACAAATAAATTATATAATAATAAATTATATTATTGTTGATATAAATATTCATATTAATAC
Organism: Trichechus manatus latirostris; assembly: GCF_000243295.1. Taxonomy (NCBI): domain Eukaryota; kingdom Metazoa; phylum Chordata; class Mammalia; order Sirenia; family Trichechidae; genus Trichechus; species Trichechus manatus. The sequence continues at coordinate 10,601,630 of NW_004444010.1, forward strand.
TCTCTTTTCCCTCTTTTCCCCCCCTAATATATAGATAACATTTGACAAATATCCACGTTTTGGGGAATCACTGGAGTCCCAGGCAGTTAAGGGTTGATCTTAGGACCATTTGGTTGTATCTAGGAAGGTTTATGATTAGATTTTTCCAGTCCCAGGCACAAAAAAAAAAAAAAAAAAAAAAATGCTCCATAAATGATATGTATCTATGAGTATTTGCATGCTTAGTATGTTTTTAAAGTAAATAAAAATCTACTTTTCTTTCGTCTCTTATTCCCTTACCAAATGTATTTGATCTTTGGGAAAGTCAAGAAGAAATATAAAATTTCCCTTTATTTTGTTATTTTCCAATGTCCGAAATTATACTTTGTTGCTTTTAAATGAAAACAAAAAATTAAAATAGAATTTTCAGGTGCTGGATTATTGAGTTTTCTTATTGTGTGTCCAAGTGTTTCTAGATAATTATCTCTTTTGTTCTTCCATTGCTTTATGTTAACTTTCTGGTAAGCCTGCAAGAACAAGATATGTTTGAGAGTCTTTCACTCTTATTTCCTGCTTCTGAAGTGTAAATGCTTTAATTATTTGAAACTCTCTGAGGTCTCCTTCCAAAGGGCTGACAGAACATTGCAATTCCACTCACCAATATCTATTGGGCCCTGCAAAAAGTTTGTGATTTTATGAGGTACGTACTTCCAATGATATGACAGCAACTTGGTAGGTATTTAGAGCAAACGTTTGATAAAAGTTCTAGGTTTTCTGAGGACTTTTGATTTGTTTTTGGATGAAGCCAGTTGCTAGGAGGTTGTTGACTATGAGAGTGATATACTTTGCCTCAGATTTATAAATGAGTTTTCTCATCTTTCGGGAAAACAAAAAATCACCTACACTATGTTTTCCTAGTTGGAAGGAATATAGGACTTTTAGAAGTAGGAGACAGACCACAAGCCTCCTTGGACCCTTAGGATATTTTATGAGATGACTGACTTGTATATCAATAGTCATAGCAAAGCATAGTGTATACTTATGCCTAAAATCATATAGTCTAACAGCTGAAAGAGCTCTTAAATGTTATCTAGGTCAACCAAATTTTACAGATGAGAAATCAAAGATCCAAAGGGTTAAATGGGTTGTCTAAGGCAATAAACTAGTATTGGCTGGAGGACTAGTTCCAAGGTCTCTTGACTCCTGGTACATTGCTCTTTCTATATTGTAGAAGAGTCCCTTGCTTTGACTGGCTTTAAGACAATATTTAAGACATAATATGGTATAAACAAAAACCTAAGCCATTGCTGTTGAGTCGATTCCAACTCGTAGCGACTCTATAGAACAGAGTAGAACTGGCCCATACAGTTTCCACGGAGCGGCTGGTGAATTCAAACTGCTGATTTTTTGTTAACTGCTGAGCTCTTAACCACTGCACCACCAGGGTCCCATACAAGTGATATCAGCTCTATCTCAAAAAGTTTATCTGAATCCATTAAGTTCTTGTGTTTGGAGAGTGAGAGTTCAGATAAGGAATATCTATACCATGTTATATCCCTTGTTATGCATTCTCCTGCCCCTTGATATTCAAAATACAGAAATCAAATAGTGTAGATTTATCCAATATCTGAATGAGTTTTTCTACCTCTTTGTCATAAATTAAATAGATTCAGTAGTGAAGGATGCTTACATTTGCAACAGGGCAAATCTAGGAAGAGTGTGTATCCCAACAATCGTAGAATCTCTGGTTTTCAGAAATACCAAAGATCATCTAATTCAAAAGCATGTCTTTCTGAACAAGGCACTTAACAACCATGTATATAATCCAATTTACTTTGCCAGTTGTAGGGGACCAAGGGTCAACATCTGAATGTTCTGAAGTAGTTGTCCATTGGTATACACTGAGGCCAATTTAAGTGGCCTATTTCTATTAAAGACTACCCTGGTGACATTGCTCTCACATTGATAAATTTTATAGTGTTGAAATCCAAGATTATTTTTTGCCCTTAGTTTATTGATTAGACAATAATTGATGGAATTATTGATCTTTCTGCTGTCATGAATTCTGTGATACCCACACTCTTGGTCGCCTCGAATCTGTCTGATGTTTTGTCTATTCTCTTTGTAGTTACCTCTCCCTTCTTTCCCTTCTTGAATGTTGGTCTTTTCAGCTGTCAAGATTCTGTTCTTGTCCCACTTCTCTCTTCATTCTGTTAATGTTCCTAGACACATACAAAGTACTTAATATATATTTGATCAATTAGACAATAAACAAATAGATACTTCCCTTTATTCTTAAGGTTTTTATTGTTGTCCACATAATGATAACTTTCAAATCTATATCTGCTTAAATATTCAGCATCTCATATATATCAACATGCTGGAATATACATGTATGAGCTACACTTCTAACTCAATATGAAAAATGGACTCATTTCCATTAAATTAGCATCTTCAGGATTCTCTATCTCAATTGTTACACCTACCTATTTTCCCCCAGGTTAAATCAATTGCCCTTCTTTTTCTGCTCACTTACGAACTCAACTTCAATCTCTCACAAAATTCTGCTGGCTTCCTTCTAAGACATTCTCTCATTCATTTCTCTTCTCCATCTTTATTATTACCACCCTTGGTCGTGTCTGTCTCTGACTACTTCAACAGGCTCCTATCTTACATCCTTGCTTTTACATTGTTGTTGTTGTAGTTAGGTGCTGTCGAGTCAGTTCCGACTCATATCCCACCTTCTACACAGATACCACAATATAACTATATAAAATATAAATCTGATTAGCTTACTCTCTTGTTTCACTATTTTCAATGGTTCTTCATCGTCTAATGAATGAAATCCAAGCTTCTTAATGTGGCCCACCTGACCCTCCATAATCTGGCCTTACGTGTCTCTTGAGCTTTATCTCACAATGCTCTCCCTCTCATTTCATGTTCCATTTGCACAATCTTGCTTACCTATATCCCTCAACCAGAAACAGTGCTACTCTTGAGTTTCATGCCTACATTGATACCGTACCTCCTTCTTCCCTTCTCCTACCTATCCCTACTCATTTATTGGAATCATCCCTGGAAGCTTTCTATGAAGCCACCCAGGAAGAATTTAATGATTTCCCTAGGTTGGATTATATGCTTACATATACTCAGTCAGAGTTATGTAAGTTATATAAGTCAGTCACCTCACTTATAACATTGTTTTATAATTATCTGTTTATATGTCTGTCTCTCTCACAATGTAGGAATCTTTGAGTGTGGATACTGTGTCCTTTTTATATCTATTACCAGGACCCTGACTAATGCTTGAAACATAGCAGATCCTCAATGAATATTTCTGAGTTTCATAATAATGAGGAAAGAAGGCTTTTTCTTAACCCTCATAATATAAATCTAGAAAATTCCAACCTGGCAGCATTGGAGGTTGGATGGTTTACCCTGGAAATTTTATTGGTCGCTTGATCTGTGATATCTCAGATTTATGGGCTGTGGGGCCTTTTCGTGGATTCTTATTTGCCCTGGTAAAATCTCAGTTTTGTCCATTCAGTTGCATATTTATGAAATCCATTCACTATTTTAACTTAGACTACCACATTGCTTTCCTGGATGCCTTAGCAGCCTCTCCTAATTGGTTTTCATGCTTTAAATCCTGTCTCTTCAAATCCATTCCCTACATATAATGTAGCCACAGTAATCTTTCTAAGATGTAAAATTGATCATATCATTCCCCTGCTAAAATTGTTCATTGAGTTCCAAAACCCTTAGAAAAATGTCCAAATTCCTTAACACAGCTTAAAATAAAGCATTTTATAATCTGGTCCTTTCTAGCTCTTCTAGCCTCAGGGTCGTTACGCAGTGCTAGACCATCTGGCCTCCTTCTAGTCTAAGTGCTTTTCTATTTTTTAACTTGTCTTGTTTAGGTCCCTGGGTGGCCTAAACAGTTTATGCTCAACTACTAACCTAAAGGTTGGTGGTTTGAACCCTCCCAGTACAGCCACAGAAGAAAGACCTGGTGATCTGTTTCCATAAAGATTACAGCCAAGAAAACCCTATGAAGCAGTTCTACTTTGTAACACAAGGGGTCACCATGAGTCAGAATTGACTTGATGACAACAGGTTTGGTTTTTTCGGTTTTGTTTTACTTACCCCTGGTTCTTTGGCTTTGCTTGGAACACTTTTTATCTTCAGCCTCATTTCTAGTTTAACTCTAACTCATCATTCAGGTCACAGTTTAGGTGTTACTTCTCCGGAAAACCTTCCTTAAGGTCCAGTCTGGTTTAGGAATCTTTCACCTCTTCCTCTCTACCAATTTCTCTACTATTTTGCTCTTCTAGCACCCCATCCTCCTCCCATATATAATAAGTATCACACAATCCTAACTGCCTGTCTTATTGTCTGTGGAGGAGTCTCTGGGTGGTGAGAAGGGTTAACATGCTCAGCTGCTAACCAAAAGTTTAAAAGTTTGAGTTCCCGTAGAGGGGCCTTGAAAGAAAGTCCTGTTGATCTACTTTCAAGAGTTCTGCTCTATGTAGCACAGTTCTACCCTGATACACATGGGATCACCACAAGTCGGAGTGTACTCCACAGCAGCTGGTTGGGTTGGATTGTCTGTGGAATACACGAAACTAAGCCCTGAGGGGCTAAGGAACCATTTCAGTCGTGTTCCTTGTTTTATCTTCAGCTCCTAGGATAGGAATGTGCACAAATTGGTGCTAAGTATTTATTGGATGAATTACTATAAAGCTATTTTATATTATCCACTGGATTTCATCTTGTTATGCAATTGAGAAATTAGAAGGCTAAAGAAAACTAGAACTATAGAGTTTTTTTTTTTTTTTTAATATTTACTAGTTACACATGACTCTAGGGTCACTATAGGGTCGCTGAGTTGGAATCGGCTCGACTGCAGCGGGGTTGGGTTTTTTTTGTTTAGTTACGCATGAGACTGCTGCTGACAGTCCTGTGTTCGTTCATTTTTCAAGTGTAAAGTGTAAAATGAGGAACTAGGTTTCATGACCTCTCAGTCTGATCCAGTCTCAACAGTCTGTCTGAGTCTTTGAGTTCCCACAAGAGTGAAGGCTCTTCTCAAAATAAATCACTAATAAGGGGAATTTGGTGACCCATGGAGCTAAGGTAGATAACCTCATTTCTACTTCTATAAGAAGGAAGTCCCCTCTCTCTATACCAAAGTGAGTGGGTGTCTCTAAGTCATTGACAAATGGTCTAATATGCCAGGATAGTTTTCTAGAACTGTCAAGAAATTTGGGTCTAATTCCATGACAAGAGTGTGGGCTCAGGAAGACAAGCTCTTACGTATTACTATAGAGCTAAAATGCTCTTGTGAGGTGTAGGGCAGAAGTTTAGTAGTGATTCAGCAAATCTGCCCTATTTTTAGACTTAAAGGTAAGCTTGCAACACTGCAGAGAGTGGGAGACGGAGGAAGTGTTACCAGCTCAATTGAGTCTTATTTTATTTATAAATACTGTGTTGATTAATTTTAAATTGGCTTATTTTAACTTGGGGCCTGGTAAAAAAACTAGATCAGACTCCCTTCTCAGTTATCCATCATTTGAGTCAAAAGAGACCAAAATAAGAATTTGTATATGTATTACTAAATAGTGAGTGTACTGTGTTTGGGACTTTATTTAGTGCACTAATTATTAATAAAATATATAGAAAAATAAATGTCTCTTCTTCCTTGAAAATGAGTCAAAGTCTCAGAGATCAATCCCTTAAGAAACTGGTTTTTTCTTCTATTTGTCCTGTAGAGAAATAATCCTTAGCCATAGCTTGGCCATTTATTTCTCTTATGTGACACTGGTCATAAGGAGATCCAGGGAGGGACATGAATGACTCGGTCTGGATGAATCAGTACCACCCATGTGTAAACTGAGGCTATGGCCTCTATGGTTTCTAATACTCTTTGAGTTCAGGAGTCTGTGGGAGTGTAGCCTCATTCCAATAAATTCTGAAGAGGTCAGTTTGGTAACCTGATCAAGCCATACACAAACTTTCTCATAATTCATAATTTATGTTGTGTTAGTAGTATTCATTGTGACAGACAAATGTGTTATTACTGCGTACATTATTACAAATACAATATTACATATTGTATTCAGCAACTAGAGTTTAGTTAAAAGGAAAGTAGACTTAGGGCCGTAAGAACCGGCCTCTGCTTCAAGTTGTTTTACTTTGAGCAAATCACTTAAAATATTTCAGCTGCAATTTCCTCATCTTTAAAATAGAACTGATTTGAACATGACACAGAAGTCTTAACACACATGGGTTGATGGAAATGCTTTGGTGTTATTGACAGAACGAGGAAAGTCAGAGGAGTGGTGGAAGTGAGAGTTATTGTTAAATTTGGTTAACAAACTCATCACATACATGTACACACGTACATTTCCTAGTTATTTTCTGGCCTTACTTCTCCTCATGCACTTTAACTAAGGCTTTGTATACACTTCACCCAACATCCACATGGCAATTGACAAATTCATGGGTAGTTTCATTTTAACATGTGGGCCCTGGTGGCGCAGTGGTTAAGAACTTGGCTGTTAACCAAAAGGTCAGCAGTTTGAATCCACCAACTGCTCCTTGGAAACCCTATGGGGCAGTTCTACTCTGTCGTATAGTGTTGCTATGAGTCAGAATTGACTTGATGGCAATGGGTTTTTTGTTTTTTTTTTCCTTTTAATATACATACCAGCCACATCCATAGAGGAAGGCAAACTAAAATTTACTGTATACCCACTCTAGGACAGACATCACTAGGGCTGTATATAAATTGCCTCGTTATATCCTCAAACTGATGACCTGAGGCAGGCATGGCTCCAGCCAGGAGAAAAGTTATTGAAGAAAGAAAGAGAGAAAAGTTCAGGTTTTCGGTGAGAGTCAAGTTTCAGTGAGGGGGAGGGATTCGGGTCTTTTATGTATACTGTGGTTGGATGGTAAGCCTTTGTCTCAGTCAGGGGGGAAATATTATGGGCAGGGCCATGATTTAAAATTGGGCAGGTGTTTCACAGAACAAGTTTGCCTCAATCTCTCAAAGGCATGAGTGGGGGTTGAAATCTAGCCTATGCTGTACTTACCAAGCTGTGTTCTCTGGCAGGGAGCTATGATTTCCTAGAGAAAGCATCATACTCTTGTAATTCACACCAAGTCACCATTCATTGGCCAAGCCATTTGTCTATGGATCTGCTTCTTTTTCTAGCTTCCACAAAGACCATATGGCCTAGCCAAAGTCTTGGCTATGGGTTAGAGGAGTTTGAGAAACAGGAACATGGCTATGCAACAGAAGACTGAGCTTTTGTACATGGAAAAATGTATTAGCATGAGGAACATGTAAATTATTTATGTTAATGACATCTTTTGTCCATAGAGCTGAGCATTTTTATTAAGTGTATAAAGCTCTGTTGTCCAATGTGGGCCACTGGCCCCACATAGCTATTTAAATTTAAATGAATTAAAATTAAATAAATTAAAAATTCAGTTCCTCAGTTGCACTAGCCATATTTCACGTGCTCAATAGCTGCATGTGGCTACTTACATTAAATCATTCAACATCCAGAGCTCAGTGACTTCGCAAATGCTCTTATGGCCCAGAGAAGTGCTTCCTCACATCTCTTTCCCTATATTCTTAAAAGAGAAGGTGACTGCTCCAAATGTCATGAAAATTAGAGGGTTGTGCTACTGCCAGCACCAAATATGGACACTCCTTTGGAGTAGAGGGATGATTTGAGCAGTGGAAGCTCTTAAGAAAATCATTTTAACTTGTCATATTCTTTTTCTCAGCACGAATGCAACAAATTCTAACATAGCCAACTATTATTTCTCGGTAGTGTTAAGCATCCATTGTTTGCTCCTTATCATTTTCAGTTCATGGTTTGGGAGGTACTCTTAAATTAGCACTTTTTAAATCACAGTTGCACTTGGAGAATGAGCAGCATTTTGTAATACTAAATAATTCATAGTACTCTTAAATTGGTATTCTCACAGGTCTAGCTGCAACATGGTGAAGCCAATTATATTAGCAACTAGATGAATGTTGATCACTAACATTTCAGATAGTTTTATTTTTATAAAAATATTTAATAAATTGCATTTTTAATAAATTAAAATCTTCAGCTTTTAAAAAACAATTACTATTTTTTATATTCATTATTATAATTTGTTTTACTTTATAAATTCTAATTTTGAATATTTTAGAAGAAAAATAACATTTTTTAAAATATACATGACAAATGACCCTCACTTATTTATATTTACTTTGATATGCAATTTTGACAAAAATATATTCAAATGTTAAAAGCCATGTGTAGTAAAACCTGTGAAAGCTGGAATCTCTGTAAGGCAGAAACGTGTCAGAGAAGGAAAAGTCTAATATTTTCCACTAAAATGAGCAATAGAAAAGGTGGTAAGACTGCATCCTGTCAAAGGCAGAAAATTTGGGAGGCCTGGAAAAACAAGGTAGTCCTGTTCGAGTTCTGGCTCTCATAGATTTCACTGCATATGATCACATTTTTATCTTTTAGATCATTGATGTAATAGAACACAAATTATGTAAAAAGTCTTGATCAAGCAGTATAATTAGTGAATTTGCTGAAATAAAGGCAAGAAAAATAAATTTATTGAAAAATATATACTAGTTTATGGATTATGTATCTTTTTACCTTATTACTTATCCAAACATTGCTGATTTATCAACTGAACACTAAACAAATATATGCAATAATAAGTCAATTTACTTGTCTTTTTTATTTTGCTGACTTTCAGTCACATAAAAATATAGCTTTCTTGTATTTTTCAGTTTTGTCATTTTAAGATAAATTTTTCAAGGTAAGAGGATAGAATATATTTTAAATGACCATTTGAAAGCTTTCATACATAAGCCATGTGGGCTTCCATTTATAGTCTTGTTGCAAGGCCTGCAAATGAACACATAGGTAATGGGTCCTGTCCTTAAGATCGTCCTGCTAAATTCCACCTTCTTAACTTCTTAGTATTTCTTGCATGCCTCCCTTCCAAGTCCATTTACATTATCTTCACTGAATTCTCCTTTTAAAAGATCTTTGATTCCAATCCTTCCCACACAGTGGAGAAACCATGCTTTATTAATATTCAAAATACTTTTAGTGTGTTGCACATAAGGGCTTAATAAGTGATTGTGGATTGAACTGAATTGAGTTGAAAGAAAAAAGAAATGAGAGACAGAATGAAGGAAGTATCTGCCAGGAAAAAAGAAAAAATAAGTTGTTGGGTATGTGGCCAGAAGAGTGATTGTGACTAGGAGAAAGTCATTTGAACACTATTACATCTATAGAAATTGCCTTAGAAATCATCTTACATAATTTCTTAAAATATAAAGTAGCAGGCTCATGTTTCACATTGTGATCTAACTCTTCTTAAAGCCAGAAAAGATTTAGCAAAAAACATCATTGTATCAATCTAGGAAGTCTTATTTTACCTATGTTGTTATGGGTCTCTTCAGGAGGAATTTGGAAAGAATTCTTATCCTTACATGCTTTTTGCTCACAACTGAAAATCTAATCACTGTCTTGCTTCCTGACTATAGGCTCACTTGAATGATTTTTTTTTTATTAAGTTGTGTGTGGTTTTACTTTTATAATATGAGCCAAGCTTTCTTTCTGACATGCCTATCGTTAAATGAAATAAGTGTACGGAGAAAAGCCAGAGAAACCTTGAGGAAATTGAGCAGTTGTCATTTCCATGGGTGGGAAGACAAAATGCTGGCTGGCTAGAGAATAGAGTTTTGAAAATTCCTTCTTGAATGATTCTGTTTTCTGCTGAATATATATTAGAAATATTAGTGTAGAGGCTGCTGTGTGGACAAGAAAGCTTTGAAACTGTTACAGACTGTGTTTCATTGCTCACAAACATGAAGAAAATGTCATTTCTCCATCTCTTAAGACAGCCACATACTATTCTTGATTATTTTCCTCACTCCATGACTGAAAGTCAAAGATTAACTTGATAATATTTTGAAATATTATAGGTTAAGGCCGAAGAGAAAATTTCTATCACATCTTTAAGAAAGGTATTATTAGAATGTAAAATTTGGGGGGAATAAAGGATTAAAAACAGAAAATTTTTCTTTAAAAAACCCATAAAAATTAATCTTTAGAATGTGTGACTAGCTATTCTTGCTCCGAAAGGACAGTGAAATCAAATTAATGGCTATTTGCTTTAATATTTTTAACAGTATCTGGAAATTCTATATTATTTTTAGTGATAGTAAAAATATTATGAACTACATTTGATTAAATGACTTTCGTATTTAATTTGCTGCTTTGTATAATGTTTAGCTGTCTAATCCACATGCTTAAAGCTGTATTTCTAGCTAAACCAGTGCAGAAGTGTTGCTAAGGGGAACCAACTAAGAATTGTTAATGTATTGGTAAATATATACCTTAAATAGACTGTTTGTAAGGCCGTCGTGGGCGGTGGAGAGGAGAGAGAGGAAGAGCAAGGTTTTGGTTTGACTTCGTGTATGTGTGTGTTTTTTTGCAATTGAAAAGGTATTCCGTAAGTAGAAGAATTCTCTATTTCCCTTTTCTTTAACTTTCTGTCTCAAAGGTTTAGAAAGAAAATTTGAGAATTGGTCAATAAACTGAAAAAATATGAATTAATATAGCTGAATGGACGTCTTGCTTGGTCCAAAGAAGAAGAGGAAAGATTTAATACCAGCAGTAAATGAGCTGGCAGCTTTGATAATGCACCAGGAACTTTTTAGTCTGGAAGTCCCCAAACTAATTATTCAACAGCTGGAGGCTTCTGCCTCCAAGTTTATTTTGGTTTATGTGATCACTTGTAGTCATAGCCTTAAACTAGAAAGGAAAGATATAACCAATATGTATTGTTCAAGACCCTGAGAACATGGCTGTGAATCAGACAATCAAAATCTCTGCCTACATGAAATTTATCTTCTAGTGGGATGGGCACACAGTCAACAATCTGTTTGTGTCTTTCCTTGGTGATGCTGCCTCGTAGGCAGAAAAGGCTTGGACCAACAAGGCAGGGTTAAAGAATTCAAATTTCAGATTATCTCTTTCATTACCGTTGGGTTAACAGTATACCAGCCACTCAGAGTTCAGGCATTATTCTGGTTATAATGCATTTAGCATCAAGGTGAGTCCCTTTTGAAATACCTGAGGCTCAGCAGACCAGAGTTGGAGCTTCATTGTTGTGCACGTTGAGCATTCTATTACGGGATGCTTCCTGGATGTGTTAGTTTTGTAAACTTTTGCCTTTTTTTCCCCTTTATTTCCTTTATTTCTGTGATATAAGGCTTGCAATCATAATTATGGCTTTCCTGTGTGATAGTTAGGGAGCCCTTATGGTTTTGTTTTCGTTTTTCTGTGTCATATTTGGAAAACCAGAGGTTCCCTGTGTAACCTAATAGAAAGACACCCACAATAAATTATTTATATAGCTCTCACTGGTATATTGGAATATCACAGGTTGGCCTCGTTGGTAGCTTGTATTATCAGATCACATTTCTCAAAATCCATATTACCAACCAAAAATTTAAACACACTCAATTAGTAAGCATGTATTCCACTACTGAAAATACATGCCATTAAAAACAAAACAAAAGGAGAAAAAATATACTAACAAAAGGGTTATGGAGGCCATTACTATTATCTTTTTAAAGGTTGCTGTCTCTAATGTTCACTGGCCTGCCACCCCTAATGTGGCAACTTGTAAAATATATAGTTTTCTCCTTTTTTTTGGTCAATTCAATATATTTTGCTTGTACAATTCAATGAAACCAACTACATTATTCATGCTGTGCAACCATCATCAACGTCCATTGCCATATTTTCCATTCCCATAAACAAAAACTCAATGCTAGCTAAACAAAGATTCCCTTCTTTTCCCTTCCCTCCCTCCTCTGGCAACCACTGGTAAACTCTGATCTCTATACATTTGCCTATTCTAAGTGTTTCATATTAGTGAGATTATGCTGAGTGAAATAAGTCAATCACCAAATACATACATATATATATGCATATATATATGTTAATACATATATACATATGCATATATGTATGTATTTGGTGATTGGTTTATTTCACACAGCATAGTGTTTTCAAGGTTCATCCATGTTGTGGGATGTATCAGGGTTTCATTTCATTTCTTTTCTCTTTATGGCAGAGTAATACTCCATCATGTGCTGTCAAGTTGATTCTGACTCATTTGTGTGTATCTGCAACATTTTGTTTATCCATTCATCTGTTGATGGGCATTTGGGTTGTTTCCACCTTTTGGCTATTGTGAATGTGCTGCAATGAACATTGGTGTACATGTGTCTGTTAACATTGCTGCTTTCAGGTCTCTCGGGTATATACCTAGGAGTGGAATTGCTAGGTTATATGGTAGCTCTATTTTTAACTATTTTTTTGTTTGTTTTGAAAATATTCTATGATAAGACTTTTCTGTCTCTTAATCATCCAAAACTTGTAATTTGTCAATTAAAGAAGTATCTCAAAAAATGAATTAGAAGAACCTCAGGAATTGTCCTGGTATAGTCTACTGTCAAATCCTTTCTTGATTTTTTTTTTTTAATGTGATAGAGTCATTCAGTAATCGATAAAATACAATCAACTCAAAAATAGTATTGATCATTTGTTTTGATGATTCAGAAGACACTCAGTGGGCAAAACACCTGAAGGACACAACAAAGGCACTGATAAAGCACATGCAAGCTGGTTAATAGGTATTTCAACTCCTAGAATGCAGATAAAATAGCATTTTAGGGCATTAAAAAAAAAAAAAAAGTTGCCCTAGAGTCAATTCTGACTCATAGTGACCCTACAGGACAGTGTAGAACTGCCCCATAAGGTTTCCAATGAGCAGCTGGTGGATTCAAACTGCTGACCTTTTGGTTAGCAGCCAAGATCTTAACTACCGTACCACCAAAGCTCCATTTAGGGCATTATAAGAGAAAATTAAAGTTCCTACACAAGCACATTCAATTTCTTCTATACATTAGTGAGTGGAAAGATTAAAATGTCACTTCTCACACCAAATAGTAAGGATCAATCAGATCAATTCAGTTCTGTTCTGCTTCTGTTCTGACACCAGCTGCACATGCAGTATTTCTTCTTCTGACACTGCCCACATGGAGCTAGGTCAGACCTCACAAGTTACAGGACACAATCCTCCAGATTGCCAAGTGTGTCCAAGACCTTAGACACTAGCCGCAAGCTTGGGAGTCCATGTGATGCCCTCACTTCTGACCTGCTGGCTATAAATTTGGGGGTCCCTTCCACTCCCTCAGAATACCAGCCGTAAGCTCCAGGGTCCCAACACTCACTTCTGACCTACTGGCTCTCACTAATTCCTCAGGTTCAATAATTCACTAGAACGACTCATAGTACTCAAAGAAAGTGCTATAATTGCAAGTACAGTTTTATTATAGCAAAAAGGATACAAAATGAAGAAACATATAGAACAAGGTCTGAGAGGGTTCCCAACCTGGAATTTCCATGTCCCAAAAAGGGACAACTACCCCCTCCACTTGCATTGATATCTTTCACTAACCAGGAAGCCCCTGGAGCTTCTGTGTCAAGAGCCTCCATTGGGGCCTCATTAAATAGGCATGATTGAATCAGCCCACCTTCCCTGAGGTCAGCTGATATCATGTGGTGGTCTTTCTGACCTGGCCAACTCCTACCTGTGTCAACTCAGTAGGCTACCTGTGTCAACTCAGTGTTGTTGGAGACCTTAGGTGTTGTCTGGAGGCCTTAGGTTTAAGAGGTTATATCTCAGGAACCAATGACAAAGACCAAATTCTTCGGGAAAAGTTAATGTAAACTCCACACCTATGTTTACTCTTTTTTTTTTCCTATAAATTTATTTATATCCCAACAGATTAAACAATTATTTTTATTTTTATTCAAGCTTCTAAAGTCAGCATGACCTTGTCTAGATCTGCTGAGTTGGTCTGTCCAATGTTTCCTTGGCCGTACTTCTCTTTTACTAAGTTTGACTAGAAAGATTGGCTCTTGTCTTTGGAAAATTCATCTCCCACTGACTGGTTCTCTTGCTGACTGCGGCTAACTGACCTCAGGGTTAGCAATACATTCTGAGGCAATTGAGTCATTTCATCAGCAGTAGTCATGCAACTGTGAAATCTCTGTGGTGGTTTCCCTATCTATCTCTGCCAATTAGAAATTCCAAAGCCACTACTATGCTGACCTCAGTTCTTATACCCAAATTAGGGTAACTTAAACTGGACAGGACTCCTGTGCATATTTATGGACAGAAGGTAGGAAGGCTTTGCATGAACTAGTTCATATCCAAATTTTTAGAGACCTGGCACTGCCCTTTCCTCTTATCAGTATCCTAAGCATTTCTAAAATAGAGAGCTTGGCTATTAACTGAAAGGTTGGAGGTTTGAGTCTACCCAGAGGTACCTGGGAAGAAAGGCCTGGTGATCTAATTCCAAAAAATCAGCCATTGAAACCCTATGGAACACAGTTCTACTCTGACACACATAAGGTCATCAAGAGTCAGAACTGATTTGATGGCAACTAATTTATAAAATATAGGATGGATAGAGCAGAACAAATCTTGCTTCTCCATCTTGAAAACCCTAGTCTTAGTACATTCTCTTTGGGCTCTAAGCTATAAACCTGGCACACGGATTTCCATCACAACAACAGGTCTCTCTCTGTCTTTTTTTTTCTTGACATTCTTAGGAATAAATTAAACTCCTTAGTCAGAAAAAGCTCGACTGTAAAAATGGCGTGGGGGCAGCGTCTGACCTCCTCTAACTTCACAAGTGGAAGGAGGAACAAGGTCAACAGCCCAAGGCTGATTCCTATCAGGCAGAGGTCAGACATGCCTCCTCTGCCATCTTTACCAATTTTGACACCAACTATCACTTCTACGGCACTCCACTTCTCTAATGAGTTCAATAATTCATTACAGTGGCCACACAGAACTCACAGACAATATTACAATTATGGAGTTTATTGGGGAAGTAACAGGTTTCAATTCAGGTTCAGGAACACTCAGGATAAAGTTCTTCCATCAGGACAGCCTCTTTTCAGCTGTGCCCACAGGCATGCCACTCTCTAGCCCCTCAGCCTCTGCCTTGCTTGGGCAACTGTTTCAAAACTCTTATAGCTATGCCTGTAAGCACCGCAAGGCACCCCACTCTGCCAGTAAGCCTCACACGAAGGCACTCAGCTCTAGCTCTGTGGGTTCACAAGCCAGCTCCACCAAGTGCCTGGAGGCAACCTACTCCACCAGCAAACCTCCTGCTTGAAGGCACTCAGCTTTTTCACTCCATGGACTGGGAAGCCCACCACACCATCTCCTGCTGGTATCCTGCCAATTTCCTGGTTCTGCTGCCTCTGCTGCCGCCATTTCTCTGCTGTTACTTTTCACCGTCTTGCCGTCATTGATGTTACAGCTTTCTCTCTGTTTCCTAGACTTAGGAGGGTCTCAGCACAGGAATCCCAGGTTCAAAGGACTCTGTCTGCTCCTGTCTATTCTTTCTTGGTGGTGGTGAGATCCTCTCTCTGCTCTGGAATTGACTCTCTTTTAAGCCTAGCAGGATGGCAAAACTGACCGATCCCCTTGTTAGAGTTCCATATACCTTATTAGCATGGTCCCACTCAGTCATTTGGGGGGAGTTACAAGACCACAGTGAGAAAGGCCACAAAAAGCAGTCCATTGCACCACATCCACCCTTTGAGACTCACTGGCATAGACCATAAGCTCCTTGAGTGTTGGCATTGTCTTATTAATTGTTGTATATGATGCCTGGCACATAGTAGGTGCTTAATAAATACTGGTTGCTTTAATGAATAAATGAGAAACATTTGTTATGTTGCAGTTTTAAATGAGTACAGTTGTACAAAGCACACCAAATTCAAGCTCAAAGATCTTGGTCGCCTTGCTATTCACACTGATAGCTGTGGCTTGAGATTTTGTTGTCGGAAGGACAGTCTGCAGAGAAAACTTCCTAGCAGAACCAGGTTGCTGTTATTACTGAGATCATCCTTCTGTGTCTAGACATTTTATATGCCGAAGGAGAGTACTTCCTTTGCGTGTCTAAGCTATAAAGCTCACTATCTCTGTCTCCAAACTGTTCTAAGTGCCTATAAAAGCCTGGTACAGAATGGCACCAAAGAGATACAGGGCTAGTTTGTATTTGTTTGGAAATTGCAATACCATTTTTTCCAAGAAAAACTAGAGATTCCCAAATTCCCTGTCCATAAAAATGTTTCTGTTTCTGCTTTGAAAGGCTGTATCAGGTCTCGCCCATAAGAAACAAGAGAAGCTTGTGAAGAACAGCTTGGGAAAAAAGGTGAGGATTGCTTTCCAATCCAGAGGTATATGAAACAATCTTCACTTTGAACCACAGAGTACATCATGCCAAAATTCAATAGCGACAGTCAGTTGCATACAGGACTCTGTCTCTTCTAAAACGACATAATACTCCCCCTAGAATAACGTCAGAAGTGACATACTAGTTGCTGTCCAGTTAATTTCGACTCATGGGGACCCCACATGTGTCAGAGTAGAATTGTGATACATAGGGTTTTCAATGGCTGATTTTTTGAAAGTAGATTTACCAAGCCTTTCTTTGGAGGCAACTCTGGGTCGCCTTGAACCGTCAATCTTTTGGTTTGCAGCCAAGTGCGTTGTTTGCACCGCCCAGGGACTCCACAAGTGACAAAGGCTTCTGTTGCTTCCTTTTTTTCCTTCCTCTTTTCCTTGTGTTATAGCCTGCTTCTGGCTCTGTCCTCCAAAGCTATTGTGTTAATGCTATTACAAAGCCACTGACTCTGGAGGCAATTGGAGAGATCGTGTATGAGACTCACCTAAGCAATGATTCTTCTATGACATGCTATGTTGCTGCTCAATGGAAAGGGTCACTGGAAGTGGAAGTGTGTGGAGGACTTGGGTGTGGTGAGTAGCATGCTGTGAGACATCGCTCTCCTGCAGTTTCTGTATCAGAAAAGTCTGGAGCATCGTGTGAATCTGTACATCACTTGTAAAATCAGGAACCATAGAGGTCATTAAAAAAATCCATAATCTTCTCAGTCGATAGGAAAGCCAATTAAATGTTCAAAAAGTAGATCAATCCAACATTTTATTTAGTCTATTTTTTTACTGTTTTTTTGCACAGATAGCAATGTCTTTTGGTTGATTTTTAGCAAAAGTACAAATTCATAGAATCACATTTTGTCTCTTGTTCAGGATTCATTTCCTGGCACATCTGTCATCTGTGACCAAGATTTCCACTCTTATGCTCTAGATTAAATATCATTTAGAGGCAGATATTTGATTCTTCTTTTACTAGCAAGGCATTATATGATTTCTCAGCCACCAAGAAAAATAGTTGTCATAGCAGACAATGGATTCTTGACCTTATTTTTCCCTTTTTCTCTTGTAAGACAAAATGATGCATCTTGGATGCAGATTTCATTTCTGTGTCCTATGTGTCAGCACAGGACACATGGGTGGCACATATAGTTAAGTGCTCCACTTCTAGCCGAAAAGTTGGTGGTGCGAACCCATCCAGAGGTACCTCGGAAGAAAGGCCTGGTGATTTGCTTCCAAATGGTCACAGTCTTGAAAACCCTATGGAGCAGTTCTACTCTGTACACTTGAGGTCCCCATGAGTCAAAATCGACTTGACTGCAACTAACAACAACGTGTGTCAGCACAATAGACTTTCTTACTTATATTTTGAGAGACATGCCAATTTTTAAAAGCGCAGTCATAACCAGAGGTGGTTATAATTCCTGATCATTTCAGTATTATAAAGATGAACAATTATAGGTTCTCTCTCACTTTTGCTCTTGTTCTTGTTCTTGCTCTATCAATCATTCACACAATGCTAGGTACTAGTTTATGAGCCCTACATTAATTAATGCATTTAATCCTCACAACAACACCTTGAAGTAGATATTCTAAATTTTCACTTTTTAAAGAAAAGAAAACTGAAGCACCAGGAGGTTAAGAAATCTGAAAATAGCTACTCAGTGTCTAGTAACCGACAAAGCTATGATAACCTGACAGAGCTACGTTCACCTGACGGTCTGAATCCAGAGAGCTTACTCCTAAGGGACATTAGGGAGGCTCTATATCAGTTTTTTATCAAAGCCCTTTATCAGTTGCGTGATTTGCAAATATTCTCCCCCAGTCTATGACTTATCTTTTCATTCTCTTAACAAATTCTAATATTCCTATGGAAATGCAAAGGATCTAGAATAGCTAAACAAAGTTGGAAAGAGAAGAACAAAGTTGGAGTACTAAAACTACCTGATTTGGCCCAATCAGAATTTGTGTTGGGAGTTTTGTTATGAAGACCTTCTAATTTATCCTGTAAAATAACTGTCCCTACGAATCCTTTTTTTTTTTTAATTGTGCTTAAGTGGAAGTTTACAATTCAAGTCAGTTTCTTGTATAAAAATTTATACACACATTGTGATGTGACTCTAGCTGCTCTCCCTATACTGTGCTAGCACACTCCTCCTTTCCACCCCGGATTTCCCGTGTCCATTCAACTAGCTCCTGACCCTCTCTGCCTTCTCATCTCTATGAAAAGGGAAAACAATCTAAATGTTAAAACATGATATTTTACAATACATTGCGACATGAAGATAAGAAAAAACTCTATTGAAAAAGGAACATTTCAAGATACACAGAGATTATCTTGTTAAATTGAGTAAAAACATATTCAGGTTCCAAACCATATGTATTATGTAACCCTTTTGTGTGTATGTGTGTGTGTAGCAATAGCTATACACACACACGCACATAAACATATATGAAGACTGTTAGAAAACACATGCCAAACTATTAATAGTTTTCCTCTTTTTCTCCTTGTCTATATTACTGTGTTTGAATAGTGTTAAGCTCCTTCAAGTTGAAAGATTACCTTGCAACATGTTCGTGTTATCTCTGTGGCTGGGGACTGAGTAAAGAATACATGGGAAAGTAGAGAGAAGAGAAGAAAAGTCTCATCAATTCAACCATGGACAGTACAGCCAGCTTTGCAATCAGGCCTCCTCGTTGGACTCTCAAATATTAGTCAGGACACAGCCCTGCTCTAGCAACCTCTATCTTGTCATCTACAAACCAGCATTTGTTAAATTCCTGCTCTGGGTCATTGGTCTGGACTTTTCAGCTCTGCATAGATGCCTGTAGCCTCAGGTTTTCTCTTCTCTTTATCTTTCTCTTCTCTTGCTCTCCCTCTCTCTGCTTTTAGTTCTCCTGCTGCTATTAACTAACAGATTTATTTTATGTACTACAAAAATCAAATTTTTAAAGAGAGAGGCTCAACTTGGCTTCATTGATCATTTTCTAAATAGAAGGTCCCTGTTAAGGTATCTCAAGATCAAACACCTTATCAGCTGGGGCCTTTGGGTCAGATACCTACTCCTGTTCCAGTCAGCATGACCAGCAGGGTAGAGACACGTGCTACAGAGCATGGCCACTATGCTGAGAAAGTATTCCTCATGGGTATGGTAGACACTCAGAGGCTTCTCTGAAAAGGTCAGTGTACCAGTGAGGGTTCTCCAGAGAAATAGAACCTATATATAAAAATAACCTATATATATACACACACATACATACATACATACCAACTTCTCATTTATCGACATGGTTAGGTTCCAAAGACCAGGTCCTTGTGTGAAAATGGAGGATGACCACATCAGATCACAAAATAGGGGATGACTGTATCATTACATAACTGCCAAATTACATCATTACATAGCTGCCCAACCACATCATTATATAACTGCCCAATTACATCATTACATAACTGCCAGATTACATCATTACGTAACTGCCAAACCACTGAGAATCACGGCCCAGCCAGGTTGACACATAACCTTAACCACCACAGCCAGTGTTACTTCGTCTAGCACTTTGGACTTCATTACTGCCAGATATACAACATTAATGTACAAAATAGTTGGATAGTAGATTTTTTACTATTGTCATAAATTCAAAATGTTGACTAGTGAGATAGACGATAAGTGTGGAGTAGATGTATATATGTGTGTGTATATATATACACACACTTATATGTATACACACATATACATACACACACATATATATACCCGTACATACGTATATACATGCACACACCAAACCAAAACTAAACCCATTGCCTGTGAGTGGATTCTGACTCATAGCGACCCTAGAGGACAGAGTAGAACTACTGCATAGGGTTTCCAAGGAGCGGCTGGTAGGTTCAAACTACTAACCTTTTGGTTAGCAGCAGAGCTCTAAACCACTGTGTCACTGGGCCTCCATATATACACACATCATAATACATATACATATGTTGTTGTTGTGTGCTCTTAAATTGATTCTGACCCATAGTGATCCTATAGGACAGAGCAGAACTGTCCCATAATGATTCCTAGGCTGTAATCTTTACCAGAGCAGATTACCAGGTTTTTCTCCTACAGAGCCACTAGGTGGGTTTGAACCACCAACCTTTCGCTAGCAGCCTCAGTGCTGAAAAGTTGTGCCACCAGGGCTCCTTATTATATAGAGACAGAGATTTATTTATTTATTTATTTATTTTTCCGGCTGCCTTCTTCTTCTTTTTTTTTTTTTTTGTGCTTTTGATAAAGGTTTATAGAGCAAATTAGTTTCTTATTAAACAATTAATTCACATATTGTTTTGTGACATTGTTTGCCAACCCCACAATGTGTCAGTACTCTCCACTTTTCAACCTTGGGTTTCCACATTACCAACTTTCCTGTCCTCTCCTACCTTCTCATCCTTGCTCCTGCGCTGGTGTGCCCATTTAGTTTTTTTTTTTTTTTTTTTTT
>NW_004444010.1:10622552-10659625 GCF_000243295.1 Trichechus manatus latirostris
AACCTCAGGAGTGACTTCAGTACTGAGTTAAAAGAGTGTCCAGGGGCCGTACTCTCAGGGTTTCTCCAGTCTCTGTTAGACCAGTAAGTCTGGTCCTTTCTTGTGAGTTTGAATTTTGTTCTACATTTATCTCCAGCTCTGTGTGGGACCCTCTATTGTGATCCCTGTCAGAGCAGTTGGTGGTGGTACCTGGGTACATCTAGTCGAGCTGGACTCAGTCTGGTGGTGGTTGTGGTAGTTGTGGTCAATTTGTCCTTTGGACTAATCTTTCCCTTGTGTCTTTGATTTTCTTCATTCTCCCTTGCTCCAGATGGATTGGGACCAGTGGAGTATCTTAGATGGCTGCTACCAAACTTTTAAGACCCCAGACGCTACTTACCAAAGTAGGATGTAGAACCTTTTCTTTATAAACTATGTTATGCCAGTTGAGCTAGATGTTCCCTTAGACCATGGTCCCCAGCCCTCAGCCCAGTATTTCGGTCCCTCAGAGAGTTTGGATGTGTCAATGAAGCTTCCATGACCTTGCCTTGGTGAAGTTGTGCTGACTTCCCCAGTATTGTGTATTAGACAGATTTATTTTAAGGAACTGGCTCATATTATTGATTGTGGGGGCTGGCAAGTCTAAAATCCATATGGCAGGCAATAGGCTGGAAACTCTGGGATGAGTTGATATTGCAGTCTTGAGTCTGAAATCCATATAGTTGGCAGCAGGCTCTATACACAGGATTTCTATACTTCCGTCTTGAAGCAGAAGTCCTTCTCTGGGACTCTTCAGTTTTTTGTCTTAAGGCTTTCAACTGATTGGATGTAGCACATTCACATTATTGAGGGTAATCTCCTTTACTTAAAGTCAACTGATTATAAATGTTAATCACATCAACAAAATACCTTCACAAAAAAAAACCCCTAGACTAGTATCTGACTAAACAACTGGGCACCATAGCCTAGCCAAATTGACACATAAAATTAACCATCAGAGTCAGTGTACTAATTAAAAAGAAAAAGAGAGAGAGAGAGAAAGAGATAAAGAAAGAGGCAACCTATTATATATTTTTATAGAGTTCTCCTGATTAGAATGTTTTTCTTTATATTGAGCTGAAATCTGCCTCTATGTTACTTCTACCCTGATCCTTCTTCTGCTTCTTCATGCTTCCCTCTGTTTTCTTCAAATATCTGAGGACAGATAGTTATTTCCATTTCTTTGAACCATTCCTCCTATGATGGGGTTCCGAACCTGTCATTAACTTGGTCAGTCTCTACTGTGAGGGTGGGGTGTTCAGTTCATCCATTTGCCCTTAAAATGTGGCTCCCAGATATAAACACCATAGCCCAGATGTGAACTACCTACCCATAATTCCAGACTGAAATTACCTACACATTTTCAGCAGCCAAGTCAGACTACTGGTGTCTATCGAAATGCTCTTCCGGCCAGGTCTCTCTCAATGACACTCATACAATGGATTTGTTGTAACTTGAATACAAGAATTTACATTTGCATCTATTAAGCTTCACGAAGAGTATCATCATAAAAGTTCTTAGTGTGCTCTAGTTTACAAGCACTTTCACAGACATTATCTCATGTAATCCTCTCAACACGTTGATTTTGGGCCATAGCTGCTACTTGGCCTATATGATCACTCCCAATTGCCAGCCTTTCCTGAATTTACCATCAACATTGGAGTTTTCAACACAACTGAAGAACTGCAGGCAGGTGGAATAAATTTCCCCTTAGAGTATTACAGAGCAGACTGTGTTTAGAGCAGTGTACTACGCAAGGGGAGATGCATGAAGTTTTGAGATATGGTCATTGTATGGACTGAAATTTTTGTTGAGTTGAGATAACACAGAATATGAACCAACAGGGAATGTTTTAGTGCATTGCTAAGAAATATATAAATATATATTTCTTATTTTGCATGCATATGAAGTGATTGAAAATTACCATAGCTTGGGTTTGATATATGTATATATATATATATATAAAACCCATGGCATTTTCAATTGCCTCATATGTATGCAAAATGTGGACAATAATAAGAAAGACTAAAGAAGAATTGATGCATTTGAATTATGGTGTAGGTGAAGAATATTGAATATACCATGGACTGCCGGAGGAACAAACAAATCTGTCTTGGAAGAAGTACAGCCAGAATGCTCCTTAGAAGTAAGGATGGCAAGACTTCGTCTTGCTTATTTTGGACAATGTCTTAGTTATCTAGAGCTGCTATAACAGAAATACCACAAGTGGATGGCTTTAACAAAGAGAAATTTATTCTCTCACAGTCTAGGAGGCTAGAAGTGCAAATTCAGGGTGCCAGTTCCAGGGGAAGGCTTTCTCTTTCTGTCAGCTCTGGGGGAGGGTCCTTGCCATCAATCTTCCCCAGTTGAGCTTCTCAGCGCAGGGATCCTGGGTCCAAAGGCTGTGCTATTCTTCTGGCTCTTGTTTCTTGCTGGTATGAGGTCCCCTTATCTCTCTGCTTGCTTCTCTCTTTTATATCTCAAAAGAGATTGACTTAAATCACAACCTAATCTTGTAGAATGAGTCCTGCCTCATTAACATAACTGCCGCTAATCTTGTCTCATTGCCACCATAGAGGTAGGATTTACAACACATAGAAAAATAACATCAGATGACAAAATGGTGGACAATCACACAACACTGGGAATCAAGGCCTAGCCAAACTGATACACATTTTGGGGGGATACAATTCAATCCATAACAGACATATTCTCAGGAAGGACCAGTGCCTGGAGAAGGTCGTCATGCTTGGTAAAGTAGAAGGTCAGCAAAAAAGAGGACGACCCTCAACAAGATGGATTGACACAGTGGCTGCAGCAATGGGCTCAAACATGGCAGCATTTATGAGGATGGTGCAAGACCAGGCAGTGTTTCGTTCTGTTGTACGTCGGATTGCTATGAGTTGGAATAAACTTGATGGCACCTAACAACAACAAGAAATATATATGTATATATATGTATATATATATACATATATATATAAAATCAGTAGAATAATATTTTTTTTCCAAAATGTACACAAACATGCTCTTATTTTTGTATATACAACGCTAATCAAATGCAAGGATGAGATTTTCCCGAGAGGTTTGTAAAGTCGTCATGTAGCAGATACAGTACATGGCGTTTGACTAAACTCTTTTACTTCTTGCACCTTTGCATGAGTCTTTTCAGGTTCCATCCTCACACAATGCCTCTCTCTCATTGTGGAAATATGAAAAGTTTGTGGTTTAAGGTGGTGCTCTCCTAACGTTGGGCTGCTGCCTGGGCTGCCTGACTAGCCTGAGAGTCATTCTCTTGGCAGCATTGCTCACTCAGCTGTTACCATCTCCACCTCATTCCATTGCTTCTTCTCCCTATATAAGGAGAGTGCTCTGCCTCGCTTATTTTCATGCCATATTTTCATTCTCTTAGATCAGAGATGCAATGCAAGATTGTGGTTGTTGTTTTTCTTTGCAATCGTTTAAATATTACCTAGCTATAAAATGTAGATATGTATCTATTATTTCATTAAAACGGGTTGCTAAGTATCCAGTTTTGAAAAGCATATTCCCATATTGACTCTACTAACAGCTGAAAAATAATTACTAAATTTATGTTAACAAGTTGTATTGATATCTATAATACACCTGTTGTGTATGCAAGCAGCACAATCCAATGTTGATTTAAGCAAAAACGTCGCTGGTATTCAAAAATTTTCCTTTTTTTTTTTTTAGAATTGGAGCTCTAAATTTTTTATCAAGTGTATCTGTTACTTTTGTGGAAATCCTTTGCAAGCCATAGTAGTTCCTAGGGGCCCTGGTGGCACAGTGGTTAAGAGCTCTGCTGCTAACCCTAAGGTCAGCAGTTCAAATCCACCAGCTGCTCCTTGGAAACCCTATGGGACAGTTCTACTCTGTCCTATTGGGTCACTGTGAGTTGGAATTGACTAAATGGTAAGGGGTAGTAGTTCTTAATAATTGAAGTGAGATTATGTGTTGGGTTAAGACAGTTTTATAGGGGTGGGTGTGCGTGTGGCACTTGGGTAAGGGAATGTGTCTTCAAGTGTCTGTGTGTGTCTGTGTCTGTGTGTCTGTGCTTATCTGTGCACACGGAGGGAACTGAGCACTGGGGAAAACCACACTCCTATAAGCCCTCCCCTTCCATTTGTTATTAGTTCACACTGAAAAATGTAAACATAGACAAAAAGAATATTAAGAACTTCTTGCAATTGGTAGTAACTCACCTGGATAAAGATGAGGGCATAAATAATAGAAAACCAAACCTGTTGCCTTCAAGTTGATTCCAATTCATAGCGATCAAAAGCCCTCAACAAATCCTCATCCTCACAGTTGCTAGTTAGGAGTGACTTGCTAACAGCTCTAGCAAATTTCATAATGCTAGCGTAACAAAATGTAATCTTTAGAAATCGAAAACCCACTTCTGGTGAGACTGTTGGAATGGTTCATTTTACAAATATTTCCACCCGCGGGAACATATACAGATACTTAGTCTAGCCACCGCATATTTGCCTGCTTCATCAACTCCATTCCTTTTCACATTGGTAGAGTCCTGCTCTTGGTGCCAGACGTCCGCATACTTTATCTCATTTACCCCACAAAACCACTCGGTACAGTAGGTATTTTTACCTCCATTTGACAAGTATAGAAAGGAAACCTCAGACAGTTAAGCAATTTGCCATAGGCCATTCAGCTAGGAAGTGGTAGAACCACAAGTCCAGTTCTATTTGACTGCACAACCCACACTTTCCTGCTCCCATACTGCCACCCGGCCTTTTAGAGTCTTTCCTTTCTCTTCTGTTTACTCTGTGACTCACATACTTGTTGACCTAATCTGTATGTTGCTTACTGAGAACTACTTTAATATGATTCAGCTTTTAATGAGATCATTTTCCAACAAAAAATGAAAAGGTTAATAGTGAAGAGTATGTTCCAACCTCTCACCCCAGAGAAGAACTGCTGAGGGCCTGGAAGACTTGCCTCTGTTTTTACAGAAAATTATCAAGGAACCATTTTGTCCTCTTGTCATCTGTCTGCATTTCCACAAGAGAGCAAACCCATGTCTGCATCAAGTTTATTAGTCCTGCATCAGACAAAGACAACACCTCTGCCAGTTATTCAGACAGTTTCCACCTTTAGAGGCTCCATGTTAAGGTCCATGTTTATATTCCATCTGAACAGTTGCCTTTGTAAGAAGAATCACTGCACCCTCCCCAGGCTACTGTCTGAGGAGAGTAGAGAAATAGTGGTTTTATCTGGGTAACTGTCGGTGTTTCTAGCCTCAGCTCTTATCACAGCATCTGCAACAACCTGGAGAGGAGTCAATTTTGTCCTGTAGCTTCGTGGTGCTGTCCATGAGTAGGAATACCTGTTGCATTTGAATTTCATTTGAACCCACTCTATTGTGATGCTGATAGAACAATGCCCAAGATTGGTATCCTGGACAGCATTGGATTTCCTATGCTTTGGAAAATGGGTAATAATTTGGTTGCTTGTTGCCACTTTGCCCCACAAGTGGCAAGAGATGGGGAGAGCTGAATGCCCACTTCAGTTTCTTATCTCCACTTGCAGCTTTTAATATTATCATCTAATATAGAGATTTTTACAGTTTAACTTTGTCTTCAAACTATTCAGACCTAACTGTATCATTGATGCAAGCCTAGAAGCCATATCTTTTTACTTTCTCTAATCAAATAACTTTTTTATTTTCATTTAAAAATAGAAATAAGTAGAAAAATATTTGAAGTGAGAAGAACATCCTTCTTTGGAAGTCCTTATCAAATAGTATTGCCTGTTTGAGCACTAAAGTTTTTATCTTCTTAGAGCTTCTAATACTGGAAAGTTGAATATTTGCTTTTATTTGTACTTTTATTCACACATTCTTTCAACAAATATTTATTGGGCCTAAGCACTGTGAGTGACTGGGCCTGGGGCTGAGAATACCCAGCAGAGAGCAGCTAACACCACCCCGGTCTTCACTCAGCCACTGTGTAGATAAAACAAATATTGTGAATTTGTCTCTTTTTTTCCCTTGTACTTTGATGTAGCTAGGATAAATTCTATTTTAATAAAAAAATTAAATGCCTTTTTAGTTAATATTCGTTATTTATAAACAAATGGAAAATATAGGATCAAAGTAAATTATTTTTAAAATATACATAAATCAGGTGAGTTAAACTATATCTCAGTTGTAACACAGTACAAGTGAGAAAGTAGACAAAACAACAAGGTTTGTTTTAAAACATGGATATGATTTACAGATCCTGGCATGTTCCTGAGTGATGCTATTTGAAATAAGCCCTGTCTCATCATTGGAATACTTGTGGGTGGATAAAATTATTGGGTTAATTTCATTGGAAGATGTTATGGATTGAATTGTGTCCTCCTAAAATGTGTATTAACTTGGCTAGGCCATGATTCTCAGTATTGTGTGGTTGTGCTCAATTTTGTGATCTGATAATCCTATGTGTTGTAAATCCTATGATGTTAATGAGGCAGGTTTAGAGGCAGTTATGTTAATGAGGTGGAACACAATCTACGGGATTATGTTGTATCTTGAGTCAATCTCTTGAGATACTAAAGAGAGAATCAAGCAGAGAGAGGAGAGGGACCTCATTATCACCAAACAAGAAGAGCCAGGAGCAGAGCACATCCTTTGGACCAAGGGTGACTGTGCTGAGAAGCTCCTAGACCAGGCGAAGATGGATGATAAGGACTTTCCTGCAGAGGCAACAGAGAGAAAAAGCTTTCCCCTGGAGCTGGTGCCCTGAATTCGGACTTCTAGCCTCCTGGACTGTGAAAGAATAAATTTCTGTTTGTTAAAGCCATCTACTTGTGGTATTTCTGTTGCAGCATCACTAGGTAGCTAAGACAGAAGGTGTCTTGGTCGTCTAGTGATGCTATAACAGAAACACCACAAGTGGATGATTTTAATGAAGAGAAGTTTATTTTCTCACGGTTAAAGTAGGCTAAAAGTCCAAATTTGGGGCATCAGCTCCAGGGGAAGGCTTTTTCTCTCTGTCGGCCTTCTTCTCTTCGATGTTCCCCCAGACTAGGAGCTTCTCTGTGCAGGGACCCCAGTCCAAAGGATGCCCTCTGCTCCCGGCACTGCTTTCTTGATGGTATGAGGTCCCCCTGTCTCTCTGCTAACTTCTCTCTTTTATATCTCAAGAGATTGCCTCAGGACATAATCCAGTCTTGTAGATCCAGTCCTGCCTTACTAACACAACTGCCACCCATCCTCCCTCATTAACATCATAGAGTCATGATTTACAACATACAGGAAAATCACACAGTACCAGGAATCATGACCCAACCAAACTGATATACACATTTTTGGGGGAACATAATTCAAACCACGACAGAAGGGTAGATTCTTACATAAGAAAGTCCACTTAAAATTTACCTCCCAATTAAGAAATTGAGCATAGAATCACATGTTAGTACTCACAGCATGAATATAATAAGTATCTGTTAAATATTGAAATCAATAGCTCTCAGGTATATTAAAGAATCAAGCTACTTTAGAAATATTGAAACTCTACCTGCCTAATCCCTTTCTGGGAAAATTTGATTTTTATCTTTTGTTCACCTAAATATTAACAAGTTCAACTTCTAAGACTGACTTACCCAAGCTGTACATATTTTTAGGAGACATGATTTTAGTTCAATTTGGTTCTATGCCAGCTTTTTAAATACCCCAAAAGGAGTTAAAAATTGATTCCTAATGAGCACAAGGGCCTATGAAAGCAAACCTAAAATTAAAACTAGTGAAATCTCAATGAGAGGTTTATTTTCAATGAATCTTCCTCTATCTACACATAGACTTTGGCAAAATCCCCTTGTTCATCATCATTAAAAAGATTTCGCTAAGAGATTCCACTGACTCAGACATAGAGTTACCTCTTTGAAGTTACTTCTTTCAAGAAGTTAGCTGAGGAGGACGGAAACAATGAATGAGCTTTGCTTCTGAGCTCAATCTCGAAAGGTTTTGGTTCCTGGGCCTAGTTTTGTTTTTTTGAGTCCCCAGATAATCCTGATGACAGCTCAGAAATAGTCTTTTTGGTACTCAGACACTGTTTTTGCCATTTCAAAGTCTATAGAGAAAATGGGCAAAAGTCCAGATATATGGAGACATTTGTATACTTTGTCATTTCTAAAGGCATACAAGTAGAATTTTTCTTATAAAATGGAAGGATATCTAAAATGCCCAGGCAACATCTTTTAGCTAAATTGTTGGGCATAATTTTTCCTCTATGTGTTTAAAATTGATTCAACTTTTACTATTCAAACACAGATCAGATATGGCATTTTGGTGATAAAGTTTCTGGATCTCACCTCAGTTAGAGGAAAGGAATTTAATATTTTTAAAGCATTTAATAAACAACCATACTTCCCTCTCTTGGCTGGAACAGTCTTTTTGATGCTCTTTTCAAGATAAAAACAACTTACAGAAAGATTAGGGATAGAAGTAACTAACTACTTATTCAGAAATCTCTTATTGAACCCTGATTTTCTGCCAGACCTGTACCAGCCTTTGAGAATATAAAGATTTTGTTCTGCCCTTAAGCCACTTACCAATAAATGTATTCATTGATAGGACATATCTTCATTAAATCAGTTGCCTTTGGGTCCATTCTGACTCATGGCGACCCCATGGGTGTCAGATTAGAACTGTGCTTCAGAGTCATCAGTGGCTGATTTTTCAGAAGTAGATCACCAAATCTTCCTTCCGAGGTACCTCTGGGTGGACTGGAACTTTTAACCATTCAGTTAGCAATTGAGTGGTTTAACCATTTGCACCACCCAGGGACTCCAAGAATAAGGCAATCTAAAAATGCAATGAAGAAAGATACAAGGTTCTATAGAAGTGCAAAATTGGGGTATTTTATTTAGGAAAGGAAGTCAGAAAAGTTAATTAAGTTGAATCTAAAGCGTGAGTAGAAGTGATTAGGATGCCTAGGAAAATAGAGGAAGACAGCACATTCTTAGCAGAAGGACCAACATTTACAAAAGTCCTGTAGCAATGGGAAATATTCCAAATCCAAGGGACTGAAAAGACATCCAGGTGGATGGAATGCATTTGTGGAAGCGGAAAAGTTGTCTAATTAACTAGGTACAAGGTATCTAGTTTAATTTGAATTTCTGATAAACGACAATTTTTTTTTAGTATGCCTCATATTGCGTCTAAAAATCTGCTAAAAATCATTAGTTGTTTTTGTGAAATTCAGATTTAACTGGCAGTCTTATGTTTTTATTTGTTAAATCTGGTAGTCCTAGGGGGAGGACATATGGCAGAGGTAACGGGCAAGAAGGGCATAGAAGCCACTGCATGCCAGAGTGAAATGGGTTGAGTTGGTGTGAGGTGAGGAAATTGTGACAGCAGGTACAAGCAACTCTGCAGAAACTTAGCTGTAAAAGGAGTAAGTGAGATGCTACAAAAGCTGGGAGTGGGGAGGGAGGAATGAAGGAGCTGAGTGAGTTTATATTTTTGTTTTCAAAATGGGAGTGGTTTACCTTCTTAGGACCTGTATATATTCAATACCCTTCTTTATTTTTTTTTTTTCCTCGTCTGCGATCAAACTCTCTCTCAAATGGATTCTATTATTTGGCTCTTAAATATGTATAAACCACTCCAATATTTGGGTAATAATTAATATTTGAGAATTCTCTAACATTTGGATAGTAAAACTAACATTTGGTGGTCTCTATCTTCTCTTTAAAGTAGGAGGCAAACTAAGATGCTAAATATGAGGAGGAACAAAGCTGTTTTAGAGGTTTTAAGTGAGACAGTTTGGTCATTGTGGATTGAATTGAGCAACCCAAGAGGGTGTCAGCCAATATTAGTAGCCCACTTGAGTTTTAATCTCCACAGTTTCACGATAATGTAAACGTTATATTTGCTCAATGGAAAAGTTTATATGGCGGCATGGAAAACCCATTGTCGTTGGGTCTATTCTGACTCATAGCAACACTGTCAGATAGAGCAGAACTGCCCCATAGGGTTTCCAAGGAGCAGCTGGTGAATTCAAACTGCCAACCTTTTGGTTATCAGGTAAGCTCTTAACCACTGTGGCATGGAGGAGGAAGTAATTAATTGGTGTCTTAGTCATGTAGTGCTGCTTTAACAGAAATACCACAAGCAGATGGCTTTAACAAGAGAAATTTATTCTCTCACAGTCTCTTAGGCTGGAAGTCCAAATTCAGGGTGTCATCTCCAGGTGAAGACTTTCTCTCCCTGTTGGCTCTGGAGGAAGGTCCTTATCATCAATCTTCCCCTGGTCTAGGAGCTTCTCCACACAGGAACCTTGGGTCCAAAGGATGCACTCTGCTTCCGGCACTGCTTTCTTCATGGTATGAGGTCCCCCTGTCTCTCTGCTCACTTCACTCTTTTATATCCCAAAAGAAACCAGCTCAAGACACAGTCCAATCCCATAGATTGAGCCCTGCCTCATCAACACAGCTGCCGCCCATACCCCTTCATTAACATCATAAAGGCAGGATTTACAACACATAGGAAAATCATATCAAAGGACAAAATGGTGGACAATTACACAATACCAGAAATCATGCCCCAGCCAAATTGATACACATATTTTTTGGGGGACACAATTCAATCAATGACAATTAAGGTAGGAGAGAAGAGAGTCGTGGCAGGTGTCAAGAGGAGGAAGCACCTGTCTGATATGCCCTTGAGGAATGAGTAAGATTTTCCTGGCTGTAGAAGGTGGGGCTGGAATATCTTTCTTAGTGTACAGGAGAATAAATGCAGGAAGGAAAGAGGTCTATTATTTAGTTCGATTTTGCCTACAACAAGCTTATATTCTTACTTTGGGGGAGCCAAGAAGAGATAACATACGTTTCAGGAAAGGGAAACATCACTGAAAGTTGGGATAGTTGCAAAGGCTCAGTGAAGAGGAGCTGGACTTGAAAGGAAGAAAGGACTAAACCTTGCTAAGTGGAAGCTTGAAGAGTAGCTTAGGAAAAGACACTGTGACAGGGAAGTCTAGATTTTGCTCCCAGGCTTTCTTTTAGATGCCTCAATCATTTAAAAAAATGAATTTATATGCCTACAAAATTTCTATATTCATGTTATCTTCCTGCCCACAGAGATATTTGATATTACTAATCTTACTACAGAGGCTACCATATTTATTTTTCAGGCTTAAATTTTGCCAGGGACTTTCTTGTCCTTGGACATGACAGAAACTCAGAAATTCTACCCTTCCAGAAAATATGCACAGAATGCCTACTCTACACTCATAGCCCTAGGTCAAGTGCTGCCAGCACAACAATATGGAAGATGTTACATGGTGCTGTGAGACTAAATGCCATGTGGTATGACCAATCATTGTTCCCCTTGATCCTTTTCCATAGGAGAGGGTTAAGAGGAGGAAGTGAGCGCTGTGGCTGGAGAGGTCAAGGATAACACCAAGAGGGGTCTGGGCTCAGCTGGGTCTCAGCCTTCAAGGGATAAACTTATCTCCAGGGTTTCATTAATTTTTTTTTTTAACTCAAGGTCATAATTTTAAGGATTTCATAACAAAATCGCTTTGCATACACCCTAAATATACCTTAAATGTATTTAAGCCTCATCCAGAATGATTCATTGGTCACATTTGAGTATTGCCCAGAAGCCCAGAAGACGTAAAACACCACTCTGGGTTTTTGATGGGTTTCATCACTGGTCTGCAGTTTCGCAAAGATAATCAGGAGGATTTTTTTTTTGGTACAGTGCTAAATTAGTAATTTAGAAGACAATCCTTTATTCTGAGACGATCTTTCTACCTTTTTGTTGTTAAAATGTTCTTATTTTATGAGCTAATTGTGGTAGGTCATGGGAGAGTTTTAAAATTTTATGTCCTTGTTTTCAACGTGCATGCTTACCAGGGATTGTTTGTAATGTTAGTGGGTCTCTGAACTTTGGAAATCTGGAAAATTCCAGTTGTGACCAAGTCACAAAGAGTTGCATATTGCTCCCCACAGGACTTAAATCTAACTCATTTGAGACTATCACCAACACACATTATATTGAGGCTCAGTGTAAAAGGACTCTGTATATGGCTCTAGATTGAGAAAGCCTTCTTTCTGTGATTTGGATGCATGCCCATCCAAATTAATAAAATCCAGCAGAAAGTAGCTCAGTCCATTGCTGGAAAAGTTCAGAAGCCCTACCCTTAGAGAGGGCTGGATGCCAGATACAATGCCAAAACATGCATTCACCTCCTCCTGCAGAGAAACGAAACAAAACAAAGCAGTAACAACCACCTACCACAACTCAACCTCAGTAGCTCTGCTAGAAAACACATTATATCTCACTTTCCATTCTCAGGAAAT
Organism: Trichechus manatus latirostris; assembly: GCF_000243295.1. Lineage (NCBI taxonomy): Eukaryota > Metazoa > Chordata > Mammalia > Sirenia > Trichechidae > Trichechus > Trichechus manatus. Next base: position 10,634,904 of record NW_004444010.1, read on the forward strand.
CAGTGGTAAGATTTTTATCAGGATAACTCCTTCATCACGTGGGCGTAGACATTGCTCTGGGCTTTTTTTAATTCTGATTGCAGGAGTCCCGGATACTTACCCACTGGTCCTCCCTTATGAGACCTGAGGTCTTGCTATACTCTACTGTTGGTCACTTGGGCTTTAAAATTGGCTGGGAAAGAAATAGCAATCTTGTACTTCATTTGACACAGTGGCTGCAACAACCAATGAGCTCAAGCATAACAACAGTCATGAGAATGGCGCAGGACTGGGGGCCGTGTTTCATTCTGTTGTACGTAGGGTCGCTATGAGTCAGAATCAACTCGATGGTACAACAACAACAAACTTACTTCACTGAGGAGATGAACTAAAATCGCTGGGATTATAAATAGATGGAAAAATCAGCTCGAAATCATCTTATAGAAATTGATATAAGAAGTCAGAGATTTAAAGACTCAGATTCCCATCATTACAGAATTACTCTTGTGCTACTCTAACTCAAGGCTAGGGTGTAGCTGGGTTCTCACAAAGAGTGAGTGAGCATGAGATGGAGGAGCCTTTACTGTTGGTTGGTGAGATGAGCAAGTATATAAAAATGGACCATCCCTTGATTCTCTCTACATGCTTCAGGGTCTTGTTTTCACCCTTCTTCCTTTAATAGCTTTTCATCACTGCCTTAAGAATGGTCATATCAATACATCAGCATACTACCTTGGACAACGTTATGTACCACTTTTGGAGATTATGCTGGGGAACAACCCAGGTGTACTTCTCAGATGGACCCATGTCCTCTTTCTAATTCTCTTTCAACCATATAATTTTACAAAAAGCATGATTATATTCTGGCTTACTCCATAGCATCTCTAAAATCCTCTTTCCCAAAGAAGTGCAAAGTAAATGCTTCCTTGTATCGTTATTTGCTTTTGCACGCAAATGTCTACAGGATAATAAACACACTTACAATTATTTAATCATCTTCAACTAATTTTAATTACCGACTATTTGTAATAATTATCAACTAATATTTACTAGCATTTACTATGGACACAATTTGTCATACTGTGGTGGGTTGCATGTTGCTGTGATGCCGGAAGATATTTTAAATATTAGCAGGGTCACCCATGGTGGACAGGTTTCAGCACAGCTTCTAGACTAAGACAGACTAAGAAGAAAGGCCTGGTGATTTACTTCTGAAAATTAGCCAATGCAAACCTTATGGATCACAACAAAACATTGTCCCACTGCCTTACTTTGGACGTATCATCAGGAGGAATAAATTTTTAGAGGAGGATATCGTGTTTGGTGAAGTCGGGGTCCAGCAAGCGTGAAGGAGACCTTTGGTGAAATGGATTGGCACAATAGACACAACGATGGACTCGAACGTGCTGGCGATCATGAGGGTGATGTAGTGCTTGGCAACATTTCTTTCTGTTGTGACTACGATCACTGTGAGTGAGTTGGAGTCAACTCGATGGCAGCTAACAACAACAATGGATTAAACATGTGCCAAGAAAGGGGCCCTGGTGACTCAATGGTTAAGTGCTCGGCTGCTAACTGAGAGGCGGTTCGAACCCATCCAGTGGCTCCGTGGGTGAAAGACGTGACGATTGGCTCCTGTAAAGATTACAGCCTAGGAAATACTATGGGGCAGTTCGACTCTGTCGTATGGGGTCGCTGTGAGTCAGGATCGACTCAATGGCACACAAAAACAATAACAACAAGAAAGTCATCAAGTTATCAAGTGGCATATGGAATCAACTACCTAAAATGTGACATAAAATTTAGGTGTTATGTACTAAGTAAGTGTCACAGGCAGGACCAGCAATGAAGTTGGGCATCCCTGGTCCAAATCCTGGCTCACTCGCTTGTTAGCTTGGACAAATTAAATCTCTCCTGGCATTGATTTCATTTTCTGTAAAATAGAAAAATACAAAAACAAACAAACAACAGTATCTACATTGAAGGGTTGCAGTGAGAATCTGAGCACTTTTATGCTGTTTCTGACACATAAAAAAAAAACTCTTTGTCGTCGAGTCGATTCCGAATCATAGCAACCCTAAAGGACAGAGTAGAACTTCCCCATAGGGTTTCCAAGGAGTGCCTGAGGGATTCCAAGTGCCAACCTTTTAGTTAGCAGCGATAGCTATTAACCACTATGCCACCAGGGTTTCCTCCTGACACATAATGAGGTTCAAAAACCTGGAATATCTGTTTACCATTAAAAATGAGACCAGGGAAGTGGTACAGGAAGAGCTCACTGAGCATGAGGGGAAAAAGGGAGATAACAAGAAAATTGTGACAAGCCATCATTTGAGTGAAGAGCAATATTTCTGTGAGAGGAAAGACAGAGGTAAGGCACAGTGAGTACAGTATATACAGGGCCAGAGAAAGAGAGAGAGAGAAAAAAAAAAAGAAACTAACAAAAAAAAAACCCTACAATTTGTTGAAAGTCAATTATGGGCAAGGCGCTTTATGCGCATTACTGCATTTAATCATTATTGCTAGTCTACAACAGGGAAAATATTAGCTCCATTTTCAGATAAGACATTGAAGCTGAGGGATCTTTAAATAACTTGCCTAAGGTGACACAGATAGTAAAAGGCGGGGCCTGGATTTGAGCACACTATTCTCATCTACAAAGGTCATGTGGGATAGTGTTGGGTAGAATTAAGGCAGTGCTGTGATTATTAACTTTCACGCTGGAGCTGAACTTTTCCAGTGCATTCAGCCCATTCTAGTTTTGGTCCTAAATGTGGAGGTTGTTTCTTTCCCTGGTGTGGGGAGTGTGACTCAGCTTGTCCTGAAGTATTTCAACTGAACGCTATGCCAGCTGTTGTCATTTTGCAGGGGAAGGAGTCTGGAGCAAATGATGTCTTGGGCTGGAGGCCTACCTATCTGGATCCACAACATTTTAGAGTCTGTAGGCAAACCTGAGGAGGGTGAGCTTCTATGACTATTGCTTAATACCTTGACTTGTCCTGGAACTCATAACAGAAAAGACAGGTTCCATATCTTAACAAATGAGGTCTGATAAAAAATGCAAGACACTTGTCAGTGAAGGAAGTAAGTAAATATTTACCTACATCATGCACTACATTTCCGATTCCACATATGTGTTCTCATTGAACCCTTACTACAAGCTTGCAAAGTGGCCATTACTATCACTGTTTGTATAGGTATGGATGGGAGGCTTTCCAAGTCACACACAGGCACTATGTTTCAGAACCGGGATTTAAACTCAGGGCAATTTACCACCAAAGCTTCAAAGGCACAAAAATGTTAGAATTTAAGTAAAATGTGCATGTGCTGAAAAACTGTAAATACGCATAAATTACAATAAATTGTATTCCTTATTTTATATACATAAAATGCTTCTCTTATTTCATTTTATGTGGTCCTGCAAGACATATAGGAAAAAAGTATCACAAATAATTATTTCAAATAATTCCTCATCTTTTTATCTCAAAAAACAAAACTTATGGCCAATCTAGTTGATATTTTCTTGATTGGATTTAGCTTCTTGTAGTGGCACACATGGGTATAAGTGTTTGCTAGTGGCAAACTATACCTGTGAATGAGCTGTGCACTGTAGGCTCCAAAAATCTTTAGAGATAAGGAGGTAGAAACCATTTTGTCCTCTAAGCCTAATAAAACTGGGATGAATCTGTGGGCTCAAGAACATAAAGGCAATCTGTTACCTTACATGTACCCTTAGCTTCTTTGTACAATTGTTAAAATATAGCTATTACACACACACACACATATATATTTTTGTTGTTATTAGGTGCCATCGAGTTGGTTCCGACTCATAGCGACCCCGTGTACACCAGACTGAAACTCTGCCTGGTCCTGTGCCATCCTCAAGATTGTTACTATGTTTGAACCCATTGTTGCAGCCACTGTGTCAGTTCATCTTGTTGAGGGTTTTCCTCTTTTTGCTAAACCTCTACTTTACCAAGCATGATGTTCTTCTCCAGGGACTGGCTCTGCCTGATAAGATGTCCAAAGTACGTGAAATGAAGTCTTGCCATCGTCACTTCCAAGGAGCATTCTGGCTGTACTTTTTCCAAGACATGCCATATTGTCATGTTGATGGTAATTTTCTTTGAAATACTTCTGCACTGACAATACTTCTGCATTGTCAATGCATGGACAACATGCAATATAACAGTTAGTTTTAATCTATTTCCTGTGGTAGATTAAATATTCCATGGGTTGTTAGTTAACATCTACTAAAAGGTCTCACCCAAGTGGTAGCTACTGCAAGAAATTCAACTGCCTGATGAATGCTAGAGTTTGTGAAGTGGCATAGCAAATGTTAGAAACAGGTTTTAATTCATGAAATTAATGGTATGTGGATATAGGGAAATATTAAAGGCAAAATCTCCACCTTTGCATGAACAAGGCATAAAAACGTAGCGAGCCATGTCATCGGTACCTTTCAGCATGCTGCCTGAAGCTAAACTCTGACAGTCTCTATGTAGTCTGCTCATTCAGAGACCTTACCATATTTTTATGCAAATAACGTGCACCTTCTACATTTGTTTGCCAACCGCTCCCTTCCCCCAAGAGCTATTTTCATAAGTGCTATGTCAATTTTTTTACATGTTCCTGTAAAAAAATTAGCATAGAACACTTACAAAAATACCTCACTGGGGAGGGAGCAATTGGCAAACAAACAAAGGTACAAGTTATTTGAGTAAAATACGGCATTTGCCTGAAATTAGCTAAATCCTGCATTAAAATACTATTGCATTTGTCTTGAGGGAACTTTTCATGCAGGACATGATCCAAGCACCTAAAAGGTCAGAGAGCTGAAACTATATAAAGAAAGCTTACAGCATCGATTGTGTGATGTCTTTTTTCCTGCTCGTTAATGAATGTTTGTATAAGTAGCAGAATTCAGTTTGAGACTTGCTCTCATGTATGGTAGTGATGTCCAAGTAAAGAAGACCAGGAACACTCACGTACCTCTTACTACAGGACAAATCTACCAAAAAGAACCTAATAATTGTGAACAGCAAAATTGGCTTAGATTAGTTCACAGCACAGATCCACTGATATTTTCCCAAAATTGCAAATATTTTATTCTCCTTTGGACCATCATTCATGTTCTCTTTATGGTTAATTCGTATGAAACAACATAGCCTTGGATTTATGTAAGTTTTTCATTGTTGAAACTTTATGTTATCATCGAAGATTTCCAACCATTAAATGGATTTGGCAAAACTTGAACGCTTCACTTGAGATACTTTTCCCATGGCCCCTCCCAATGCCTGATAGTGGCAAAATGACTCAGCATCTCTAGAACTCCCTCCTTCATACATTCCAAGAGAACCTTCATTTGGTGGTATTTGTAACATGGTGCCAGGCGTCTGTTAATATGGCATGGATTAAATCTGAACCTTTGTTTTATATTTCAGAGTGGATTATTAATCATAAATCACCAGCTCTGCTGGCCAGTGTGTGTGGCTTTGGAGGAAAGAGTTTAATTTGCTGTTATTATTGGAAATACAATTTTTAAAAAAGAAGCTTCAAAAGTGCATGTCATCTGGATTGTTCAGAAGCAACTCTTTTAGAAAAGATCTACTTTATGGTCCCAGTCTTAGTTACCTAGCGCTGCTGTAACAGAAATACCACAAGTGGGTAGCTTTGAAAAAGAGAAATTTATCTTCTCACAGTTCAGAAGGTTAGACATCCAAATTCAGAGCACCAGCTCTAGGGGAAGGCTCTTTCTCTTTTGGCTCTGTGGGAAGATCCTTGTCTCTTCCAGCATTGCTTGGTTCCTTGGAGGTCTTCACGTGGTGCGGCTTCTATTTTCTCCCATTTGTGCTTGCTCGTCTCTGTGTCTATGCTGCTCCTTATAACTCAGAAGTGACTAGGTTTAGGTCTTACTCTACACTGGTAGGGCCTCTTTAACGTAACAAAGAAAACCTCCTTTCCAGACAGGATTACATCCACAGGTATAGGGATTAGGATTCCAACACAGATTCTAGGGGGATGCAATTCAATCCATAATGGTCCCTTCACACTACTTTCCTTCATGCATTTCAACAAGCAAACATACAAATCCAGTGAAGGAGCCATGGTGCTCCTCCTTTGGTTGCAATCCAGACCATATTTCTGTGCTTTGGTGAAGAAGCTGTGGTGGTGGCAAGCAGGGTCGCTAGAGAAGAGAAAAATAGCAAGGAGGACTAGGAAGAAACAGACTTGCTTATGTGGACCTTCTCCCTCTTCTTATATTAAAAGGATGCTGGAGGGAGAAGTACAGGGACAGAAAACCCTAAGAGAGAAGAATCTCTCTGCACAGAATAATGAACACAAAACTAAAATGTAACATTTGCTCTCTGAGGTAATAGTTGCTCGTTTGGGGGTATAAATTCTGAGCAAATGTGTGTGCTTATGTCTGCCTTTCTTCTCATGAGGAAACATGCCCAGGATCCAGGATCATGCTACGTGGCTTCAGCCAGCTGATTCTGGCTCTGGATTATTGATACACATGATAAATCAATCACCGTGGCACTTGTGGAGTGGGAGTGTGGGGAAATGTGGATGCATGTAACACTGGTGAAGCAAAGGTCATTTTAAGAGTTGGCAGTGTCAGATTAATTTACCTGTCATTTTTTAGATAGCTAATAGTTTTTTACAGAAGTTTTTCAAGTTGAACATAATTCTCATATTTTACAGGCCACACCTTTGTAACAGGTACCTGGTTTCCTATCTGTAGCAGCTTCTCCCTGCCTCTCCCATAGAAAATGCCAAAAAGACTTTTGATTGCTCCAAACTTTGTTTATTGGTGAGAGTTTACCAGCAAAATGTAGGGCAATAAATATGTCCCTTCCTTTTTTCTCTTCTTAAGATTTTGCTGGTGATTCTATATGTGAACCTTGTAGAATCATTTGCTTAGTTATTTAGGAAACATTTTATGAGAACCTATCGGGCTCAAGGCCTTGTAGGGACAATAAAAATGACAGGGACTAAAGGAAGTTGGAGCTGGTGTTCACTGACTGCTTCTTGTAGCTCAGCATTCATTTATTTAAAATATATATTTTTATCAAAGTTAAAAATGTCCATAGATTTAGATGTTAAATAATTCTTGAAGGCTTATAACATTAACAAAACAACAGTCCCTGTCTCATCTACTCTTCCTCATTTTTTTTTTTTTTTTCCTCATTCCCTAGAAGAAATCACAATCACTTTCATTCTCTTGGTTGTTTCTTCTGGTATTCGCCTACATTAAAAAAAAAACAAAAACAAAAATAAAAGAAAACAGGTGTCATGATTCTAACTCACGGCAGTCCCATGTGTGTCAGAGTAGAACTGTGACCCATAAGGTTTTCAAGGCTGTGACCTTTCCAAAGCAGATTGCCAGGCCTGTCTTCAGTGGCACCTCTGGGTGAATTTGAACCACCAACCTTTCCTTCAGTAGCCAGGCTCTTAATCGCTTACGCCACTCAGAGACTACTATCCTCCTCCATAGTTTTATGTAACGTGCTATACTGCTGTTGATTCATTTGTCCATTTTAGATATTATCTATGAACATCTTAAAATGAAAGAAAAGAATTTAGCTTTCTTTAATACCTCCTCTCATCACAGCACATACTTCTACCTCCTTTGTTTTCATAATATAATTTAAATTATATAATTTTTGGTCAAATCTATATTCAGTCCATGCGTTGCTATGTTTATATAAATATTATTCACAGGTTAATCGTGCAGACACCTGGCTGTGTAGGAAAGGAAGGGCTGAGAGTTTCAATGCTTCTCACAAAGACTTCTAATCTGTCCTTCCATTTTCAGCCCCACCTTCCCGCCATTTTGGAGAGCCCTCTGCCTGCAGCTCCCAGGCCTTCTGAGGTTCTGAAGTACAAATTAGCCTTCATGGCTTCATTCATTGCAAGTTTTCTGTATTTTCTGATCTGCCATATCAATTACCATTTGTCCATTGCTTTCCATCTTTTTTATCTGTCTTGTCTCTCATCCCTTACTCTTTCTGCCCTTATGGATGTAAGAATTTTTTATTTATTTACTGAAATTTTAATGTATTTCTTGACCTATATTTCAATCTGCCACGTTTAATGGAAATCTCAAATATTCCTTTAAAATTCTAGATCATAATACTATGTACTATTATTAACCTCATTTTATAGATGAATAAATTAAGGGTGGGAAAAGTTAAATCATTTGCCCAAGGTTGTATCATTAATAAGTGGTAATTCCGTTTACTAATAAAAATATTGCTCTTTTCCTTCTAGCACTTTACCTTTTATTACAAGATGGAGTTCCTGTTTTAAAGAGTTTACAGTTTCTGGGGGAAGGTAAGAAAAGTTCACAGACATCAGAATACAATGCATTAAATGTCAAGAACAAGAAAACTGGCCCAATGTGAAATGGGAATTCAGAGGAGAGAGAAATGTGTTACTGTCCATTTCTTTGTGTCTAAAACTCCACTTGCAATTGAAGACTCTCTCTTTCTGTGCCTTAGGAACAATTGTTCATACAGAAATCTTATTGTGACAGGACTTAACCTCTATTCTGCAGCCACCTGGGATTTGACAGTATCCCAGGTAGTCTTCAGAGGGGAGTGGACAGTTAATTTTTATTTTCACATGACAACTGCCCTTAAGGTGATATTTTAGAGGGAAAAGAACAGATTTCTGGCTCTGATTCACCGCAAATCTGTGAGTGCATTTAGCATTTAAAACATTCAGAAGATAATTTTTTCCTATATTTATTTTTGCCAGTGATAATAAACAGTCCTTGATCTTGTTAAATCTGAAGTGTGTGTTTGTATGTAAAACTCATTGCCATCAAGTTGATTCTGACTCATAGTGACCCTACAGGACAGGGTTGAACAGCCACCTAGAGTTTCCAAGGAGCGACTGGTGGATTCGAACTGCAGAGCTTTTTGGTTAGCAGCCATAGCTCTTAACCACTGTGCCACCAGGGCTCTGTGATATGGACATCCCTAAATTTCAAAGATGGTTTAAAATTTATCCACATCTCTCTAGACCTGAGTTGATTTGGGATATTTTTGGCCAGTTAAGACTATTATCACTCATGCCGTTTGCACTCTGCGGATCTAAAGTGCTACATATGTGGCGTTTCAGGCGGCAGAATTCTAGCCCGTCAGGGCACAGGCTCTAGAAGCTGTCGGGCTGCATTTCATACAAAGATCTCCCACTAGCTAGCTCAGTGATCTTGGGAAATTTCTTTAAACTTCTCTGTGTCTCAGATTTCTCATCTATAAAATGGGGATAATGGCAGAATCTAGCTCACAGTGTTGTTATGAGGATTATTGAGTTAAGAGATAGATATGTGACTCACTTAGAATAATGCCTGGTACATGTAAAATAGTCCCTGGGTGGTTTAAACAGGCAATGTCCTTGGCTGCTAACCAAAAAGTTAGAGGTTCGAGTCCATCCAGAGGCACCTTGGAAGAAAGGCTAGGTGATCTACTTCTGAAAAATCAGCCATTGAAAATCCTATGGAGCACAGCTTTACTCTGACACACACGGGTTGCCATGAGTCAAAATCGACTCCGTGGCAACTGGTTTTACATAAAAAACACCATATTATCATCAGTTCAACCTCGTGCAGAAACAATCTGTGAGGCCCACGTATGCTTCAAGTGCAACTGCATTTACTGTAGCAGAAGGTTCTTTAATCATGCGTCCAGTATTGAATGCAGCATCCTTTTATTGAATGTCTACCTACCGCGTGCCAAGCACACTTCTCAGGATGCAATGGAAAGCAACATCAGACATGTCATTGCCTTCAAGGACTCCCCAGCAGAGTAGAAGAGACAGTCACAAACCAACTCATTGTACAAATAAATGTAAGATTACAACTGTGATAAATACGAGGAAAGACAGGCTTCATGACTCCTTATTACATTTGAGTTCACAAAGTGGAAGAACCCACGAAAAGTTCTGGTGCCAGAGAAGGGAAGGGCTGTGCTGTGCAGAAACCGAGAACATCCTGAGCAGCTAATTAAAATCTCTCTTTTTGATTGCACACTGGCGGATAGGATAGCTTCCTCTCTCGCCTTTCCTTGACACAACATGCTCGGGAGGAATGCTAGGGATGGGTGGGGTCTTCCCCAGCACGAGAGTGAAAGGGAGCGACATACCGAAGGGATGACGGCGTAAGACATTGCTGCAGCTGCTAATTCCACCTCCACCCTGTGGGACAACTGCTTTGCAATATTTCAAAGGCAAAGTCAACTTACGGGAAAGAGGAAAAACATGCATTTAACAACTTCCTTGACTGGAAGTCTGGATATGAGCGAGGCACATTTTAAAATTGCGTTTAGGGTAGAAATATACTTGGCTTTTATAGCTATCTGTGCCTGGGGTCCACGGAGCCCAAACGTGCACTTATACACAGAGCACACTTCGTTTTTTCAGGACATTTGGCAAGCAACTTGAATATTTTGGCCCTTTGAATACAATACTCGCTCATCTCATACGTGCTGCTAATGCCATTTCTACCAGAAAACTCCAGCTGGGAATTATATTCAGAATCCCTTTTGCCATTCTTCATTATGAGTGCTTGAAAGGGCAGTGCTTGAAGGGCAGTACCTGCTGAACTTTTTAATCATTAAGCTCAGAAAAATGCATTCCTTTTCAGTATCGTGTAGCACATCAAAAAAAAAAAAAGAATTTAAACATGAACAGAGACAGGGTGACATATCAATGACTGAGAAGTAAAATATAAATATTTTGCCTCCATTGACCTTTGTATTTGTGTATTTATTTGATATTTCTATCTTTCTCTATCCATCTCATTTAGTTTCTCATCCTTCCAGTTTTCGCATTTAATGTGATTGGTTGTTGACTCTGCATTCGGCATCTAAGACAATTAAACAGTTGTTTCATGAGCGCCTACTATGAGTTAGAAAAGAATGTCCTTGAACTCATGAAGATTATAGTCTAGGAATGAAGACACATAGGAACACATAATTACCGTATTTTTATGCAAATAACATTTTTTGCCAACTGGCCCCTCCCACCCATGAGGTATTTTTGTTAAGTGCAGTATGCTAATTGTTTTTCACAGCAACAAGGAAAAATTGTAGTAAGTGTCAAGTAAAGAGAGGTATAGGACTCTCTGCGATCATATTGCAATAGTAATAATAATAACAACTAAGATTAATTTAAGGAGTCCTGGTGATGCAGTGGTTAAGCACTCAGCTGCTAATTGAAATTTTGGCAGTTAGAATTCACAAGCGGCTCTGTGGGAGAAAGATGTGGTAATCTGTTTCTGTAAAGATTATAGCCTTAGTAACCCGATGGGGCAATTCTCCTTGTTCTATAGGGTCGCTATGAGTCAGAAGCAACTTGACAACACGCAACAAGATTAATTCAGTGCTTACTATAAACCCAGCTTATGTTCTAAGTGATTTACATGCATTATGACTTAATCCACATACCACACCTATGAGGTAAAGTACTGTGATCTTTTTTCATTTTATAGATAAGAAAGCCCAGAGGAATTAAGCAAGTAGCCAGACAGAGATTTGAACCCAGTGGTTTGACTCCTGTCTTATATGCCTAAGTATATTCTCATAGGCAAGAGAATTTAGCCTGGTCTTTCTTGAGGAAATGTGTTAAAGTTTGGAACTGTTGCAATTTTTTAAAATAAATTTATTGGTTTATTTGAGTATTCAATTAGTTAAAAATATGAGAGCAAACATTTTTCTCTGAAGAATTAAGGTAGATTGAAAATAAAAATAAAATGCCTCTGAATGCAATGGGGTGTCCTGGATAGAATCCTGGAACAGAAAATATATTAGGGGAAAGATAGTAAAATTCAAATAAAACGTGGAGTTAGTAGTAATGTACTGATGTTGGTTTCTTAGTTGTGATAGATGTACCATATAAGATGCTAACGACTGGGGAAAATGGGTGTGGAGTATATAGGGACTCTCTGTACTATCTTTGCAAACCTTTCTGTAAATCTAAAACTATTTGGAAAAAAATATATATGTATATAAAAAACCAAACCCATTGCCCTCGAGTCAATTCTGACTCACAGTAACCCTATAGGACAGGGTAGAACTGCCCCATACGGTTTCCAAGGAACACCTGGTGGATTCGAACTGCTGACCTTTTGATTAGAAGCCATTGCTCTTAACCATTATATCACCAGGGTTTCCAATATATATATACTTAATCAAAAAATAAAATAAAATATCTGTCAGTCTGGTCAACCCCCACTGAGTTTTTATTAGTGGCAATCATAACAGTTCTCTAGAAGAGAGGTGGCTCCTCTTTTGCCTCCTTCCTCCACTGTATAAGGAGGGCAGCATGGCCATTTGTGATCATTTGACTCAGGGTCTCCTGCATGGCCAGGCCAGGCATGCCCTACAGTTGTGCTATGACATCCTCTGTAACCCAGAAACCCATGTGTTTAACATCATGTCTTTGTCTTTTTCTTAGAAACTGACATTCTTTTTATCCTTATGCCACCCAATAAGATGGTTCAACAACTTTGTTCCATTGGGTTTTCATGCAGCATGTTCCAAAGTGAGGCCCAGGAATGAATCCTCCAGTGTTCTGGGTCATCAGATGTGGACTTGCATGACAGAGCTCTCATTCCATGTTTGTAGAGGCTGGCAGTCTGAAGCCTGGCAGGCCCAGACATCGAATGACTCCTTTGGAAGATGAGTAGCTGCAGAGACTTGTCTCCTCCCCGCCCCCCCATACACACACATAGCATCCTATTGCTTTTTCATCTTTTATTATAGTTTACTAGGAGTTTGAGAACTATCAATCTCTGTAATACTGCAAGTAACTTTCCAGGGAAGAGTATGTAGCCAAGTGGCTGAGGGATCAATAAAATAAACCTCACTTTAGGGATGTCAAAAAGAGTGAGAATAACTTTGAGTTAGCCAGTAAGGGTCATCCTCATAAAGTCCCAGTGATTCTGCCTGCTAAATATTTCTCAAATGTATCTCCTCCTATATTAAGTAGTCAGGATCCAACCAGGAAAAGAGAAGCCTCTTTAAATATTTTTAAAGAGGAAATTTTATACATAGAATCGACTCCAGAGGTGAGAAGCCAAACTGAAGACAATCAGGCAGTTCAGACGATAGCAATAGCAGAGCCACAGTCAACTCTGGGCTGGACAGACAAAGGGAGGAAGTGGGGTTCCCAGAGCTTAGGGGTGAGGTTCTTGGGCACAAGCCAGAACTGTGGCACATGTGGGCAAAGCAAGCTAGAGTCAAGGAGGAGATGAAACTGCTGCTGCAGGTGTGATCGGAGGCCCAGAGAGAGGGTGAGATACACTGGATTTTCGTTTCCTCTTGCTTCCCAGTCTCCTGTCTGTAACTTGTTGTTCTTAACTGTTGTCAAGTCAACCCCTGACTCACGAAGATCCCACACACAATGGAATGAAGTGCTGTCTGGTCCTGGGTCAACCCCATGATCAATTGCAAATCTGACTATTGTGATCCACAGGGGTTTGGCTGATTGTTGGAATTAGATTACCAGGTCTTTCTTCCTAGTCTGTCTTAGTCTGGAAGCTCCAGTGGACCTATTCAGCATCACAGTGACATGCAAGTCTCCACTGATGGTGGCTGTGCCTGGGTTGCATTGTCTGGGAACTCCCACTGGCCAAACCCAATCAAAAACCATATGACATGGAGGCCACGGAAATATAGCCCAGAGAAGTCAGCTATCTGACTACAAACTTTTTCCAGAGAGCACAGAGACACTGCCAACTGCTTATGATGAAGCATTCACCATCTGTTGCTTGCACCATTACAGAATCATCCAACCCATTCTCCTTGACCCAACAATCTCGAGCCCCCTACAATTCATCCTCTATACAAGCTAGAATGATTATTGCTAGAACCCAAATATATACGTGAAGCCCCTGTTCAAACCCTTAAATGGCTCCCTGCTGACTACGGGCTATGTCCAAGCTCTTTAGCATGGCAGACTTGCCCTTGTCTATGACCTCTGCTCTCCTCTCTAGCTTCATCTTCCACAGTTCCCTACATGACACAGCTTTAGTGCACCGAAGACTACAAGGACACAGAGCAATGTTGGCTACTCAGTGTTTGTCATTTTGGGGACTTCAGAAGGAGGGTTCCTGGCCCAGGCATCAGGGTTGCCATGGAGGGCACCACAGAAATAACACTCATAGCTGCCACTCTTGAATAACTTCTGGATATCACCATGAGAAGGCCTGGAGAAGAATAAGAGAAGACTTCTAGCAAGAGCATGTAAGACACCCCATAGAAATCCCTGGGAAACAAATGGGAGGAGAAGCAGAAGGGCTTTGAAGGGATATCAGCTAGTGCAGGCATGAGTCAGCGGGATCTGAGTAATTGTTCTTAATGTAATTCATCAGGTTGGTTAAATTTAAATTGGGCTAAGTTTTGAGATTATATTAAGAATAGAATACAATGTCCAGATATGTTGCTCAAACTATTGTTACTAGAATTAATCTATCAGTCACTAGATATCTAGCAGAATGAATGAATACGGAGGGCTCATTTCTGATAGGTACTAGATGCTATTTATCTGTCATCAAGGGCGTAATGAAAATAGAGAAGGAAATTAATGTACAGGAGACTATTAAGAAATAATTAAGTGCTAGAAGGTATGATGTGGACTATGGGTCAAATAGAAGGTAGAAAATGTGAGTTTGAGAAAGAGAAAATTTCATGAAGTTTCCATAACTTCCAGATTTTTTAAAGAACATTTGTATCTATGCCATATATCTCTATCTATATCTATATAAATCTTCTTTATATTTCCCTGGAGTCTTACTGTAGTGTAAATGTCCTTTTTCATGAGATTAAAAGGTAATACCACTCTTTAACATCAGAAGGAAATTAAACATTTGTCAAACTAACACAATGTGCTATGCATTGAGCTGGGCAGCTTACATGTCTTTCATTTTGTTATCATAACTTTAACAGATGCGGGGAATGAGGCGCAAAGAGGTTAAATGAATTGCCCAAGGCTGCACAGAAAGTGGAGGAGTTACATAACGCTGCCTTTTAAAAAATAGCACAAGTAGGTGACTTTAAAGAACAGGAATTTATTTTCTTATAGTTTAGGAGGCTAGAAGTCTGAATTCAGGGAGTGGCTCTAGAGGAAGCTCCTTCTTTGCCTATTTCTGCTTCTAGTAGTTGCAGGCAATCCTTGGCACTCCTGGGTTGTAGATACATTAGCCGTGCATATCTATCCTTACATGCATCTTCCCTCTGTGTGTCTCTATATGTCTTCAGCTTTTTTTATAACTCAGAAGTGATGAGGTTTAGAACCCATCCTTCTCTGGTATGACCTCATTAACATAATAAAAGAAAAACCCTATTTCCAAATAGGACCACATCTATAGGTGCAGAGGTGGGGACTTCAATATATATTTTTGAGGGGCACAATTCAGTTCACAACAGTACCCATCTCTGGTACAAGAGCAAGCACAAGCAAAGATCTTCTTGAGGCTTTCATGCTTACCGTCAGCATAGGCTGTACTGCTGCTGTGCCGGTAATAAGAATGCAAAGTTCTGTCAAGTGATCATCTTTATTGTACTATTTACACAAAATAATGCTAGGCTTATTGACTTTGTTTTTGTATGCTTGTTGGTTCTAACAACTAATAGTAAGTAAATACAGAAAAAAATATAAAATCAACATGTGGTAAAAAACTCTGGTTTAAAAAAGAAATTCATTCCTCAGAAATTAAATTGGTTCTGCCTCTATTTACTTGGTCAACTCTTCCCATTTCAGCCATTCCCATCAACTAATAGTTATATCCCAAAAGTCTGAGAAAGGAAATATCTAACCACAGACAATAAATGCAGAGAATGCCCGCACAGCCAAGGAGAAAAGGAAGGAGAGGCCTAACACATTCATCCCCTATAGGTTTTATGCACTAACGCTTTTGAGACTCTGCCGTGCTGCCTCCTTCACTCTGCCCATCCTTGCCTCTGACTCAGCAGTCTAGATTAAGAAGACTTAGGATCTCTGTGGCTCCTTGAAGCACAGTCTCTAATACCTGGTGCCAAAGGGTATGTGAACATGATCACGTTTGAAAGGATGAGTGACTTCAATTTGTCCATCAAGGTAGAGCTGCAGTATATACGTGCGTGCCTAGAATGAGCTGAACTGTGCTCTGATTTAAAGGAATTATGGATGCCCAAGGCAATCTACAAAATATTAGCTCTTCTAAAATAACGATCGCCTTCATTGTTGACATTTTTCTTCCGTTAATCTTTTCCTGTCCTTTTGGACAAGGGGTTAGGTCTGATCAAGTTGTTATCTGTATAAGGAAGTCTTAGTCACACCTAAAAGATAGGGTATAAAGGAGTCAAATATGTTTCTTTTTCTTTCTTTTTAAATTATTTTATCTACACAACCATTCATTCATTCAACCATTTGCTCATTCATTTATAGTTAAGCAATAGCTTTGCTTTGTGACCAGAAAGCTCAGGTACTTGCCCTAGGGCTGAAGCACAGAACTACTGTCCTGTGCACTGAGTATAGTTTGGAAATTCAGACCTAGATATTTAGAATGATAGAATTTCAGTTAGTCTGATTTTCATGGCAAAAAAATAGCAGGCAAGTCTCTTTTCCTCTGTTTATTTTCTTTTTAATTTTCTCAAAATACTGTCACATAATTGAATTCAGAAGCCCAGCTCTTTCTTGCTTCTTTCTATCCTCAGAAAAGCCATCATTTGGGAGAGTACTTAAATTCATTTCCTCTCAATGTGTTTTAACCTTTGTTAAAGCTCACATCATCTTGCTCTAATGCCGTTACTTAGAACTGTAAATTTATTGCCCTTCTCTCTTTTGTATCATTGCTGCATGCTGGGAGCAGACTTTATCTCAACCTGCATTTCATCAGGGCCACAGGTCCAGTTTTCCTGCAGCCTTCTACTGAATGTCAATAGATTAAGTCCTCTTGTTGACGTGTTTAGTGGCCATGGGCAAGTCAGACTTCATGAACCTCAACTTCTCCGTTTGCAAAATGGGATAATAATACTTGCCTCTTAACATACGTTGGGTGTTGTGAGAATTAAAAAGATAAAGTTTGCAAAGTGCTTTGTGAATAATAGAGCCTTTCATCTAAGGAAGGAGCTCAGAGTGTTATTTTTGTTGTTTCTGATGGTCATGTTGCCACATGGCTTTATTTTTATGGTGTGCTTAACTGCAATAGAGTTGAGTCACAGAAATGAGAGATGGTAAAAATTTAGCAGGTCATCTAGTTCAAACTCATTGTAGAATTCTTCCCTTGCAACAACATGCTGTTGTCCTTTAGTTCTATTTTTAAATCCAAAAGTGACAAGCATTATATGGTCTATTTCTTCTGCTTGACAGAGGAACTGTTTTAAAGAACAATTCCAGTGGCAACTTCTGATCTAAGTATTTTCTTAATGACCCAGTTGGAACAACTCACTCTTTGAGCCTGTACCAGGGGGATATTTTTGCCCAATGTGAGAGTTACAATTATTTTCAGGATCCTTTTACTGCTTTCCTGGGGAAATGTAGTCACAATTCATTAGTTCTTCTGATGATGTTCATTGCAATGCTCATCCTAAATGTTCCATATAGGAATTTCCTAACCATCAGTCCATGGAGCAGACCAAGTCATAGTCAGAGATACCTGATTTCAAGTACAGTTAAACTACTTTAAATTCAATCCCAGGAGACTAATTTAAAATAATGTGCCTTGTAAGCTATACATATTTTGCTTCTGGCATGTCTATAATTTTTTTTTTTTACTGAAGATAGAGAGATTCTGACATATATGATAAACCAAAAACCAAACCCATTGCCATCAAATTAATTCCCATAGTATATAAATATTTATTAAATGAATAAATGGATCATTAATATCACATATGTAATTTATGTTACTTAATTCGAAGGGACAATCATAGTCCCTTTGGTATTTCTTTGGATTAAGTATCTGTCTATGTAAGCATTAATAAATTATTTGGAAATATCACCACTTATGATACACACACAACTGGTAACCTGACGAGAATCAGCTGAAATGACACTTAGACTTTCAAAGAAGGTTGAGAATTTGCTATGTATTAGCAGGTGAAAATACGTTGGCAGGCCCAGACAAATATGTTTCTCCTCTAGTAGCGCTTACTGACTACTTCAGCCTATGAGAATTGGTTCTGAAGAAACAATAATTCCATTTTTTCCCTGGGAATTGTTTTTTCATCTTTTTGCTTTAGACAGTAGCATTTAAAATTAAATCAACACCCCAACTGATCGTTTTCCTTTCTTCTACTTATGGTGGCTTAATTAATTACCCTCCCTTAAATTTATCCATTGATTAAAACAGCTTTTACTTCATATGCCATTGAATGTTGTTTTGAATATAATTGTCGCGCCCAATTAGAGTTGGTTTTGTTGGTTTCAGTGGAATGATTTCTTTTTGCCTCAATTCCTGAATTCTCCAAATCCAAAGATTTTGAACAATAATTAGGTCAATAAAGGAGGGAGTCCCTGGGTAGTGCAAACGGTTAATGCACTTGGCTGCTAACCAAAGGGTTCGAGGTTCAAGTCCACCCAGAGTCATCTCGGAAGAAAGGCCTGGTGATCTACTTCTGAAAAATCAGCCATTGAAAACCCTGTGGAACACAATTCTACTCTGACACACATTGGGTCACCATGAATTGGAATTGACTCAACAGCAATGGGTTTAATAAAGGATAGTTTTTAAGAGAGAACTCTGTTCTAATCACAAACCGTAAAAATGAAAATAAATCTAAAAAAAAAATCATAAAAATAGTGAGTCCTTCCTTGTGAGGTATGTGGAAATTTAGAAACATGACTTCATTCAAAATTGCTCAACATGTTATCTGTTGAAATTGGATCAGGGAACTCGTGACATTTGAAATATTTTTACGTGGCATATTTTCAGATAGTGAAAACTTGGGTGGTCAACTTTTTGGATGATTTGCTCTTAAGTCCCTTTTGCCTTCAACTTAGAATCTGGGTAGTGAGCTATGTGGTGGTGGTAATTAGCTTGCTGAGTCAGTGAGAAGGAGCCCTGTAATACTGAATAATTGTTCCTTTGATGTGTAGTGTGGTTAACATGCTTAAGATATTTGACTCAAGACCAGCTGGGTGTCAGATTTGAGAAGAGGAAGTAAAACCACTTTTGTACACTGTGTACAACATGAAATAGCAAATCTCAGAGTGTAGGCTTTACTATTCTTTTTATTCATTTTTTTTTTAACTTTACGTCAATTAGTTTAAACACTTAATTTGTGAATTCCTAATCCAGGCATATCAGACAAAACAATATCATTGTAAGTTTGTGAATTACTTTACCTGCTATGATCTTTGTTTCACATAACTATGAAATAAAAATCTGGACAAAAATATAAAGGCACAATGACACTATGATTTGGGAAAGGAAATGTATATAGTGTCCTTAGACCTGTAACACTAATCTGCCAATTTAATGGATTTAGTTCAGTGGATACGAAATATTTCTTGCCATCAATCTTATCTGGCTCTCATTTTCATGAGAGATATTCCCGTTGGGTCAAGTCCAGTGGTTGACTAAAGAGAATATAGAACCTGGAGTTGAAAGTGATTAATTCAGGTCTTCTTTGTAATCACCAATTTATTAGACTGAACATTTTGCGTAATGGAAAATGATTACCTCTCTCCTGATCTCAGAATTTTAAAATGGGTTTTGTCTGAGCTCTCAAGGACTTTACACTCTATAGCTCTCTCTTGTCCTCAGCTGCCTTCCTCCTGGTTATACAACCTCTGAGACCCTAGAGAACAGCAGCAAACTGAGAGTTAGAGGCCGTACAGCATAATCTTACTAGTCTGTTGTTGGTAGCTGTCATTGAGTTGGCCTCCTACTCATAGCAACCCCATGCACAACAGAAAGAATTGCTGGCCAGTTCTGCTCTATCTTCATGATCAGTTGGGGATCTGACATTATAATCTACAGGGTTTTAATTGGCTGATCTTCTGTCTTAGTCTGGAAGATCTGCTGAAACCTGTTCAGCATCATATAACACACAAGCTACCACGGACAGATGGGTAGTGGTTGCACAAGAGATGCCTTGGCCAGGAAATTGAACCTGGGTCTCCTGTGTGGGAGATCAGAATTCTACCACTAAGCCACCTATTTTCTGATGCTTCTTTGATGTTGTGGCAGAAGATGGATAAGAGGAGGCACAAATTGCAGTGAGATGTAGTGGAAAAGAGTGGATTCATAACCACTAGATGAAAATTGCAAATAACTGAATGATCACATCCTACAGATAAACATCATTACATGTGTTTTGTGCCTCTCACACAAGTGTGATTGACTAGGGTTGAAATTCATGTTAAAGCAACTTTTTTCACTTCTATCACTTGACACCATAAATTTTGACTTTTTTAAAAAAAAATAACCAACAGTTTTATATGATGATGATTTCCGAAGACAGCTGAATGGTATTTCCTTGTCCCTCACTAGGACTTGAAAATTGTTTGCAATGGCTGGGTGCAACTGACTCACACTAAAGCAAGGTTTCCATGTTGTATCCTTATTGGGGTTAATTCAGCAGGTGGATGGATGGACAGCAGCTCTTGCCTTCTACAGACAGAGCTCATTCTTCTGACTTGACTAACATTTACCTAAGCTTCTCTCTCTCTACCTCTTCCTCTTCTCGGAGTATCATTTTTCTTTTTTTCCAACCTGGATGCTTTCACTTACAACTCAACTTCCTCAGAATTGTTCTTGGCTCACCTTGTGCATTTTTCATTTCTACAAGTATTGCATTTCCTAACCTCAGCATTTCTCTTTGTTCTCTAATGTGACATTCAACACTGCTTTCCTGCTGTCCCCAGGATTCCCTTTTCTCCTCGGTGTGCTTCCAACCTACACAGCTATGCCACGTGTTTCTCCAGCTAATCTCTTGACTCATCTGGCCTTTTATATATACCCAACATGTTTTGTAGTTCAGCCTTATTTGATTTATCATCAATATATCAACTCCTGGTATTCACCATAACTTCATCTTTCCACTTGCTTTTATGGATGTGAAGGTCCTTCAAAAGAAATTACTTTTGATTTCTAATAACAGAAACAATATCTGAAGACTTTTATCAAAAAATCTGAGAGCATCCCACAAACATTACTATCTTGTACCTTTTATGTTATCTTTGTTAAAAACATGGGTGGAAATCAGCTTCAATTCTAAGACGAAAAATTGAAGTAAAGGCCAATTGTTTGCTTTCAGTGAGTGGATAAAAATCCTAAGAACTGACTCAATTCTCTTCTTGAGTTTACAGGTAATACTACTTCTTCCTATCCCACACTCTTCTATCTTTTGGAAGAACTACTGTTGTTACATGGTTACATTATTTTAATTCATTTCAAGAAATATTTATCATAATACAGGATTCCTGGCAGTGCAATGGGTAAGTGCTCGGCTGCTAACCAACAGGTTGGTGGTTCGAACCTACCCAGCCACTCTGTGCGAGAAAAGACCCTATTATGTGCTTCCATAAAGATTATAGCCTAGAAAACCCTGTGGGGCAGTTCTTTCTCTGTCACATGGGTTGCTATGAGTCAAAATAGACTCTACAGCACCTAACAACAACATATTTAATACATGCAAGGCATTGTAATTAAATCTAAAATGTGTAAGACAAGGAATTCACGGTCCTTGTTCTTGAGGCACTTACAATAGAGTTGAGGAGGCAAACATGTACTGTGTAGGAAGTACTATGATAGACGATAAAAACCAGTGTCCTACCTACATAAGTGGAAAAACATACCTTGCTCATGGATAGGAAGACTAAACATTGTGAAAATGTCTATTCTACCCAAAGCAATCTACAGATACACTGCAGTACCGATCCAAATTCTGAAGGCATTTTTTTAATAAGATAGAGAAATAAATCACCAACTTCATATGGAAAAGGAAGAGGCTCCGGGTAAGTAAAGCATTACTTAAGAAGAAGAACAAAATGGGAGGCCTCACACTACCTGATTTTAGAACCTATTATACTGCCGCAGTAGTCAAAACAGCCTAGTACTGGTACAACAACAGATACATAGACAATGGAGCAGAACTGAGAATTCAGACATAAATTCATCCACCTATGAGCAGCTGATATTTACAAGGGCCCGAAGTCCGTTAACTGGGGAAAAGACAGTCTTTTTAACAAATGGTGCTGGCATAACCGGATATCCATCTGCAAAAAACTGAAACCAGACCCATACTTCACAGTATGCACAAAAACTAACTCAAAATGGATCAAAAACCTAAATATAAAATCTAAAAGATCTAAAAGACAGAAAGGGCCATATAAGCCAGAGACTCCATCAGCCTGAGACCAGGATGGTGCCTGGCTACTGCCAATGACTGCCCTGACAGGGAACACAACAGAGTCCCTGCCAGTGCAGGAGAAAAATGGGGTACAGAACTCAAATTCTAGTAAAAAGACTTAATGGTCTGATGGAGACTGGAGGGACCCCAGAAGACATGGCCCCTGTACTCCCTATTAGCCCGGAACTGAAACCATACCCAGAGCCAACTGCAGACAAAGATTAGACTGGACTATGGGACATAAAATGATCCTCATAAAGAGAGTGCCTCTTAGCTCAAGTAGATACATGAGACTAAGTGGCCAGGTCCTGTCCAGAAGTGAGATGAAAAGGCAAAAAAGGACAGGAGCTGGTTGAATGGACACGGGAAATTCGGATTGGAAAGAAGTGTGCTGTCACATTATATGGTGAGCAGCTAGGGTCACATAGAAATGCATGTATAAATTTTTGTATGAGAAACTGACTTGAACTGTAAGCTTACACTTAAAGCACAATTAAAAAAACAAACAAAAAACAAGTGTCCTAGACTACAGAGATATGAGAGGTTAATCTGCCTGGGTTGATATGGAACACTTCATGGAGGAGGCAATATTGGATTAGGGCAATATCCTCATTAAAGCCTTAAGAATTGAGGATAAGCAAAAGTGGGATCACTGCCTCCAGGGATAACACTCTTAGCTACTTTTTTCCCAAACCTTAGCCCACCACTTCAGTGTTCCTTGTCAGTACTAACATAGTTTCTGAAGATTGTCTTAACAGTTGAGAATACATCTTTTCTAGGAGCCACATGAGTATGGATAAATCTGTGCATTATGTAATACAAAATAAAGATAATTCCATCCCTCAAAGAAATGAGTCTAAAGATGATCACAATAAATTGATAGAAACTCTGCCTGCCCAGTAATTGCAATGAAAATGAGGGAATTTAGGAAAACACTTCTTGGTTTTTGAAGTTGTGCGTGTGCTTAACTGAGAACCATATGTAAAATTTCTTCACAATGTCTTGCTTTCCAATCTTGTGATTACCCTCCTGAGATAGTCACGTGGGCTCACATCCTCTAAAACACCATTGGGGAAGGATGTTTCAAGCAGACCACCTCGAGGTGATAATTGCCTTTCTTAGGAAATAGTCACATGTGCCAAGACCTCTGGGAGGAAATGAATGAATTGCCTATTGTGCCTTGAAGCCCAGATAAGAAATTATAATGGTGAATTTCCAAAGCACTGAGACTCAGGGTAATCACCGGAGTGTGTCAAATAGCCTTTAGGGGTCCCACCCTTCCTAGAATCAGTAAACTCTGCCCCTGTAGAAAATTACATAAACATTTGAAGATTTCCTTCTGTCCTCAGAATTATTCTTGTCTGCCAAGACTATGGGTATTTGGGCTAGAAATTTGGCCATTGGCAATCCTCTATTAAGACATTGGTGGCTACACTCTTTCCTGCAGTTGCTCATTTGTGATCTTGTGATTTTCTGTGTCTCTGGGGCCTGTTTGGTTAAGTGCTGCTTCTGAATCAAAGAAGCACTTTGAATCAAAGATATTTATACTGTGCTGTGTCCCCAGAAGGAACAATATATGGTTCTAGGAATTAAGGGATTAAGGTTATTCTAACTGACTCTCCTTTGTAGATGACTTTTCTTTTATCCCTAGCTGCTCTTAAAATTCTCTCTTTATCTTTGGTTTTGGAAAGTTTGATTATAATATGTCTTGGTGACTTTCTTTTGGGATCTACCTTCTGTGGGGTTCGATGAGCATCTTGGATAGATATCTTCTCATCTTTCATGATAACAGGGAAGTTTTCTGTCAACGTATCTTCAACAATTTTCTCAGTAATTTCTGTTATCCCCCCCGCCCCATTCTGGTACTCCAGTCACTCGTAGGTTATTTCTCTTGATAGAGTCCCACATGACTCTTCAAGTTTCTTCATTCTTTTTAATTCTTTTATCTGATTTTTCCTCAAATAAGTTGGCATCAAGAGCTTTATCTTCAGTGTCACTAATTCTAACTTCTACTGCCTCAATTCTGCTTCTATGACTTTCTATTGAGTTGTCTAATTCTGAAATTTTATTGTTAATCTTCTGGATTTCTGCTTGCTGCCTCTCTATAGATTCTTGCAGCCTATTAAATTTGGCATTATGTTCTTGAACAACTTTTTTAAGTTCCACTACTACTTTGTCTGTATGTTCCCTGGATGTTTCTGCATGCTGTCGAATTTCCTTTCTAATTTCTAGAAGAGTTCTGTATATTAATCTTTTGTATTCTGCCTCTGGTAATTCCAAGAAATTCTCTTCCTCCAGAGAATGTATTGATTCTTTATTTTGGGAGCTTGCTGAAGCCATCATGGACTGCCTCTTTATGTGATTTGATATTGACTGTTGTCTCCAAGCCATCAA
>NW_004444010.1:10659725-10666920 GCF_000243295.1 Trichechus manatus latirostris
TTTTATTTTATTTTTAACAAAGAATGACAGTGTCTTCTTGTTGGAAAACACAGTAAGATACCACTTAACATCCACTATATTGGTAAAATTTTAAAGTCTAAAATTAACAAGTATTGGAGATGATGTGAAATTAAGGTAACACACATAGTGCTAGTAGGAATATAAACTGGTACAGCCACTTTAGAATATCACTTGGCATTATCTTGTAAGATGAAAATACCTGTACATGACCAAACAATTTCACTCCTAGATATAGAATGTTCACAGCAGCACTGTCTGCAATAACAAAAACCCCAAATGTCCATCAACAGAAAAACAGATAAAGAAACTATGTTATATTCATACAATAAGATACAGTAAAAACAAATGCTTCAAAAAAATACTAAGTTGAAAAAAGCAGGTTACAGAAGTGACATACATTATGACACCATTTATATAAAATTCAAAAACATACAAAACTTAACAATGTTTCATTTATGGATACATACGTATGTTGTGAAACTATAAAAACAAGCTAGAGAATGGCAAACAAAATTCAGAATAATTACTTCAGAGGGAGAGGGCACATAGGAGACTTCTAAAACGCCGGTAAGATACTATTTCTTAAACTGGCTGATGGGTACACAGGTATTTATTATTCTATATACCTTATATATACATGTTTATGTAGTTCTTGTAGGTATGAAATACTTCATTAAAAAAAAAGATGAGCAGAAAATGTGACTTCAACGAAGACTACTATTTATGTATAACAAAAAATTAGTGTAAAAAAGTATACGAAGAAAATGTTAAATTCTTCTTTGTCTTTCAGTGCCCTAAACAATCAATATTAATCTAAAAGGGCCATAATCCTAATATGAAAAAAATAATAATAACAAGCAGAGTCTTTAACTGCTTTGACACAAAATCTGAACACTTGCTTTCCTGGTACTCTAAGTTAGATAAGAGTAAATATGTTAGCCACTCATTTCTGATTCTTCATCTTTCATCTGTACTTAGATTTTTCTTTATCTTTGGATTTCTTTGGACTCCTGCTTCAGTCTCTCTTTTTACTCCTTTCTCTTTCATAGGGATCTGTTTGGTATTTGGATTTGTGACCATTACTATAGTGGCCATCCCTTTCTTGAGATCTGCTACGACTTTGGTTTTGAGGTCGATCTCTCTTTTCACTCTTTCGTTTCTCCCAACAGCTTTCTTCTTCCTCATAGTGACCAAACCCCATTTCCCTGTAGATATCCTGATTACGATTTTTGATTGGCATGTAGTCCTCATCTTCTTTTTCTTCAGAGCAGTGACGGGTTTTCTTTTTGTGTTTTTTACTTGTGTGTAAGTGTCTTGATTTTGAGTCTTCTGCCTCTTCATCTAATATAAGATCTTATTTTGCATCCTGTTTGGGCTTTATCTTTCAGAACCAAATTAGATGGTTTATTCTGTTCCTTTTCATACTCCTTGAAATCACTCTTGGTGTATTTCCCACCTTTTCCTTTGCATTTAACCTTCGCAACAGACTGGCTAAAATACACATGTATTCTTCTGTCATCTCTAAGTATGTTGTCCATTTTGAAAAAGGCTTTCTCACAGTCTTCTTCCTTTTCAAATTCAATAAAAGCATAACAGAGAGATTCTCCTGTCTTCCAATCCCAGATAACTTCACAACTTCTGATCAGCCCAAATCTTGAGAATATTATCTCCATATCCTCATCTGTAGTCACTGGATTCAATTTACATACAAACAACACATTTTCTGGAGGTTTAATGTCTGCATCAGGTAGGTCTCCCACCATTTCTAATAGAATAGCTTGAGTTTTGGCCTCTTTTTCTGCTTTTATTTCTTCTACTTCTTCAGCTGACCTTCCTTTGAAATCATCAATTTCTTCATCTGCCCCTGTTCGACCACTATCTAGTTGTTCCCTTGTGGGTTCTGGTGATCGATCAGGAATCAATAAATCAGGAGGGTCATCAAATGCATCATCTAAAATCACTGTATGATTTATCCTGATATCTTGATAAGGTACAAAGTCCTTGTCAACAAAGGTCTCATTAATTTTCTTAATTATGTCTATGCCTTCTGTTACCTCACCAAACACTGTATGAACACCATCAAGGTAGTCTAGATTTTCTCCTGTAGTAATAAGAAACTGAGATCCATGCTGATCACTGCCGTTGTTCACCATGGACACAGTGCCTTTCTTCTTGTGTTTAATTCTTGGCACCTTTTCTACCTCAAAAAAACCTGCTTGATCACCATACAGTTGACCAAAAACAGACTCTCCTCCATGGCCAGTCCCCGTAGGATCACCAGTCTGTGTAATAAAATCCCTCTGTACATTGTGAATAAGGCAATAATTGTAATATTTTATTTTGCATAACTTCAGGAAATTCAATCAGGCTTTTGAGACTGAGGCAGCTCAGCTTCTTGTGTCCCTTGTCTGTTCAGCTTGTTTCCTGGTTTCTTAGCCTCTCAGCTCCTCGGGCCTCAAGCCCGCTCCTGCCCTGCTGCGGCAAGTGTTCCAAAGCTCGGTAGCTCCACCAATAAGTGCCTGGAGGCACGCCACTAGGCCAGAAAGCCTCATGCACACCAGCTGTCAGCTCCCTTGCTCCGTGGGTCAACAAGCCTAGCTCCTCCGATAAGTACCCAGAGGCACCTCTCTCGCCCAGGAAGCCTCCTGCGCACAGGCACTCAGCCCTCTCGCCCCATGGGTCAGCTCCAGTGCCGTCTCCTGGTTCTGCTGCTGTTGGTTCTCTGCCACTGCTGTTTCTTGGCTGCTGCAGGTTCTCTGCTGCTGCTGGTCCTCTGTCACTGCCACATCTCTAACCATTCACAGTTTTAAAACCGCTTCCACGTTTTAGGTATCTGTTAGAGCAGCACCCCACTCTCGCGGTACCAAATTCTATCTTAGTCACCTAGCGCTGCTATAACGGAAATACCACAAGTGGATGGTTTTAATGAAGAGAAGTTTATTTCCTCACAGTGAAAGTAGGCTGAAAGTCCAAATTCAGGGCATCAGCTCCAGGGGAAGGCTTTTTCTCTCTGTCGGCCTTCTTCTCTTCAGTGTTCCCCCAGAGTAGGAGCTTCTCTGTGCAGGGACCCTGGTCCAAAGGACACGCTCTGCTCCTGGCACTACTTTCTTGATGGTATGAGGTCCCCCTATTATGATTTTATTTTATATTTGTTTAGTGAGTCCTAGCTTCTTGTTTTGTTTTGTTTTGATATGCCCTAATAGGCTGCTCATGTGCACTAGTTTGATTATTGACACTTTTAAATCTCTAACGTCCTGTCACCAGGTAGTTAGTTCTGTAACTAAGTATGTGCACACAGGAGTCTGTTAAATTTCCTTATATGGGTTCAGCTCAGGTGTCCAGGCAGTCAGTCACCAAGTGTGTGGTGCAGGCTGTCACCCACAGTCCTAGAGAGGCATGGGTGATTGGTGCAGGCACTGGACTCTGGCCGTGGTAGGGGATCATGCGCTGAGCCAGGCAGGGGGCTGATGGCTGCCCCTGAGAGTCTGAAAGGAAAGTGTGTCCCTATTCTCTAGGGTGAGTAGGTAGGTGAGTTTTGCAGCCAGACTATGAGCACCCCACTCTGTTGGCTGTAAAGACTCGAGGGCACCACTTTTTCTTAGACTCCTGTAGCAGGTGACTAGGAGCTTTAGGTGATGTCACCAGTCCTCAAGCCCCTGTTGTGGATTGGTAAAAGCACCTATTTAAGGGGCAGGGCTGTTTTGAGGGTCACAAATCTACCACTTCACAGCTGAAACAGTTAAAGCTAAACTTCAGATGTTTGCCCTGTTGTACTGTGGTAGTGAGGGCTAACGTTGTTGAGATGGGTCTTCACAAGTCTATACAGGGGTGTAAGACACTCAGAATCTGCAGACCTCGTATGCCTATGCCTAGCAAAGGAGCTGTGCTGACCCTCTGTTCCTGGCTTAGGGGAGCCAGTAGCTTATTTGTTCCCTATCCAAGGCCAGGAGAATGGGTCAGGGTGCCTTATGGGATCTATTTCCAGCCCAGCAGACTCCTGGTGCAGAGCACAGAGGGAGGAGGTAAAAGGGAGAGAGGTTTTTTGCAAATGGGCTTTTTTTTTTTTTTTTTAAATTCCTGTGAAAGGCCACACATATGTACTTATCTTTAGCCACTTGGGAGCTGCTTTTCACTGGTTTGGAGCGTCCAAGCAGAATCTCTGATGCCAGGTCTCTCTCGATGTGGAAACTGCTTCCTGAGCGCGCGTACAGCACAGCTGTTTGCCTGCTTCACTGCGGACCGGGCATGGCTGCAGAGCTGCAGTTTCGAGGCCGCCGCTCTGGCGCTCTTGCCTTCTTCCAAACTGTCTCCCTCTCCCCCCGACCACTCAGTCCGATTCCTCAACTTTGCCTTGTTCAGGGCTCCTAAATATTCATATACAATCAAATCACCTGTTTCTCCAGGTCTTTGTTGTAAGAGGGATATAGGAAGCATCTGACTACACCGCCATGTTGGCCACGTGAATTAAGGGATGGAAGCAAAAGTGGTCTTACCTCCAGGGCTTCGACCCTCTGCTGAGAATTTGCACATCTATCCCACATATACTGAATTGTAATCTACATTTGAACAAGATAGAATCATCTGGGGATCTTGTCAAAGTATAGATTCTGATTCAGTAATATTTGGGGTAGAAATGCAAATTCTCAGTTGCGGGTCAAACCAGAATGAACTGGTTCGAAGCCCTAGCTGCAACTAAGGTATTTAAAAGTTATGAGTAAAGACATTTTTTCCTGGAGGTGATGAAAACCTACCATATTGTAGTGTGAGGAGCCAGGGGTTCAGTAGGAATGTGTATGCATTCAAATGCAACTCCTGGATTTTCATTGTATTTGAACAGCAGAGGGACGTTCTTTGCTCCCATCCTCCGTGTGAATTCAATATGGTCAGCCCAGATCTCTAGGATAAAGCTACATGAACTTCATTCTCAATATTTCTCTCATTCTTTAGTTTCTAAATATGAGTAGGGCAGGGCCATGTCATACCTGCCTTTTCACTTGTGAATAACTCCCTGGTTGAAGAGGGGGTTTAATGATGCAGTCTAGGGGTCACACCCAGCTTTACGCTAATTCTGCATCTCAAAAGCCAAGCAAAGGGAATTGCAGTCTGAGAGCTCTCCACAGTCTTTAGAAATCTGCTTTGGCTCATCTGGGTGTCCAGTGGGTTGAGTCATGTAATTACCCCATGGGAAACATAAGATGGGGCTGCGTTTAAAAGCCAGCGACTTATCCAGTAAGCTCCATTAGCGTTTCTAGTTAGAAAATTAGTGAGAATTGTCTGTATGGTACTTTTCTTTTTTTCTTCAAATATTTTGCAGTAACATCTCACTGCTTCCCAAATCTGCCGATCGACTTTAGCAAAGCAATCAGTGTTTGGGTCCATGTTTTCAAGCAATAGAAACCCCGATTTAGTTTAGAAAACACTTCAGCTAATTCTTTCAGTGTAAAATTATTTGACAACTTCTTCCTCTTCCTCATTATTTCTTTCTTCCTCAGCATTTCTTTCCTCTTCAAAATTCATTAAGTCCTAATCTTTCAGTTCTCCTTCTTTATGATCTATGAGCTCTTCCACATCAGCAATATCAAGTTCTTGTCACATGGACGATTTTTCCACCTATTTCTTTCAACATGTTATCCTGATCAAATGCCTGCAGTGTATTCACATAACTCAGTTATTTTTTCCATATCCCCTACATGCATTTTCCTGTAACTTCCTCCTAGGAAGAAGCAATGTTCTGGATACGCTGAAGAACATTATAATTCTTTCAGAAATTGTGTAATGTTGCCTGAGCAAATGTAGTCCGTAGGTGGTATGCCTTAAAAGTAGTGATTGCACCTTGATCTATAGGCTGAATCACAGCTGTCATATGGAAGATAGATGTTAAAACAAACAAACAAACAAACAAAAAAAACAGATGGTTTAAGCGTGGTTCATTGTAACTCCAATACATCATAAGTCAGGGACTACCTGTATTGAGTTCTGGAGGATGGCACCTCATCCAAAGCAGTGGCCCTGCACTGGCACTTCAGCGATGCCTTCAAAGGTTTTTCTAATGCTCCATTAGGCTAGTACTTTCTGTGTGGTGAGGTGTAACATATGCCCAAAGGATTCCATGCTCATACACCCACTCCTACATATGCTTTGCTGTATATAGTAGGTTCCTTGGTCTGATGCAATGTTATGTGAGATCTCATGACAGTGGATCAAGCACTCCATAAATCCTTGGAGAGTGATGCTCCTGGATAGCCTGCTCACAAGAAAAGCAAACTAAGTGGCAAGTTGATCTTCTTGAGAGATGGTGACATTAGGGACTCAATGTTGGTCTCTGTTGCTGACAGCTTGGACATTCAGCAGTAGCAATAGCTAAATTAGCCTTGGTAAATGGGAACCCATGATCTTGGACACATGTGTAGCCACCTTAGCTACTCTATTTATGCACTCATTTTGTCAGCTTTGGGATGGGCAATGATAGAGGCTAGCTGATGTTAACTGGCTGAGTCATTAAGGCTACTTAGTTGTTTAGTCCTTCTGTGTTGGATGGTCTCTGGTGGGTGTGATCATGTGATATAAAGATTTTCATGCTTTGTGCCCGCTCTCATATGTTTATCCACAGGTGTCTACCCCAGACCTCCTTGTCCCTGACCAGTTTTTCTCTTTCTAGGCCCCAATCAGTCTGCCAAGGCATATACCACTGCCTATGAGTTTATATATATATATATATATTCTAACCTTGAGCTACTTCTTTCTACACGAAGTAGGTGAATGGTGCACAGAAATGAGTTTGCATTATACCCAGAGGTTTTTGTCAGGATACTAAATCCTGTACTCTGAGAGAGTGTTCCCAAACTGACATAGTCTCCCTTATCCAAGCTCATGTTATGGCCTCCTTGATCAAGCACGTTCAACATGCAATCCCATGCATACTCTCTCCCAGATCATGCTGGTTAGATCTCGCAGCTCCTTTGGGCCCATTATATCCCTGGCTTGGTTATGCTGCAACTTAACCTAACCTTGCTTGCTGAAAGTGAAGAGGACTTGAAGCACTTACTGATGAAGATCATAGACTACAGCCTTCAGTATGGATTACACCTAAACATAAAGAAAACAAAAATCCTCGCAACTGGACCAATAAGCAACATCATGATAAACAGAGAAAAGATTGAAGTTGTCAAGGATT
>NW_004444010.1:10667020-10735797 GCF_000243295.1 Trichechus manatus latirostris
TAAGCAACATCATGATAAACAGAGAAAAGATTGAAGTTGTCAAGGATTTCGTTTTACTTGGATCCACAACCAACATGCATGGAAGCAGCAGTCAAGAAATCAAATGACATTTTGCATCGAGCAAATCTGCTTCAAAAGACCTCTTTAAAGTGTTAAAAAGCAAAGATGTCATTTTGAGGACTAAGGTGCACCTGACCCAGGCCATGGTATTTTCAATCACCTCATATGCATGTGAAAGCTGGACAATGAATAAGGAAGACTGAAGAACTGATGCCTTTGAATTATGGTGTTGGCAAAGAATATTGAATATACCATGGACTGCCAGAAGAACCAGCTGGAATTGGATGAGGAAGTGCACATCCCTAAAGTGAACCAAGGGAGATAAGGCTTGGATTTGAAGGCCCATTTGTGTCCAGAGATAAACACTAAATATTAGTGTCAGAGAATGTGTACTGTGTCATATCCAAGAGATAAATGTGTGGGGGCAAAACTCAAATCAAGAGTCCTAGAGTCAGGACAATGAAAGGTCAGCTTGGGAGTGAGGGGCAAGGTAGAAGTGAAGCCACGGAGTCCAGGACATTGACCATGAACCAACCTGGGTGGTCTAGAAAAAATCTGTTGCCATCAAGTCTAGTAGAACTGCCACTTAGAGCTTCCAAGGACTGGCTGGTGTGTTCAAACTGCTGACCTTCTAGTTAGCAGCCATAGTGCTTAACCACAGTGCCACCAGGGCTCCGGGTGGTCTAGAGTTTCTTCTTATTTTGTTGTATTCTGACCACAGAATAAGTTGGCCAGAGTTAAGGACATAGAGTTTGTATGAACAAATAACAGCTATTATAGCTCTTACCTACTTCTATTAGTACCTTAGTTTTTGATGCTGGTGAATCCACTCAATTATGGTAATTGTTTTCTGCAATGAGTTTTCTACCCTTATTTTAAATATAGTTTATTCTGAATATGCAAGATTTTGGTGATAGGAGATAAGAATGTCAAACAGGACTTCAAAAGATTCAGATGGTCATTGTTTCATGGAACCAATGATAAAGTTAAGGTCAAAGAAGAAGATTGCTTTGAAAAACAGGTGGTCATGAATCATTTCTGAGTGAGACTGAGGTGGGAGTAGGGGAGATTTCCCCTCCTTTTTCTTTAGTATAGGAGTCCCTGGGTGGTGCAAACAATTAAGCACTTGTCTACTAACTGAAAGGCTGGTAGTTTGAATCTACCCAAAGGCACCTCAGAAGACAGGCCTGACAATCTACTTGCAAAAATCACAGCCAATGACAACCCTATGGGGCACAGTTCCACTCTGGTGTAGCCATAAGTTGGAATTTACACAGTGGTGACTGGTTTAGTTTTGTTTGGTCCTTTAATATAGAACCATCTTCCCTTCATGAAACTAGAACAGAGCAAGGAACATGTAGGAAGTTCTGGTTTTTTATAATGACTAAAAATTATCTACCTGGATCCCCTCACATCAGAAGCCACCCCTAAAACATAATTTCTGATTGCTTTTGTAGGGCCATGACATCTTAAAAAGCTGCAAAGAGCTGGAGTGTTAGGTAATGACAGTGCTTCCAAGTCATTTATTGGTGGTGGCATATACATTTCTACATATTTCTAGACCATCAGAGCTATTTTGTGGTGATTACAAAAGCCACAAAAGAACTCAGTCATGTAGGAAGAGTGGAATAAATATAAATTTCTCCCACTGAAGGAGGCATAAACACCATCTTTGCTACACCACTGGCTTTGCAGATAATATATTTTCCCAAGGTAGGTAATTAAAGGGAAAAATATGAGAGAATCTAATTCACTAGTTCTTTCAGCAAAGTAGAATAGCAAAGACAGTGTACAAATGGTAACACAGCATTGTGACCTAGAATGATGATATGTTAGAGTTGGATGGGTCCTTGAAAATGGTTAAGCTAAGCCCGTCACCATTGAGGAAACGGAAGCCCAAGGAGATAAACTGGTTTGCCCAAGGCATGAAGCCTCTGATTGTTCTAAAGTGGTCCCCAATACTGTTACAATTGTGGATTGTCGGGCTTATTGTTTCACAGACAGATTTCCTTCTAATCAAGAAGGGTTGGGTAGAACACAGCATCCTCCTCACTCACCACAGGGAAGTCACTTCCTTCTGAGAACGACTGCTTACTCTTGATTATTCCGGTGATCAACTATCTTATGGCTCCTTCCATTCATTGTTAGTTTATTTTCCTGTTAGTTAGTTCTTGAGAGAAGAGGAAAAGAAGGTAGAATGCATGAGGCCATTCTTTCACCTATTTAGTGGTTCAGGAGGAGGAGAGAGTGTTGGTGGAAGGATTGAAATATTTTCTGGTGATAACCTGCAGCTTTATTTGTCCTAAGACAGTAATGACACAACAAAAGCCAAAAATTGAAAATACATTGACACTCTCACTCTGAAAAATTTCCTGTTTCATGATTCAAAATGCAAATGCTGTACCTTATTCAATCACATAAATCACTCATTTTTAGTCTACAAGTTTATCTCATGATTTATATTACAGTTAGAAGCATTATGAGTTTCAGCCATT
Source organism: Trichechus manatus latirostris (assembly GCF_000243295.1). Lineage (NCBI taxonomy): Eukaryota > Metazoa > Chordata > Mammalia > Sirenia > Trichechidae > Trichechus > Trichechus manatus. The sequence goes on from NW_004444010.1 coordinate 10,669,576, forward strand.
CAGCTATTTGTAAATGTATATGAGTGTATGTATGAGTAAGTGAAAGAAGGTAAGTTCCCAGGCTTTCCGAAGCTGAGAATGTCACCATATGTGTGAACGAACGCCTTCCTAGCCTATACTGGGTGTAAACCCTTGGAATAGTGGAGGAGGGCCAACATTTCATCATCCTGGCCCAGCTCATAGAACCCAGTGTAATGCTCTCATGTGCTGTGCTAGGGTAATGAAATGCTGGAGGCTTGTCAAAATGCCAGTGATAACACACCTATTTGCATCTAGCACAGCCACCGTAGTTCCCGTAGTTACTTTCCCAACTGAAAAATGCTGGTGAACCAGCACGGTAAGGCCAAGATAAGTACCTGTTTACAGTTACTGGCAAACAGCTAGGACAATTCAACTTCAGTATTGAGTTACTTGTCAACTGGGCAGGCAGCCTTCAAATCCGACCACTGAGTTTTCAAACTGCATAGGATTTTCCATATTGAGCTTGGTTTACATTAATAGAGTTGTGCTGTTAAATTCTATGGAAACCAAGCAATTTTAACAGAGGCTCTATGCCTGTTTCTGGAGCATGTGCGAAATCATTCTAGTTTCTGAGCTGAAATTGCGTTTTTGATGCCAGGAGGGGAGATTACTACATGTATTATGAACAGACAAAATGCAACTCTTTTAGCTTGTTAAGAACCTATGCAAATACCAACTCAGCCTCCCCACACATGAGTCTTCTCTGTCGCTTCAGTGGGAGTTTTATGTGGGAATTAAGAAGAGAAAAATGTCACCCAGAGCATGTGTCTGATCATGATTTAATATCTAAGCCAAAAAGTCCTCAGAGAACGAAAGCTTCTACCCACATAACACTAAATCATGGACAGACGTCACAATGGGATCTTAAGAATAAGCCTTTGCAGTTCTTTGGGTGGAATGAGCTGTAAAATACGTCATTTTATATTTGATAAACCTTAATTGACATTCATGAGAAAGCCTGATATTAGGATACTTAATTGGAGTACAAATGACAGAACGATCAGTGTTTATTACTCCTTTTTGTAGGAGGACTGTTAAAGTCCCAGTCAAGTCGGCTACGAGAAGAAAGCCTAAAACAATTTAAAGGCCTTCATGGCATAAGACAGGAGAGTGGGAGGAAGTAGGGAGGCAAGAGGGGCAGAGTATGTGTGAGAACCAAAGGCTTCCTCTATCAAACCAATGAATTATACCTTTCTGTATGATTAAAATGCATTCATTGAAAATTTGAGTCCGTGTAATTTTGATTACTATTAAAACAAATATATATACCAAACAAGCACAACCATGTTTTATTAAAATAAATAATGGAGCTTACTCAATCAGTTGCTGGCATTTAAATGCAGCCCCATCCTACATTTCCCATGAGGTAATTACATGATTCAACCCACGGGACACCCAGATGAGCCAAAGAAGATTTGCAAGGAGTGTGGAGAGCTCTCAGACTGGAATTTCCTTTGCTTGGCTTTTGAGTTGCAGAATTAGTGTAGAGCTGGACGTGACCCCTAGACTGCATCATTAAACCCACCCTTCAACCAGGGGGTCATTCACAAGCAAAAAGGCAGGTATGGCATGGCCCTGGCCCTACTCATGTTTGGAAACTAAATAATAAAAGAAACATTGAGAATGAAGTTCATGTAGCTTTATACTAGAGACCTGGGCTGACCATACTGAATCTGCATGGAGGGTTGGAGCCAAGAATGTCCCTCTGCTGTTCAAATACAACGAAACCCTGCCATTGTATTCGAATGCAAACACATTCCTACTGAACCCCTGGCTCCTCAGACTGCAATATGGTAGGTTTTTATTACCTCCAGGAAAAAATGTATTTACTCATAACTTTTAAATACTTTAGTTGCAGCCAGGGTAATGAACTGGTTCATTCCAGTTCGACCCCCTTCTAAGAATTTGCATTTCCACCCCAGATACACTGAATCAAAATCTACAGTTTAACAAGATTCCCAGGTGATTCTTATATCTGGGATGGAATGCAAATTCTCAGCAGGAGGTCGAACTAGAATGAACCAGTTTGAAGTCCTTGTTGCAGCTCCCAAAAGCAGTCCATGCAACACTTTGCAGGTGGAGTGTATCATGGTTAGGACCTTGTATGAAGGTCTTTGAAATTATACTGGGGCACATGTATCCCATTTCCAGACAAAACATAACCCATTGCCATCAAGTTGATTCCGACTCATAGTGACCATATAAGTAACTTTTTAAGACAGGTAAATAAAATAGAACATCAAGTTCCAGGTAGGATTTTACCAACACCTTATTAGCAGTGTCATTATTCTCCTTGAAATGAAGCTCATGTTGATTCCATATAGCATGGCACTTTTGGATTTCTTATTATTGTAAATGTGGACTGAGACTGAGCTCTGGCCTCTACAAGTTGCTTTCAACCACTAAATCCTCTAACTCAATTCAAATTGGATGAGTATGTTTTATTTTTCAATTGAGTCTCTCTACAGGTGTCATTTCCTCCTCTGCAGACATAACAGTGCCATTTTTCCCACACCGGGTAGAATTACTAATAGGGAGGGAGTCTCGCTGACATGGACACTGTTGTAGAAAAATCCAAAGCAATGCCACTTGGCATAGGTGAGGAACTTTCTGAGTATTTGGCAATTAATATAAGTTACGCTTTTGGCCAAGAAAATTTTCTCACAGAGGCTTTCTAAAAAAAAAGAAAAAAGCCTACTTTCTAGGTTCCTAAGTAGAATTGGAAAATGCAAATCACACATGATGCTTTCTACTCATCTTCAGGGAAATCAAGCTATTGGATAATTAACTCTGGGTTACATCATCACTATACTCTTTGATGATGTGTCTGGGCATTAGAAGACTAACAGTTGCAGACTAGTGTAGGTGTTGGTTATTTTAAAGCTGAATTTGTTTGAAAAGAACCCTTTGCAAGTTGTTTTATGTTGTATTGTTTGGTCCAGAGTGTTTGATCCAAGTCTGAAACTGAAGACTGTGTGATAAATAATGCAGGGTAGAAACTTGCCTCTCTGATTAATCAGAATCTTGTGAACTTCAATGGAGTGAGTCATGTACATCCAACCAGGTAGATTGGTCTATAAGACTGCTGTAGATGAAACCAAAACCCATTGCAATCAAGTCAATTTCAACTCATAGCGACCCTATAGGACATAGTAAAACCCCTCATAGGGTTTTGAAGGCTGTAAATCTTTACAGAAACAGACTGCAACATCTTTCTCCCACAGAGTGGCTGGTGGGTTTGAACCACCAACATTTTGGTTAGCAGCTGAGCACTTTAACCATTGTGCCGCCAGGGCTCCTTTGCTCTAGATGGATGATACCACCATTTTGGACCTAGAGGCTAAAAAAAAAAAAAAGGTTTGGAACTAATTTCTGGTTTAAGATTGCCACTCAATGCAATTTCATGGACAGATTCATTCATGAACAATAATTAAATCATAAAAATGAAACAAAGGGAAAGAATTCTGTGAATTATTATTTGCATCAGCTTACAAATGTGTAAACACGTCTTTAATGTGACAATGTGTTAGACTTTATCAAATCCCTCATCAATACACCTTTTTCTCAAACAGGTGTTTGGCTATAAGGAAATTTTTCATACATAGTTTTTTCTGGTGTTTTTTCAGTAAAGTTAGCACCTTTTACTACTCCCCTTCCCTTTTATATTGCTTCTCTTTGTATTTTGCATAATTTCTGAGTCTCTCCATGAAACAGTTATTTAAAATATACCGTATGCCTTTATCCTGAGAGAGAGAAAAAGTGCCTTAAACTTGAAAACAGAACATCAATGAAAAACACTTGCTTAATATGCAGAAATATCATCAAGGGTTTATCTCATGATAGATCCTAGTCACATAAAAGATTTTTACTAATAGCTCCAGTTAAGTTAACATAATATAAAACAGGTAATGACATTTTGGGTGATTTTTGAGAGTTGAACAGTCTCAGATATTGCAAGATTTCCCAAAGTCTAATATCAATAAGATTTCTTCCACATTTTATATCTTGGAAGTTTGAATGAGAATTGTATTAAAGATGTTTATGAAGCAAAAAATAGATGCATGTGGGAAGAGTTTTAAGGTTTGATTTATCTGAGATAAATATATGCTAGTGCGCTTCCTGAGACTTAGACTGGAATCAATTTTTTGAAAATGATCTGCTACGAAATAAATGATCTACTGACAATATTCTGAATTTCTAATCAGCTTCTACAGGAGTCTATTTTTTCCCCCATGATGTGAAACGTGCCAAAAAAAAAAAAAAGTTTAAATCTTCACTATTACTGATGGCAATAGAAATTTTAGCAACTAAACACTAAACCCATTGCCACCAAGTCGATTCCGACTCACAGGGACCATATAGGACAGAGTAGAACTGCCCCACAAGGTTTTCAAGGTGGCTGGTGGATTCGAACTACAGAACCTTTTAGTTAGCAGCCAAGTTCTTAACCACTGTGCCACCAGGGCTCCAACTAAATTCCAGAATAATAAGTGTTTTCCTAGGTACCATTAATCTAGGAGAGACTTAGTCTTGCTGAAGCCCTCTAGACATTAAAAGAGCTTTTATTTAGATACTGAAAAAAATTCTTTGTAAGATGCCTTTATCCTTAGACTATACCTATTTGTTTAAAGATGTAACATCGTCAGTTATTAGACACAAAACATCTGAGTTCCAGTCCCAGCCCCACGCCTAACAAACTCTTTGACCTCATCCAGTTTAAGGACAGCCTAAACTCTGTTGCTAGTAATGGACTCCATGACCTTGGGCAAACCACTTAGTCATCTAGTATCCATCCATCTCTAAAGTGGATTCCTCTTTGCTCCCTTCCTTATGAGGATGTTATGAGAATTAAGGAGATAATATTGGCAAATTGCTTTGATTCCCTAAGGAAAAAAGCACAGTTAAAATAGAAGCACCATTATATTGTGTTGCAATCAAGCTATATCTTCCACTCCTTCAATTATCCCTTCTGCTTTTATCTACTTCAACAGGTAGGTATGTCTGTTCTAACTGGTCAAACTAATACTTACCTGGTTATCTGTTACGCCTTTCCCCATTCCTGTTAGTTATCCTATTTTGCGTAATTTTTCCCAAACTGATTTCTTTCAGAATAATCTATGAAGGTGTTGATTATATCAAACACAAGAGCATGGTTTCAGAAACAGTCTTGAACTATAACATATATTAATTGATGGTAAAACAACATGTAACAGCTTTGGTATTTTCAAATGATTATGTACCATAAAGAGAATAATTAATGTTGTAAATTTTAAGTGCACCTTTCATCTGATTATCTCAAAGTATTTTAGAAATGCTAATTAAACTCCACAGAACTCCTCTGCCATACATATTATTATTTCCATTTTGCAGATGAAGAAACTGAGGTTCAATGAGGTTGTGTAGCTAGCATATGGACACAAAATGAATCAGTGTCAGGAAGGTGACTTAGTGTTTCCAAGGCCAAAAGATTTGCATCTTGATTAACACTCTATAATTTAAAAGACTGAAGGTACCAGGTAGCCGCCACTGTCTCCCAATATTCAGGAGTGGCATTCAAGTGTCTAAATTATTTGGTCTCCCTCTTTTTCCAACTTGTTTTTGTTCTCACTTTGAAATGCTTCCTGGCTTCTCAAACCTTCCATCAGCAGATGTGTAGAGTTTAGCATAGGATACAAAGCCATAATCAGTTAATATTATAATAACTCTAGTAAAAATATGTCGTGGGAACAAATGTTGAAAATTAGCACTAACTAACCTGATGCTATTGAATTGCCTGTAGATTTTCATATTCTGCTCTGCCCCATGCAATGCTGTAGGAGGCATTTTAAGTAGACTAAGTATCAAATTATCATTAGAAAAAGAATGGACCTTAATGTTGATTTCATTTGCTTTGGAAAATAAGAAGAATTAGAAATTAAATATATATCACTAATAACTGAAACATTATAAACTGGCTCCTGGATTGAGTTACAGTGAATCCTCAGAGTTGGGTAGGCCACACTTCTTTCTCAGTTTGGATGAGTCTGCCTCACTTAGAATTCTGTGTTATTTTGGGGCATTTCAAAGATTCTAGCTCAACTGACTTTTCCTCAAAATGCAACAACATTTTTCTAATTTGTTTCTTGTCGTTTTATAAAATCCTTTTAGGGAACAAAAAGCACCAACCCAGGGACAAATAATTTATCCTTGTGGTCAGAATTGTACCATAACTACAGTAAATCCTAGTGATTGCCCCAGGCATGGAAGACAAAACAGCTCAATAGTTAAGAACCCTAGTCTGGAGTCAGATTAAATCCCTTTCTCACTAGCTATATGACCTTGGGCAAATCAGTTAACCTCGTTGAGCTTGTTTTATCATCTGTAAAATGGGAATAATACTCTACATCCTGAGTTTGTTGTGTAGATCAGTTGGGATAATACATGAAAATCCTGAACATGATACCTGGCATGTGGTAGGCATTCGATAAGTGATAGATATTAGTATTAGTATTTAAATTATTCCATGAATTTCCTGAGGAAACGATCCTAATAAAAACTAATAAAAATGATCCTAATAAATATGTAGATTTGAAAGCATAAAAAGAGTATGTATTATTTTCCTATGGCTGCTGTAAAAAATTACCAGAAACTGGGTGGCTTAAAACAAGAGAAATTGTTTTCTCTCACAGTTGTGGAGGCTAGAGGTCCAAAATCAAGGTGTTGTTAGGATCCTGCTCTCTCTGAAGGCTCTAGGAGAATATCTCTTCCATGTCTTTCTCTTAGCTTCTGGTGTTGCCAGCAATCCTTGGCTTGTAAGTGCATCACTCCTATCTCTGCCTCCATGATCATATTGGATTATCCCTGTGACTCATCTCCTCTCCAATCAGGACACTAATTATACTGTATTAGGGTCCATCCTAAATCAGTATGGCCTCATCTTAACTTGCTTATATCTGTAAAGATGTTATTTCCAAACAAGGTCAGTCATAGGTACTGAGGGTTAGGATTTCAACATATCTTTCTGGAAGGCACAATTCAACCCACAACAATGCCCAAAGTAAAACAGGTGCTAGATGAGACTCTCTGGTATTTGTGACTAGAGAAGCAAAATGAGAAAGGGCTAAGAGTATAGTTAGATCACTCTGAGAGACTGAGGTAGGAATGGATACTACATAAATTACAGGAGAAAGCAGGGTATAGAAACTGGCACAGAATATTATCATGCCCTTTCTCTAGCAAAAATATTACTATTACTTTGGTACATTACAGTGTAAAATTGTTCTCAGTAAATCCAGCTTTTCTTTTGATGTTTCCCAGGGAATTGTATTTGGCTAATGCCTTAAAGCACTTAACATCATTTTCAAAGAAGTTTTAAAAATGTTTGTGAAAATAATAAATCCAAAGTTAACGCTAATGTAAAATAAAAGAAACCATTCCAGATGGATTTTGGAATGAAATACAAATAGCCTTTTGCTTATTAAAAAAAAAAAAAAAAAAGGCTGATTCATAAAAAAATGCATTTTCCATTTAGATACAAAAATTACCTGGAAGAGGGAGTGTTATGGATTGAATTGTGTCCCCAAAAAATATGTGTTGTAAATCCTAACCTCTATGCCTGTGGTTTTAATCCCACTTGGGAATGGGTTGTCTTTGTTATGTTAATAAGATAGGATTAGTGTACGGTGTCCTTGAATCAATCTCTTTTGAGATATGAAGGAGAGTAAACAAGCTAACAAGTAGAGACGGGGGAAGAGAGATGCCAAATCACATGACAATCACCTAGGAGAAGAAGCTCAGAAGAACAGGGTCCTTCCTGCAAGGACCTTTCTCTAGAGTAGATAGAGAAAGCCTTCCCCTGGAGCTGGCACCTTGAATTCGGGTTTCTACCTTCCTAAACTGTAAGACAATAAATATATGTGTGTTAAAGCCAGGCACTTGTGATATTTCTGTTATAGTAACACTAGATAACTAAAACACGGAGGAAAAGGTAGTTTCCTTTTGGTCTAAGAAGAACATGTGCTTAGGAGACATAAAGTCATTTTCCCTCTTTATAAGCTTTCAGGAGGATCCATGGGATCTGAATTAAGTTCATGGGACAGGAAATCTCATTGAACTTTGTAATCCAGGACTCTAAGATAATGAATGAAAATAAAATTTGTGATAGAAGCACCAGAGTATGAATTAATCAATACATAATTTGCAGTGCATATAAAGTTCTTTATTTATTTTCATATGATTATCCAGCTTGATTTATCAGTCTTTTACTTCAATGTCTGCATACTTGCTACCCTTCAATACCTGCTTTAGAATGGGTCATTGGAGAATTTTAATTCTTCTTCTATTAGTTTTGGAGGTTATTTATCTCAGAGTTACCTCTTAACTGTTATCACTATCTCTAGTTCTTCCTCGTTCAATCTATTCCCCACACTTGCTGCCAAAAAAGATAAAAAAAATGAAAACCCATAGATAAGATTATGTCATTGTCGGCTTACAATCCTTCAGCGTCTCCTTATTGCCTCCACGGAGAAAAACATGTTTGAACTTATTTTCATGGCATTCGTATCTCTTCAGAATAAGAACCCAACCTAGTTTCCAAATTTCATCATGAATTACCCCTCACCCAAAAACATCTTCTACTTCATGCCATTCAAACAGTTGTCATTAAGACAGATGCGACAAAACAAACCAGGGACAGTCTGAGAGGTGATAAAGGAGAAAACTCAATGTGACACACCAGATTCTAGAACATAACAAGAAAAGGGAGACCAAGAACAAAAATCAACCCCATAGTCCACACAGATTGATAAGAAGAATATCTGGTAAGTTAAGAATTTGCAAATTAGTGCTAAAATGTAATTGATTTTTATTCAATTAGCTGATCTCAGTAGGATACAAGCCTGAAAATCACATTATGCTTTCTCACCACTCCCTCTTGTAGACTGTGTAAAACCATCTTTCCACATCCTGGATGAAGTAGCTTTTCTAGTCACTCTTTAAATGATAAAACACTCAGTCGCTTTCAACAATGAAAGCATCCATTGCATAACATGATGAACATAATCAATGTCACTGAACTGTGTATGTAAAAATACGTTAAGCTGGCAAATGGTTTGTTATATATATTTTTTACCACACACACCCACACAAAGAATTAAAGAGTCCAGCCAGTTTAAAAGCAGGTCTTGATCATGGAGGTGTTAGAAACAGCAATTAGCTAGTAGGAAAAAGGTGAGTGAGGTTAGAACAGTTGTCACCTGAGTTTCAGCCCTCTGGATGACAGATACAATATCACTGACTCTTTCAGGGGATGATTTTGTGGGATTCTTGGAATTCCTCTGTTGGTGGCCTCAGACTGCACTAAACTTTTATGAGTAATAATTCTCACCTGCTGACCACTTATGATGGTCTACCTCCTCCGTTGGGCTTCTCAAGGGCCACATCACTACGGGGGACACATTGTAGCTACATATATTCTTCTTGGGGAGTCTTCCTTTTGGATTGAGTCTGGGTGCCTTTTTTTTTCACAGGGTCCACACCTAGAACCAGAGAAACATGCCTCTTTACCACGTCATGAGTAGAAAACTTCTCACTCCCTGCACAGCTCTTCCTTTGTTTGTACTCCCAGCTCAGGTCAGTCTTTTACCTTTTAAATTTTTCCAGCATCTGTCAAACATCAGTCCTCATGCTCCCCAGATTCCTGGAGACACATACCAAGCTTTCCCGTTAGTCTCTTTTAAGCCTTGTATACTAGATTTGAATTGAGACTGCAGTGCCTCACCACCTTCCCCTGAGGAGAAGTGAAATACTCAATGTTTTCCGAAGAAATGTTCTCTTTTGACTTTTTCAATGTCAGCCTTTATGTGGATGGACGAGGGGGAATCACCCAATTATGGCATAACTGGTTTGGGGCCATCCTTTTTTCTAATCTTATAGAGATCATTTAGCACCTCACTTTAGACTTTGCGGATAGTTGGTATTTAGTTTGGGTCTTGGCTTGTGCATCTCTGCCAAAATTTCAGGACAAAGGAATGAGTTACAGTCAACATTCTGAGACACTCTGGTGGTTGTTGTGGAGCTTCTTTTGAAGGTCATGCCTCTGTGACCTCTAATGTGCCCTGACTGCCCTGCCTGGCACATACTTTGTGCTTTCAGACCTTTGTTAGTGGCTCAGGTCATTTCTTCTGCCTGGGATGCCCTCTCTGCCTCGAAAAAGCTTCCTGTCCTGAGACTCAGCTCGAATATTATCTCTTTTGTACAATCTTCCCAAGCTCCCTTGGCCAGAAAGAACACTTACACCAGTTTCACTTACCTAATATTTAAGAATCACATAGTAAAAATACTAGACTTAAAAGTAAGACAGACCTGAGTTTAAACTTGAGTTCAGCATCTTACTAGCTTTGTGTGACCTCACACAAGTTCATTATCTCTCTGAGTCTGATCATCTGAAACTTGAAGAGAAAATAATCTCCTATTTTATTTGAGGTTCTATAAATATTAAAAGAAACAAGTTATATAAAACACAGAGTACAGTATCTGAATACGGTAAGTACTCAATATCACAGTTAGACTATTACTACTAATAATACAGCTAGTACTAGTAGTACTTCTGCTGCTATCATCTCAGAAATAATCAGGGCTTCAAACGGTTCGTTTTGGTTCAAACCCCTGCTGAGAATTTGCATTTCCACCCCCAGATACACTGAATCAAAATCTACATTTTAATAAGATCTCCCGGGTGATTCTTTTGTATAATGAATTTTGAGAATCACTGCTCTACTACTGGTTCCCAGAACTGGTCCCTAACCAGCAGCATTAGCATGGTCTGGGAACTAGTTAGAAATGCAAATTCTCATTAGGGGTTTGAACCAGAACAAACTGGTTCCAAGCCCTGGAAGTAATGTAATACAAACATAGCAGAAAGGAAATCTACTGCTACTTGTTTAATTTGACTTCTCTGCCGTCTGCCAGCAACTAGACTAGATTCTTTATATAGGTTATACAGTTTAATTCTCCCAGCATTTCTATGAGATAATGTAAGCTGTCTCTTTTTGATAGATGAGGAAATTGAGAGATGAAGGAACTTGCCCAAGGTCATACAGCTAGCAAGTGGCACAGCCAGAAACGAAAACCTAGTTTTGTCTCACGTCAAAGCTTGTGCCAGTAATTACCATATTGCATAGTAGAGAGCCCACAGACTCTTGGTCCATTTTTGTTCAGTGTCCAAATTTTGTAAAACAACTTCACTTACTCTAGTACTTCTTGTGCCTGTTAATTCTAGCACCATTCTACTCCAAATGTGAATTCAATTTTGCAAAAATTCCCTGCTACAAAACACCCGCTTCAAATTTCCCGAGTGCCCTTTAAGTCTGGAATGGGAGAATATTTGTAAGCCCTTCTGCTTTTAATGAACAGGCTAACTTCTAGGCTAAGAGTTCTCTGGAAGAGCCTCTGCCCTCATCCCTTCTCTCCCCCAAAACCTTTACAGAGACTACCTGAATCCTCCTATCTAATCTACTCTTCCTTACAATGCCTGAAATTTAAAACCAACAGTTTGAGCCCAAGTGGGCTATTGCTGTTAAACTGTGTCATGCTTACTTAATATGTATGACACATCCTCACAGGAAACCTGAAATGCAAAGTGTTATTAATTTCCACTTAGCGTTCCAGTTTTGTCACTGGCATAGCTTTTCTTTCCCACTGTGAAAGCTACTGAATTTCCCAGTGCGAAGGCTGAGCTAGACTGAGTGAAGTGGATGACACCAACTGTCCTGTGTCCCCCTTTCCTGGCACAGTACAGTCCTGCTAGCTCCTTAGCATCCACCAAAACCTTCAGCTCCTCAGAGCTCTAGGTGATGTAGCAGATGGGACACCTAGCTCTTAATCCACCTTTTTCTCCACAGACCTGCTAGTGGCATTTTCCTGCAGGCCATTTCATTAACCAGGATGTTGCTTACTGCCAGCTTGAAACAGCCCTCAAATCCCCAAAGATTGTAGTTCAGTTTGATTTCAGGTAGATCAAAAAGTTGGCAAGAACATTTTCTCTTTCCATAATGTGGATCAATTTAGGGACTCACAGAAATGTCAAATGGTTCAGCTGAGTTCTCACTCAAAGGTGTGCCGGGATTTGTTGGCAGGTTTTAAAATAAACAAGATGCAGGGGCTGACTTGTTGTTTGGTACCTCAGAGATGTACCAACTTAAAAGCCACAAAGGCTTTAAGTTTCCTGTTAATAATTTTTGTATACAATACTTCCATTATTAGTAACCCTATTAATAATTTTGTTTTTTTCCTCAATTTGGGGTAGGGGTGAATGTGGGTAACGATTAAGAATCTCGAAGTGTATCAACATAGAAACATCTGTAATTGAGGGGAAGGTATATAGGTATTATGTAGAGAATTGGTTATATATATATATATAATTTATATATTAAAAAAACCCATTGCCATCAAGTCAATTCCGACTTGTAGTAACCCTCTAGGACAGAGTAGAATTGCCCCATATGGTTTCCAGTGAGCAGCTGGTTGATTTGAACTGCTGACCTTTTGGTTAGCAGCTGTAGCTCTTAACCACTAAGCCACCAGGGTTTCCATTTATATATATTATACCTATTATTCTCTTTATATTATATTTTAACTTAAAGTAGATCTGTAATTGAAGGGAAGGTGTTGTTGTTGTTAGCTGCCGTTGAGTTGCCTCCAACTCATAGTGACCTTGTGGATGAGAGAATGAAATGTTGCCCTGTCCTACGCCATTTTCATGATTATTGATATGTTTGAGTCCATTGCTTTGATTATTGTGACTATCCATCTCATTGAAAGTTTCCCTCATTTTCGCTGACCCTTTATGTTACCAACCATGATGATCTTTTCTAGCAATTAGTCTTTCCTGATGACGTGTCCAAAGTAAGTAGGTTGGTATTATATAGAAGAACTGGTTATAGATTACATATGTGTATGTTTATATATATATATATATATACACTAACTTCTATATATAGTATATTACATATAGTATATAGTATGTATAAGTCTAGAGTCCTTGGGCAGTGCAAACAGTTAATACACTCGGCTGCTAACTGAAAATTTAAAAGTTTGAGTTCATCCAGAGGCACCTTTGAAAGAAAGGCCTGGTGGTGTACTTCTTAAAAATTAGATCTTGAAAACAAAATCCTATGGAGAGCAGTTCTACTCTGACACACATGGGGTTGCTATGAGTTGGAGTCAACTCAACACCAACTGATTACTGGGTTATGTATAAGACAACATGGAAATATTTGTAATTGAAGGAAAGGCAGGTTGGTATTATCAGAAGGATTATGTATACGTACATATATGTCAGCAATTATGCATAAAATACCAGTACTTCTATAAATATATACATACTAGAATACTAAAAAGGAGCCCTGGTGGCACAGTGGTTAAAGCAGTCAGCTGCTAACCAAAAGGTCAACGGTTCAAACCCACAGGAGAAAGATGTGGCAGTCTGCTTTCATAGAGATTTACGGCCTTGAAAACCCTATAGGGTTGCTATGAGTTGGAATCGACTCGAAGGCAGTAGGGTGGGTAGAATATTAAAAGACTCCATTCCATATGCCTGTAAAGTATTTTATATCCATCCTTAAGAAAAGCACAGGTGGAATATTATCTCTCTGTATAGCCTTGCCAATCCTCCCAGGCAGTCTTCCCAGGTAATCCCTCTTGCTTCCTGCTTCATGTTCCCCTAGAACTCTGCATAGGCAGATGTATCCCTTATAACACTCAGCTTGTTGTACAGTAATTATCTACTTACTGGTCTATCTACTCACTTAACCTCTGTCTCCTTAAGGGCATCTCGTCCTTGGTTGTCCCAACACACAATTGGTGCTCAGGAACTCTCATCATATTGGCATATCCCTTCATAAAGTAATTTTGACTAACAATAATATCATTATCAATATCAAATTGCAATAATCTATAGTATTGCCAGATGGTTTCATGTATCTCAGTTTCAAAACTGTTTGGTTTCTAAAAGAAATAAAATGTCATTATAAAAATAAAATGTGTTTGGAAAATCCATTAATTTCTTGCTACTGACATTGAACAGTAAAGGCGATTATAAATTTAAGAGATATCTTTAGCTGTTCTGAGTCCTCTTTTTTACTCTATAAATGTGGATTAGTAAAACTAATCATATACTTACCTCTCTAAATTCTAGTAATGAATAATGAATGAAATTTTATGAAGTCATTTGGATTCTTGGCCTGACATTGAGTCTCTCCCACTCTAAGAGTCATCATGTGCTACTCATGGAGGGATGGTTCTAAGTAGGTGGGGAATACTTGCTATGAGGCAGAGGCCACATCACCTTTGTTGAAGAGTTTTGAATAACAGATCTTTATATTAGAGAAAGAGTTCTGGCATGGTACAGCTCCAAATAAGGAGCCCTGGTGGCGCAGTGGTTAAGAACTTGACTGCTAAACCAAAAGGTCAAAGGTTCAAACCCACAGGAGAAAGATGTGACAGTCTGCTCCCGTAAAGATTACAGCCGAGGAAACCCTATGGGGCAGTTCTACTCTGTCCTAAAGGGTAGCATGAGTTGGAATCGACTCAGTTGCAATGGGTTTGGTTGGTTGGTTTATAGCTCCAAATATTCTTCAAAAAATTCTATGATCTTTCTTCCTAAGGACTGAAATCTGTAGGCCTACATCACTCAGTCTTCCCTGCAATTAGTTTGCTAATTGTTAGTGCTGTTTGATATGACCTGCTTTTTTCAATCCTTAATGTTTGGCTTCCCTGCCACACATATGCAAATACAGATATATATGCAAATATTCATATGAACAGATACATACGTACACATAACCACTTATACATGCACATACAACATATGTAAATGCACACTCAAACGTACAATATATGCATATGCACAAATACACACATGGCAAGCACAAACACACATACTTACATGTAAGTACGTGCACATATGCACACATGTATACATGCATACATACTCATAGAAACCACCTGAGGTATTTTACCTTATTACCAAGATTTTCTCTCATTCTTCTCCCAAGATCTCTAAGAACTTCTGAGATATGGGAATAAAACAGGGTGGTTTTATTATTTTCTCCCATATGAGTCTAAGGAAGATTTGTTTGCCGGCCTTTCCACTGCGATTTGCGGTGAACTACATGCAATCTTCAAGGTCGTGGCTGTCAGGAGGTCTTTCCTCCCTAGCACTGTGTAGCCAGGACTAAGCATCTCCTGGCCGAGGTGCTAGGTTAGCATGAAGATCTGCTAAGACCCAGGTTCATTTGCAGCATTGAGAATGAGGCAGCTGGGGAATCAGTCCCTGATGGAGTCTCACTGAGCCCCGTGCAACCCTAAAAGCTAAACCCGTTCACCTGTCACTGGTGGTACGATGTGAATTTTTATACATCACTCGTCTCCTTGCCCAAATAAATGGAAAAGGGTTTAGACTATAATTTAAGTGACTTGAGCTTAATATAAATACCCCCCTTTTTTTTTTCCTTCACAGCAAAGGCTGATAGCTGTTGAAGTGTTTTCCAAGAGATATTTTTAAATCTCTCAATAGAACCATTTGACAATATGGTATATTTCTATTTATCTGGGCTAGTATCTGAGAAGATGAATGAGCCAGATAGCTATTTAGTGCCCTTCTAAGCACTAACATTGTCTGAAGCTTCCTAGGAAATCCCTCTTTAGCACTTGGTGAAATATTTTATGATTAGAAACACTGAACCTATGGAAGTAAAAGCCTAGTAAATTTAACGTGGTTTTCATCTTATGCTCTCTGATTGGACACTTTTATCATTTCACCTCAGTGGCAAAGTGCTTAACCCACTTAGGGATTTCAAAGTTGTTTTTAAGGGAGAGACATACAATGAATTTACAACTAGGAGCCTGCTGAAACCTAAGTTCTAATGACAGTTCCAGTACGGATGTTTTTAGCAAGTCTCTCTCTTTCCTTGCTTCTGTTTCTCAACAGCCAAATCTAATGTCTTAAAGGCATTCTTTGAAAAATTTATTAGGCCTTGTTTGTATAGAGCTTCAAAGATTGTTACACTTTGTGAGAATGAAGTTACAGAATGCCTTTGAAGCTTTTAGCTGTAACCCCATCACAGAAAAGTGATTCACTGTTTATTATTCTGGTCACTCATTATTTAAAATTACGCCAATGAAGCATGATGAAAAGTACAAAATATCTAATAATTTCAAGAATTCCAGAGAATTTCCAGGAATTCAGATTTCTCATGCTAAATCTCAAAGACTACTATCTGTCAGAAATTTGCAAACAGTACATCCTCTCATATGCTGTTCCGTCTACCTAGAACCGTCACCGCTATCCATTGCCCTCCAGTCGATCCCAACCCATAGCAACCCCATAGGACAGAGTAGAACTGCCCCATGGGTTTCCAAGGCTGTAATCTTTACAGAAGCAGGCTGCCACATCTTTCTTCCACAAACACTCTTCCCCATTTCCACTTCCATTTGAGTGAGCAATCTCTAGGCTAGTGGCTGTCAGGAAGTCTTGGTTAACTCTTATTCATCCTTCCAGTCTTAATATAAATATGACTTCTTCTGGGGAGCCTCACTAGATCCTTTCTTTGAATATATTATTCTCTTATTGTATGTACTGTAACTTAGATTGTGCTTTTTGAGATTGTTTGAATAATTGTCTTATTGTTTCCCTCCACACCCAGCCCCCAAGCTGTGATCTCTGTGAGGGGAGGGATTGTTCTAGCTAACTGTGTCAGTCTTATTTCTCATTATATTCCCAGTGTCTGGCAGAGACTGACACGTACAGGCCCTGAAATACTGACTGACTGACTCACTGACTGACTGGTTGAATTTACTGAGCATTTACTCTTTGCCAGGCACCAAGCTAAGCGCTAGGGAAAAAAATGGTAAATGAGACTCAGTCATTACCCTTGAGGAGCTTACATTCTAGTGTAGGAGAGATAAGGATGAACTGATAATTAAAAGGTACCATTTGCTATAGTGCAGGTACGTACAAAGGGCTGTGGAAGTAGAGTTGGGCATACTTATACACATTAGGACATATTTCAGGAAGCTGGTGAATAATTTTCTAATGCTCACACTTTGGCAGCTTTCATCGTATTGAGAAGAATTTAGATCTTTCAAAGTATATGCATTAAATAAATATTTATTGAGCACTTAATGTGTAGGAGACAATTTCTAGGTGCTAGGAGTACAAAAATGAACAAATCCGGCATAGACTTTGCCCTTTAAAGAATTATCTGAATTGTAAAAAAATATGCATTTGCATTTCTTAAAAAATCAGTGGCTAAGCTAAGTGTATATATGACTTACTAGAGTTAATGAAAAGCATTCTAATAAACAGTTGTGTTTCTCTTTAAAAAATAGCAGCTTCCCCTGCAACTCCTTTGGACTTATTTTCCAAATAAATGGAAGGTATTATAAAGAAATCCACTAGTAGGAAATGGCTAGTAATTAATATCAAAATTCTGCCACTGTGAACTCATATTACCCACCAGAAACCTTCAAAAGAAATGGGCTAGTAATTCAGATGATAAAATATACGATTTCAAAAGATAAATGCAATTTTAGGTAATTTTATTTGGAGACTTATTTCAAAGATCAGTCATCTCTGAGAAAATGAATGCACTTAGACCTTTTCTTACCCTTGGTAGTTTGAGAGGTAGCCTTTCTCCATCCTTGCCAGGAGAGGCACCATCTTGACTAAGTCAGCCTTGCTGTTGTTGTTAGTTACCAGCTAGTTGATTCTGATTCATGGTGACTTCGTGTGTGCAGAGTAGAATTGCTCCATAGAGTTTCAAGGCTGTGACCTTTTGGAAGCAGATCACTAGGCCTATCTTCCAAGGAGCCTCTGGGTAGATTTGAACCGCCAATCTTTCAACTAATACTGGAAAACTTAACCCCTTGCACCACCCAGGGACCCACTACGTCAGCCTTACCAGACCTCTTCCAAGATGGAACTGAGTTTCTCACAGACATGCTTTACCTGAGCTTGACACAACCTTCCCTGGGACCCCAAGTCTCCATTCCTGAGAAGCAGATTCAGATTGGTTAAAAGCAGCGTGGCTCTCTCTGAGCAAAAGTGGAGTCTGTGAAAAAGGATCCAGTCAGACTGAATAATCAAGTTGCCCTAGAGAGCTCGCATCTGCATTGAAGAGACAAACTTTCCCTCAGGGAAGTTTCTGCTGAGAACACGCCTCTCAAGCTCTAGCCTCATTTGACCTGTGTCAACCTCTTTCCCAAAAATTCCTGTCTCAGAACCTGGGAAGAGTGCACTTGTCTACTACAGGCACAAAGATAGAACTCAACCTTTGTATGTGCTTCTCTGGACTTTGGAAAAAGAAGATTCCAAGTTCTCCTGTGCTCCCTTCACTCATTCAGCAAGCATTTCTGGGCACTTACTATGTGCTAAGTACACACCAGGGACATAGTAGTGAATAAAATAGTATAAATTCTTGCCCTTCTAGAGTTTACATTCAAGTAGGAGAGACAATCATCAAGATAAATAAGTAAGATTATTATGTTAGATAATGATAAGAGCTAAAGGGGGAAAAAAGCAGTGTAAGGAATTATGAAATGTGGGGTGGGAGCGTGAGGCAGAGAGTGTGTATGAAACTTTCAAGAGGGTCACCAGGGAAGAGACCTACAGCAGGTGAGGGGTTAGCCAAGCCTATATATGGATAAAAAATATATGATCTATGGAGATAAAATGTATGGTACGTGTTCTAAGAATAGTGAAGAGGCTACTGTGTCGGGGCAGAGTCAATGTGGGGGAGAACGGCAGGGGATGAGGGCAGAGGGGCAACAGGGAGTCCATTCCTGTGGGGCACTTGTAGGACACAGCAAGACTGACCCTTCTGTTGTGAGAGAGCTGTGAAGTCTTCCGAGGGTCTGAACAGAAAGGTAACCTGACCTGCAATCATCTACAGAAGTGTCTTCCCCAGAGGAACATATCTACCTTCAAACTGCAACAGAGTGTACGTTTGTAATTATTTTCATGTTTTAACAGGTCACTACTCATTTTGAAATTAGAAATGCTGATTAATGTGATTCAGTGGAACAGTTAACCAGCCGTCCTTCTAAATAATAGCATGGATTTCTACAGCTTTCTGAGACATAGCAAGGGTAAATCTTGTACTGAAGTAAGAATCTAGGAAACTTGCCTTCTCTTGTATGTTATACTGTTAGGTTGTTTCTTATCCATGCTTCTTTCCTGCTTAAGACTAGGCCTTCTCTTTCTTCCTTATCCCATACTAGCTTATTCCATGCTTACATCCCAAACTATAGATGGATGGATGGGTACATGGATAGATTTAGTTAGATAGGTAGGTGGGTAGGATAGATAGCTGCTGTCAATTCGACTCCAGCTCATGGCAATGTTAGGTACAACAGAATGAAATGTTGCTCGGTCCTGCATCATTTTCATGATTGCGAGCATGTTTGAGTTCATCACTGTGGCTATTGAGCTAATCCATCACACTAGGGTCTCCTTTGTCCTCACTGGCCCTCTACTTCACCAAACATGATATCCTCCTTCAGGGATTGATCCATCCTGATGACCTGTCCAAAGGAAGCGAGTTGAACAATGTTCTGTTGTGATCCATACATGTTTTCATCGGCTAATCTCGGAAGTAGATCACCAAATCTTTCTTCCCAGTCTGTCTGAGTCTGGAAGATAGACTGAAACCTGCCTACTGTGGGTAACCCTCTTGGTATTTAAAATACCAGTGGCATAGCATCCAGCATTATAGCATCCAGCATGGTAGCAACATGCAAGCCACCACAGTACACAAACGGACAAGGTGGTGGCCTTAAACTATACTTCCCCATATACTTTTTGTTGGATTTAAACTACCTCCTCCCCTTCTTACATAAAGCGTGGTGATTATGTTTGTTGTTTGAGTCACCTGGATTAGAACCCTGTCTTTATTTTTAAACCCCTTAACCTTTGCTGTAAATGGAGGGGAGAGGGGCAGAAGGGAGCATTTGCCCCCAGACCCAAGTCCACGGGGGTGCCAATGGCATCACTAGGGGTACGAGGAGGGTGCAGATCGCACTGCGTGACACTGTTGGGGGGTGGGTGGGGGTGACACCACAAGGTTTAGAGATACAGCCAAGACCAAATTATGCAGGACTTGAGCTGCTCCAGAAAGCCCGTGCCCGCTTCAGCCGTTTCGGTGCTGCTCTCCGCCTCTGTGGCTCTCCGTGTCTGCCGGGATGATTCACTGGCCCAGAGGCACTGCTAGCACCGCCGCCCCTGCCACCGCAGCACCGCTGCCACCTCCGAGGCCCAGGCACCCCAGGAGCCGCCTGTCAGCCCCCCTGCCGTCCGAATACCGGCTCGGTGGGAAACGGCGCCTGGGTTTCCGTGCGGGCTTCTCCTTTTGGTTGCTGCTGTCAGCGTCATTCATCTTGAAAATTGGGAGGGAGGAAGGTGGCACAATTTAGACATTGCCCCTGGGTGCTCGTTACTCTCGCTACGGCCCTGAAAACGGGTATAATATCTACTTCAGAGGACTGTTGTGAGGAACAAATGAGATGTGGCCATTAAAGAGCTAGCGAATGTATCCGACATTTTAGTTTTTTTCGCTTTCCGTTAAATACGTTGACTATATAACCCATTCTCCTTTGGTTTCTAGCCTTATGATCCACCAATACAAAAACAGAATCAATCTAATATAAACAGTTTGGGCAAACATCTTTGGGGCCTGTCTATTGTAATTAATGCTCTTCTTGTGTGCTGCGAGTGGATTCCAACTCAGGACAGAGTAGAACTACCCCATAGGGTTTCCTAGGTGTAGTCTTGTGGCGCTGCTGGTGGGTTGGAGCCACCAACCTTTTGGTTAGCAGCCGATCGTTTTAACCATTGTGCCACTAGGGCTTCTTATTATAATTAATTGTATCCTTTTAAAAATAAATCGTTCTATTACAGTCATGTATTAATTATGAATATAATTTACAAACATTTGATGAGAGTTGCACTGTGCCAGGCTTCACAGACACAGAAGTAAACAGGACTGACAGTCCCTCACATAAACAAAAAACCAAATCCGTTGCCATTGAGTTGATTCTGACCCTATAGGACAGAGTAGAACAGCTCCATAGGAGTTCCAAGGCTGTAATCTTTAAGAGAGCAGAATGCCATATCTTTCTCCCACAGAGCAACTGGTGGGTTCAAACCACTGACCTTTTCATTAGCAGCTGAACGCTTTAACCACTCCACCACCAGGGCTCCTTTTTCCACTCGTAGTGGAATATGTATTTTAGCAGGGAGTACAGACATTTATCAAAGAATTCCAAGACTTCTTAGTGGCACAAATAGGGAAGCACATAGTATTATAGAGGTGCCTAAGGAGGAGGCTGGAAACCCTGGTGGTGGAAGTGGTTAAGAGCTATGGCTGCTAACCAAAATGTCGGCAGTTTGAATCCACCAGCCGTTCCTTGGAAACTCTATGAGGGCAGTTCTACATTGTCCTATAGGGTCACTATGAGTCAGAATCGACTTGCCGGCAATGGGTTTGGTCTTTTTTTAAGGAGGAGGCTTAAGAGAATCCGAGTATTTTGATGACTAAAAACAATGGTTAGAGAGAGTAGTAGTTGTTGTTATAACAGTCCTCCCCATTTCACTAACCCTTTTCTTTACCATTTTTTTTTTCCTTGTGGTAAAATATATATTCCAAAAATTTTTTGCCATTTTAACCGTTTTCAAGTGTACAATTCAGTGACATTAATTACATTCACCATCTTGTGCAACCATCACCACTATCCATTCTCAAATGTTTTGCATCCCCCTAAACAGGAACTCAATAACCCTTAATCATTTACCAATTTTAAGGGATCCTTAAATTTCCTAATTTAGGCTTTAAAATATGCTGCCTCTGGATTCATCATTATGGTATACTTCAGTACTTCCATTGGGGGTGCCACAAAATGATCCCCACATTTTCAGAAGCCCACAGATGTTGCCCTTTTATAGACAACTGCCAGGAGCAAGTTTTAGATTTGGTGAATACCAGACCAATCCACTCTTTTTCCAAATTACCCACACTTTCTTCACTGTAACTTTACCCACACACTGTGGTACACATGTTTCCAACTTACTTTTTTGTACTGCAGTAAATTACATTCTATCTCCAAGGATGCAAAACAGAAAGATTCTTAAATTATTCATTAGAATAGAATTTCTTTCCAAAGAGCCAGTGTAGGCTTAAAGGCTCCCATTGACTATGTATTAGGAGTATTTTTTTTACTCACTGAAATGAAATTGTTGACATACAAACAAATAAAACCACATGATGCGTATTACTATTCTTGATTGTCTTCTTTTCCCTGTTAAAAGAATCATGCGGCTATCCTCTATCTGGAAAAGAAAAAAAAAAAAAAAGACATTAATGAGGTTAATGAAAAATGCTATAATGGTGCCTGATAGGAGAATCCGTAACTTGGACATCTTGTGTACAAAGAAAGATTCCTATCCATATGCTGCTGTCATGGAGCTTGGATACTTTACAAACCTACTGCTCTTGACAAGCTTCTGGTAATTTACATAGTCTCACACCACTCCCAATTTATGGCAGAATATGTCTCACTTAATAATATATGCAGAGCTTCTTGGAGTTCTAACCTTTCTAGCTAGAAATGAAAATTTGAGCAGGCAAGGAGAAAGAGGCAAAGACTGGCTACATCTTTTGTTCCCTTCAGAATTCAAAGACTGATCCCAATCAACTCTCCAGAGTCCCAAGAATCCTTGAAGTTGGGGACATGTAGCCAGTGGAATTCTAATCAATCCACGCATTTATGTATTTGAAAAGCATCTGCTGCTATCATTTCTCCTTTGCCATGTGCTATATCTGGCCCTTCCAGACTGCCAGACCTGATGGAAGTTGTGATTGCTCTGGATTTCCACTAGAGACCTCTATCTGATCACAGGAGGGCTGGGGAGCCGTTCTCATCATGGGCAGTTCCCTAGAAGCAGAAGAGGACAAGAGTTTGCCAATTGTCCCCGGGAAAAGGTGGAGTTTACCATCAAAGGAAAATAATTCTGTCATCTCTCTCTCATTATTTTTTTCTTAAGCAAATTGAGACTTATCCAAGCAGGTGTGTTATGCAAAACTGAAGAGGAAAGAATTTCTGTGCCTCAAATCAATGTCATAGAAAAGACAAAATAGGGATTTGTGTAAATCGAAAGACCCCTTCTCCAGGGAGGTCTCCATACTCACACTTGGAGGCCAAGCTTCACTCTAAGACTTTGTGAACCTATCTTGTCAGGTATGATGGGAGGATCAGCCCGGCTCATGGTCAGAGAGCTCCTAGACATCAATATGAAGCTGAACAAAATGATCCCCTTACCCCACTAGGGAATCCCTCGGTGGTATGAATGTTAAGCGCTCGACTACTAGCTGAAATGTTTGCAGTTCTAACCCATCCAGAGGCACATTGGAAGACAGGCCTGGGCAATCTGCTTCTGAAAGATCACAGCCTTGAAAACCCTATGGAGCACAGTTCTACTCTAACGCACATGCGTCTCTGTGAGTCTGAATCAACTCAATCGCAACTAACGAAAACAACCTCACCACACCCCAGGCTTTTACTGAAGGCCCTATGTCACCTTCTCCTAGGTGCTTGCCACCTTCAGCGCTCGGCATGTAGCTGTAATGCCATGCAACAGCAACAGATGGGACCCATCTGTAAGGAGAGACTGGTAGATGAAGTTTCACCACTTTTACAACATAGCAAAACACATTAATCTCCGCTGGCCTTTGAATGGTCTGCAATAGAAACGGAGGGCTAAAAGGGAAAATAATCCCCTCATTTAACCTGTGCCCCTGTGAAAAATTGCTGGAGCTTGTATTTCAGAAACTGGGTGTAACTAATTATACCCTCTATCCATGGTCTTCATTACACAGCAGCATTAGAAGTGGAATCAAGGCAGAATCAGGTGAATGAGTCTAGAAGGCATGAGTTGATCAAAATTTCTTCAGAGACACTCTAATGTCCAGTTTTCTCTGGGACAATTGTGGACTCTTCACATGTGTTTTTAGAAAAATCTTTGCCATTCTTTTAGGTAGAGTATTGTTTGTTCATTCTTTTATCAAATGCCTACAATATGGCAGTTATTATGATTTGTACAGAAAACATAAATGGTAATGCTCAAGGGCTCGAGTAAAAGTTCCTAACATAGAATCTGTCACATATTAGGAAGGGTGAATGACTTCTTCAAGGTATCTGAACCTCCTAAGTGGTGTATGCATGTTTTTACTAGTGAGACAAATCAAGGTTTAAAACAATCCTTAAAGGGGTTGATGTAAATAATGTTTGATAACATTGCAGAGGCTGGCAGTTATGTAAGCAGGTAATTAGAAAACTGTGTTAGAACTGCCACATAATGGAGCTAAGTACAAGCTCATGGGTGGAATTATCACAACTATCCCCGACACAGTGTCAGGGAAGGCGGCAGAGAGGAGGTAGCATTTGCACTGTGGGTGAAGGAGGAGTAGGAATTCACCAGGTGGCTTGAGGGAGGGTAGATGGGAGTCAGTGTGCCCTGAGGAAAGCTCACTTCCAGAGTCAGAGGCCACACTGCAAGTTGGAGCACGACTGGTATTCTCTCTACTGCAACTTGACTAATGGAGCATGCCTTGATCAGTCAACTATTACAGGAAGAGAGATTCCACAGGCATGCCCTGGCTGACCGTAAATGATTGAGAGCACAGGCCAATATAGAATGCCCAAAGGTTGGTATGGAATGATCATAAAGATCATCAACACTGCCAGGGTTGCAGGAGTGCCTAACCTCAGTACCGTGCTGCCTCTCTGACTGTCTGATCTACACCAGGGGGAATGCCCACTACAGTGGATGCAGCTCTGCACGGGGGTCCGGAGAGCTGACCCTGATTCTGCACCGCATCTGTGCCTGATCACTTAGTTTCTATGAGCCTCTGTTTCCTCTTCATATGTAACCATTACTGTTTCCTGAAAGTCTCTATATCCCAGCTACTGTGCTCAATGAATTACCTGCATTGTTTCATTTAACTCTCCCAACATTCAGCAAGGTAAGATTTATCCTCTTATTTTACCTATGGGGAACTATAGTCAGAAAAGTTAAATAAATCCATCAAAATTATGCAGCTAAAAACTGGTGATGCCAGCATCAAAGCCATAGTCTAAGTCCAAAGCCCATAACCATTTCTGTTCATTCCATTCTCTCCATGAAAAGCAGGGATCGGAGTCTCCAGTTTGATAGTTCAACTGTGTTTTAAATGTCACTATCTTAAGGCTAATCATTTATCAGCGAAACAACAGCTGCACGTGTTCTTTGACCCTTAGTTCTGCAGATCAGGAGTGAGGCATTAGGCACATATTGCTTACCTGGGAAGTTACAATGTTGAGGGTTTTTGCAAGTGTGCTAAGTTTTGATGGCAATAACAGAGTTTGATGTGAAACTTACAGGATGTATTTGGGGCTAGGAATAAACTGTCTTCTCTTTGATCTGAATCTTAGCACTGGAATATTATTACAAGTTTGAAGGAAAGAATTTTAAATGAGTAGCAAAGTGTCTTCTCAAATGTTTCAAACTGCAGAGACAGGTCTTCATTTTAATTTGAGAATTATTACTCTATCAGAATCTCCCTATAAAATATATCACTTGACTACAATAAAATAAATCATAAACCAGAGTTTTTTCTTTATTTTTAAGATAAGGAGGTTGATTGACCTAATTGATAAATATTGCCCTATTCTGTGATGGGTCGAAGAGAATAAAAACCAGCACATTTTTGCCATAAATTAAAAATTACAACTTTGAAGTTGTAAAGAAGATTTAACCTCCAGTGCTAGCCTTCTTTAATCTTTTCACGTGATTTTAAAACTTACCAAGAATATTGTTGGATACAATACTTAATATTTTTTCTATATTTTAAGGTTGTTGTTGTTGTGAGGTTCTGCCAAGTCAGTTTTGACTCATACAGACTCTATGTACAACAGAATGAAACACTGCCCAGTCCTGTGCCATCCTCACAACTCTTGTTATGCTTGAGCCCATTGTTGAAGCCACTGCGTCAATCCATCTCATTGAGGGTCTTCCTCTTTTTCGCTGACCCTCTACTCTACCAAGCATGATGTCCTTCTCCAGGGACTGATCTCTCCTGATAACATGTCCAAAGTATGTGAGACATTGTCTCGCCATCTTTGCTTCTAAGGAGTATTCTGGCTGTACTTCTTCCAAGACAGATTTGTTCATTCTTTTGGCAGTCCCTGGTATATTCAATATTCTTCGCCAACACCACAATTCAAAGGCATCAATTCTTCTTTGGTCTTCTTATTCATTGTCCAGCCTTTGTATGCATATGAGACAATTGACAACACCATGGCTTGGGTCAGACGCACCTTAGTCTTCAAGGTGACATCTTTGCTTTTCAATACTTTAAAGAGGTCTTTTGCGGTAGATATGCCCAGTGCAATGCGTCTTTTGATTTCTTGACTGCTGCTTCCACGGGTGTTAACTGTGGATCCAAGTAAAATGAAATCCTTGACAACTTTAATCTTTTTCCCATTTTTCATGATGTTGCTTATTGGCCCAGTTGTGAAGATTTTTGTTTTCTTTATGTTGAGGCATAATCCGTACTGAAGGCTGTGGTCTTTGATCTTCATCAGTAAATGCTTTAATTAAGTCCTCTTCATTTCCAGCAAGCAAGTTTGTGTCATCTGCATAATGCAGGTTGTTAATGAGTCTTCCTCCAATCCTGATGCCACATTCTTCTTCATATAGACCAGCTTCTTGGATTATTTGCTCAACATACAGATTGAATAAGTATGGTGAAAGGATATAAACCTGGTGGACACCTTTCCTGAAGTTAAACCACGCAGTATCCCCTTGCTCTGTTTGAACAACTGCCTCTTAATCCATGTACAGGTTCCTCACAAGCACAATTAAGTGTTCTGGAATTTCCATTCTTTGAAATGTTATCTATAATTTGTTATGATCCACACAGTTGAATGCCTTTGCATAGTCAATAAAACACAGGTAAACGTCTTTCTGGTATTTTCTGCTTTCAGCCAGGATCCACCTGACAGCTACGATATCCCTGTTTCTGCGTCCTCTTCTGAATCCGGCTTGAATTTCTGGCAGTTCCCTGTCAATGTATTCCTGCAGCTGCTTTTGAATGATCTTCAGCAAAATTTTACTTGCATGTGATGTTAGTGATATTGTTCAATAATTTCCACGTTCAGTTGGATCACCTTTCTTGAGAATAGGCTTAAATATGAATCTCTGAAACTTGCCCATGAGCATTGAGTAGCTAAAGCAAAAGGAAGAAATGATGAAGTAAAAGAGCTAAACAGAAGATTTCGAGGGTGACTGGAGAAGACAAAGTATTATAATGATATGTGCAAAGACCTGGAGATAAAAAACCAAAAGGGAAGAACACGCTCCACATTTCTCAAGCTGAAAGAACTGAAGAAAAAATTCAAGCCTCAAATTGCAATATTGAAGGATACTATTGGGAAAATATTAAACGATGCAGGAAGCATCAAAAGAAGATGGAAGGAATACACAGAGTCTCTATACCAAAAAGAATTGGTCGATGTTCAACCATTTCAAGAGGTAGCATATGATCAGGAACCTATAGTACTGAAGGAAGAGATCCAAGCTGCACTGAAGGCATTGGCAAAAAACTAGGCTCCAGGAATTGACGTGATATCAATTGAGATGTTTCAACAAACAGATGCAGAGCTGGAAGTGCTCACTTGTCTA
Organism: Trichechus manatus latirostris; assembly: GCF_000243295.1. Lineage (NCBI taxonomy): Eukaryota > Metazoa > Chordata > Mammalia > Sirenia > Trichechidae > Trichechus > Trichechus manatus. The sequence goes on from NW_004444010.1 coordinate 10,697,348, forward strand.
TGCCATGAAATTAGGAAAACAGCTACCTGACCAACCAACTGGAAGAGATCTGTATTTATATTTTAAGAGAGCTTATTCCATATATTTTTATTATTCTTGCAACAAGTATCATAACCTGATAAATGAACAGTCAAGAAATGAATCCTTTGTTAACATTTTTGACAATATGAGTTATTTCAAATGAAAAAGGCAGTTCAGTATAAATAATCCACCAAAAATATTTAAATCAAGTAATTGTAGGAATTTCACAAATATAAAGGAAATCTTGCATTTGGATTTTTTCAACATTAATAAAAAAAGAATATAGCCGTATTAAAAGACATCTTTATCTGCTATATTTGCTAAGCTGTACACTTAAAGTTAAGAAACCTTGGTGGCACAGTGGTTAAGTGCTTGGCTACTAACTGAGAGATTGGCAGTTCAAATTCATCAGCAGCTCAGTGGGAGAACGATGTGGCAATCTGCTTCCATAAAGATCAAAGCCTTGGAAACCCTATGGGACAGTTCTACTCTATCCTTTAGGGTTGCTATGAGTCAGAATTGAGTCAACAGTAACCGATTTGGTCTCATTTGGTATACTTAAAGCTCAATAGTTTATTTACCCATTACAGCATGCTACAAAAGTATCTTTCTAACAAGAATACCAGTTATGAAATCCAATTATGATTTTCTGATGTTGTGATGTGGTATCAATGAATTGATTTGTTGTAGTGTAAGACTAACACTCATTCAATTAACTTTATAATGGCAAACTCCAAAAGCTCTGGATAATATTTTTAAGCACTATGCTGTCTTAAGAGCAGGCAGTTGACAAAGTGTTTTTCTTTCTTGACATTTGCAAGTCTGCCTAGGTGCATATGCCTCTGCTACCCCAACCATTTTGTTGAAAAGTGCAAAACCAGTCAGTTACTTAGTGGAAGAGCCAGATGCTTGGTATTCTGTACTCAAGTTACCTGAATGTTTGATTTAAATGTTCGGTTTAAATTGAAAGAGCTGTGCCAGAAATTGCCCAGGAAGCCAACTCTGAGATTGAGTTTGATGTGAAGGAGATTTAACAGGGAGTTGATGAGAACAACCCCTGTGGAAGAGGAAGAAAGGAAGCAGGCTGGACAGAAGGGAAACGGGAGCTGGCATGTACTGTTATCAAATGCCCTTGCCTACCATTCAAGGAGATGGAAAGTGACTCATCAGAGCCGTTCTGAGTTGGGGCAGAAGGGCTGGGGCATTAAATCCCCACATAGATCAGTCATTGGATGTGGACCACCTGGGGAAGGAGCCCTGTCCTTGGGCCTGGTGGCTTTCTTCATCGGAGACAATCCCTGAAATGGCTCACAGGTGAGGTTGTCCATTAACAGCACTCCCAGTCACTAGGGGGACCACGTTTTTGTGCAGTTCTGAAGGGGGATTCTGGGTAGCATCACAGCGTCCACCACAGATTGATATCCAGAGATATACAGTTAATTAATGTTTCCCATGTGACAGTTTCCAATATTTATATGTTTCTCATTCTGAAATTTGTTACAACTTAGTTCTCTTGTAGTTCTTCAAAAATACTGACAAATAGTGACGTATCCTTTAGGACACCAGCACCAAATCATCACAATGGATTTATAAAACGTAACCTCTAAATTCTTTGTACTGTGTGAAAAAAAAAATGCTTTTTATTATTTTGAAATGTTATATTTTCAGTGTGTGATTCTTGTGAACTTGTTAATGTAGAAACAGTTAGGACTTACAGTGTGAACATCCTTCACTCCTTCATTGTCCTTTCATCTTCTATTCTAATAAATTTCAATATCACACATTTAATATTATTCTTGCTATTTTTCTGTATTTAGAATATTGGCCCTCTAATACTTTGTGTCGACTTCACCTATACAAAGTGATTAGAAGTTGCTGGAATACATAGACTACATTAAGTAAAAATGGTATCATAGCTGTCATCTACCACTGCTTACACTAGGTGATTTAGATAGTGTCTGTTATTCAAACCTGTTTTAGAGAAGTTGAGATGGAGGCTGTGAGAGGTGAAGTAACTCACTCCAAAATTAATAACTAGCAAGTGGTAGAGATGAGATTTAATTCCAAAACCCGAACATACTTATCCACTGTGAATTACTCATCTAGCATGGGTAGTTACAGATAGGTCATTTCAATTATGCCACTGAGCTATCCCAACACTTTTTATGTTGTTAGATGCTGCTGAAGAATTTTAGGGGAGGGGAAAGAAAATTACATGATTTCACATTAATAAAAATGTATTTTGTTTCTGTATAAAGACTGTTTTTCTGTTCTCAGATAGACCCTAGAATTCATTCACTCATTCACTCATTCATTCATTCATTCAACAAATATACGTTGAGTGTTTTCCATGTGCCAGGCATTATTCCAGGCTCTTATGTTCACTGGTGAACTAAAGAGACCTAAAGCCTTGTTTTGATGGAGTTACATTCTAGTGGGAGGAGAGAGACAATAGACAATAAATATAATAAGTAAGAAGGTGATAAAGGTTATGGGGAAAAAAAATAGGTGAAGGTTAGTGGGATTAGGTGTAGGGTTAGTTGCAATTTTAATTAAGCAGGTTGGGGTGGGTCTCTTTGGGAAGCTGACCTTTGAGCAGAGATTGGAAGAAAGTGAGCGGGTTAGCCATGCAGAAACTTACAGGAAGAGCATTCTAGGCAGCAGGAACACCCAGTGTATGGCCCAGAGATAGGAGCGTGTCTCAGGTGTTTGAAGGAGGCTAATGCAGCTAGAGTGAAGTGAACCAGGGAGAATTTCAGGTTTTCCTTAAAAATAAAAGAAAATAATCGGTCAAAGTACCTGTTCATCATCTTTTCAGCCCTAGTTGTTAGGAAAAAGGCTGGGTAAATAAAAGACACTATTTCATGTTTGAAATGGAAGGCAGGATGAACTTGAGCAATAGCTCCTAACAGCAGTATAATTAATGAAGCATAGTTTACATTTGACTTTTTGTTTTTCTCAGAAGAGTGTAGGCTGTCCCATCCTTTAGGGCAGTGTGCAGGCATCATTGCAAACAAGGCCCGGATACTGACCAGTGGAGTGAAGTCTTGGGAGTTTTACTGACTCAACAGGGTATAGAAAGTATGTTCAGGGAGTTTGTTACTCTGTCATGATCTGGGGATTAAATCCTCCCTAGGTATGCAGTGACCAAGCAATTAAGAAGAATTAAACCACACCTGTGAGGAAGAATTTCGGCTGCTGGAAACATTCTCAAGACTTTAGCCGTTTCTACTCTCTTCTCTGTAATCAGAGCAACAGGAGATCCATTTGAAAACTTTCATAACCCTGATGATTCCTTCTCCACAGTAGACATATCAGCAAGATTGAGTGAAGTTAGGAAAGAAAGAAGGAGACTTGGTTAAACTCAGTGAGGAACAAATTTTGTTTATTAACGTGATATCATATATTGGTTTATTTTTTTTGAATAAGATAGAGTCAAGTTTATTTAATTATGCATGTGGTTGTTTACTTTTAAGAAAAATGAATGTAAAGATACCAAACCTGTTACAGCATGAAACCAAATAATGTATCTTAATACTTATTTATATAACCAGTGGAAAAATTCTCTCTGGTGTCCTTGAATTTGTACTATTCCCACATTACTATCTTTGAAGGTATAATGGAATCTGGCATATAGCTATCTAGCTGTATTGATGCAGAATGACTGATGAATAGGATTTAAGGTCTAAGAACCAAGTGTACATGGAATATTTAAAATAGAATTAAAAACCTGTGCATTTCCAAACAACTTTCAACTATATAAGGATAATAAGAAAGAGAGATTGTTTGAGTCTGTCTTTTATTTCACAGAATATTCTGTCATTGGTCTAGAATCAAAATATTCTCTTCAATGCTATGATTACCAAATAAGTTCAAAGACGGAGTAAGTTTTAATGACTCAATGGGAATTTTTAAAAATAGTTACTAATTAGAATAAATGACAGTGAACTTTCTTTTATAACTTAAAAAAATAACTTCTTTGCTCTGAATATAATAGTAATGAGCTTCATTAAAAAAATTGAAAAATATAATAATTTACATCTTGTTGTTAGTTGCTTCAAGTGAATTCCAACTCATATACCATTAACATACTATTCATTAACATGATATACTAACAATTCTCAGATAGAACTTTGACATATTGTCTCTATCCTTTAATATGTGTATGGATATTCATATATTTGGGGGAGATTTGTATTATCGTATATTGCATCAAACCTGAAATCATATGGGATGAATAATTTTTTTTTCTTAGTTAACTAGATTTTAATAAAATTATACTTACAATTAAAACATAAGAATTCTACCAAAGGATAAAAAGTAAAACTTCCTTTCTCACCCCAACTTCAACCTCTGCTGTCTCAAGGTAATCACTATTGACTATTGTATATTTTGTTCCAAATTTTTGGAGATATCACAATTGTATTATCCCACAGAAAACATTTTTACTGTAGATTTGCAATCATGCCATCTCACAGAGAATCTTAAAAACACAAGCGATAAGTAGGGCTTATACACATAATCAAGTGTAATGTAGATCCTCCCCTTCTTTTGCTCCTAAGACTTTCCTAATATGTGATTTTTACTTTAAGATATTAAATCCATGATATCAATCCACACCTTTCCATGTCTACATGCTTTGACTTTGTATAGGCCTTCTTCTATGCCCCTAACACTTGCTAGAAGGAGCCCCGGTGGCCCAGTGGTTAAGTGCTTGGCTGCTAACCAAAAGGTTTGCTGTTTGAACCCATTAGCTTCTGCACAGGAGAAAGATGTGGCAGTCTGCTTTCACGAAAATTTACAGCCTTGGAAACGCTATGGGGCAATTCTATCCTGTCTTATAGGGTTTCTATAAGTTGAAGTTCAACTCAATGCCAATGGGTTGGTTTGCTTTTGGTAATACTCTTCAGGGGGGCATTGGTGGTTCAGTGGTAGAATTCTTGCCTTCCATGAGGAGACTTGAGTTCAATTCTCAGCCATGCACCTCACGTGCAGCTACCATCCATCTGCCAGTGGAGCTTGCACGTTGCTATGATGCTGAACAGATTTTATGGAGCTTCTAGACTAAGACAGACTAGGAAGAAAGGTCTAACAATCTACTTCCAAAAATCAGAAAATGAAAACCCTATAGATCACAATGGTTTGATCCCCAACCAATCTTGAGGTTGGCTCAGGACCAGGCAATATTTTGTTCCATTGCACATGAGATCGTCATGAGTTTGGGGCTGACTCCATTGCAGCTAACAACAACTCTCTCAACCTACTAAGTTGAATCTGTCACTGCAAAAGTCAACCTCTTCTATAACCTCTTCCACATAGGATAGTGTTGCTCTACCATAATCCTCACCTCTATCACTCCCACCACTGAAGATCTGATATACCTTCACATGGAAGCCACGGATGCCTTTGCCTAAGGCCTCACAGGTTCTAGCCTCTTCTCTGTATTTGTGCAAAGATATTCAATCCCTCCCTATGCTCATCTTGTCAGGCTTAAGAGTTTTTTCTATGCATAGTTTGATCAGTACTAGCATTAAGTTTCTCAACTTTCCAAGTGTTCCAAGTGATAGAAACTTTTTTCCTTCTCAGATTCCTATTTTCGATTCTATACAATAGTCTTAAATACTTAGCTTCAGAAGTGAGATAATTGTTCATTTTATCATAATAACATCACTTTTGTTGAAATAAATAGACACTTCCAAAGAACAACATTCTCTGTGTATGCTTTAATTTTGAGGCTAGGACTTCCCCTGTGCATGCAGCAGCCTGCTGATTCTTCATCAGGGCACTCCAATCTTTCTTACCATCAAATCCTGGTATAAGTTCATTCAAAGAAAATTTACCTAATTAAAAAATTATGTCCTTTAACTCTCCACTACCTACCCGTCTATGATGCACTTGATTGTGAACAATTCTCCATTAGTATATATTTTCAATTAGTAGCATGTCTATTTTGAGGAGCTGTGTTCCTCTCTCTTGAAGTGCCCTGGCTTGTTCCATAAGGATTCCTAATAGATGTTTGTAATAATACACTGAAGTCTCAAGTGGAATGCTAGTATATTTAGGAATTGCTGTATTATCGACTTCCTTTGGTAGATAGGAATTATCTTTCATATCATCTGTCCGCTATCATGTGTAATTTTTCTGGACACCCCTAAAATTCCTGAAATTTATTTCACCTGCTACATTATCTCTCATTATCTACCTCTTACCTCATCTAGTGATATCCATCATACGTGTTGGCTTTTTCCATCTCCCTATTCCAGTCAAACCTCCCAACTAAAAGAAAGGTAAGTAGGAGACCTAAAGCTCTCTGGTCCTGAGTTGTACACAAGAAGAACCTAGGTCTGCAGATTATATTCCTCCAAATAAAAAGAAAATAAGGAAGAACTCCATGAACAGTGAGATTTATACAACTTTCGTCATGATCCAAAGTGACTTCAGTAATTGTGTTCCAGATTACAGAAACCTTCCACTCATTACTAATTCAATGCGTATATTTAATAATAATGATAAACTCAATGAAAATATTTAAAAATAATAGTTAAAAAATAAACAAATGACTCATAGTCAACCCAGGTCTTACTAGCTTAATATGGATTGTAATTGAAGCAAGATCAATCATGTTTTTCTGGTTCTAGGGGAGGATAGCGTCATAAAAACTCACATTAGACCTGACATTATTTTCTAGGATTTCCACAGACCCCAAACTAGGCCTGAGCTGAGTTCATGGTAAGTAGGAATGGAAATAACCCAAGGGTGTCATCTGCTGTACTCCGTGCTGATTTAAAAAGATGAGTATTCATAAACTTTAAAAACATTACTCAAATGGCAGACCCCTTCCAAATCTAGTAATATCTTAACCCTTCCCTGATCTCAGCTGAGGCTAATTTTTTCTATCCCCTTTGTTTTTCTCTACCTATCACAAGAATCCATCACCAGAGTAAAATGTTCCAAATCTAATCTTCCCTTCTGAGAGCCTGGCTTAAAAGCTGCAATAAAAACATATAGCCATAAATAGAGAGTATATAACACATGGGGTCAGTCACCATGAGTCGGAATTGACTGCACAGCAACAGGTATATGAAATTATTCACATTTACTCACTTGTTTCTTTCAGGTTCACAACTGAGACCTAAGCACACATTGCTGTTAGTTGCCATTCAGGCAGCCCCTGATTTATGGCTACCCCATGCACAAAGGAATGAAATGCTGCCCGGTCCTTTGCCATCCCATGATCAGTTGCAGATCTGACCCTTCTGATCCATAGGATTTTCATTGGCTGAATTTTGAAAGTAGAGAGTCAGGTCGTTCTTTCTAGTTCATCTTAGTCTGGAAGCTCCACTCAAACCTGTTTACGGTCATGGCAACACGTAAGCCTCCAGTGAGAGACTGGTAGTGGTTATACATGAGGTGCATTGGCCAGGAATCAAACCCAGGTCCCTTCATGGAGAGGGAGAATTCTACCACTGAACCACCAATGCACCTACAAAGAATACTTTACCAGCACACCACTATGAACTAGTGACATTTGTTTTCAGGATGGGCCCTTTGTGGCATTTCCCCCTCGTTCATACCCTCCTCCTTAATTCTTCTTGCTTTTTCCCCAAGCTGCCAAGTACAATTAAAACCTGCTCTGATGGAAGGATCTGCACGTATTTTACCTCTGCGTAAGAGAATGGAAACAGTATTAAAGTATCACCTATTTCAGGGGTACTTGCACTTAATAGGAGCCCTGGTTGCACAGTGGTTAAGTGCTAGGCTACTGACTGAAAGGTTGGTGGTTAGAACCCACCAGCTGCTCCTCAGGAGAAAGTCTACTTCCATAGATTTATAGTCTTGAAAACCCTATGGGGCAGTCTGCTTCCGCATAGCAGTCTGCTTCCGTAGATTTACAGCCTTGGAAACCCTATGGGACAGTTCTACTCTGTCCTATAGGGTCTCAATGAGTTGGAATTGACTTGATGGCAATAGGTTTGGTTTTGGAGCATTTAATAATGCAGTGCAACTTTACAGTTTACAAAGTATTTTATGTTCATTGACTTTTAGATATTTTCACAGTTCCTCAAGGTAGGTATTGCCTGTCAAGGTCAAGTCAATTCTGACTCATAGAAACCCTGCAGGACAGAATAGAACTGTCCCGCAGGGTTTCCAAGGCTTTACAGAAGCAGACTGCCGAATTTTTCTCCGGTGGAGTAGCTGGTGGGTTCAAACTGCCGACCTTTCAATTAGCAGGCAAGAGCTTAACTACTGCACCACCAGGCTCCTTAAGGTAAGACCTAGTAACTTTATTATACAGAAACAGTTCAGTGCATTGGCCCCAGTTACAGGGATAATACTGCAGTGACTCTGAGTACGTATAAGTTTGATTAAAATTCTTTCTGATAGAGTACAGGTGGCTTTAAAATGGCTTAAAGCCTTGGTCTAGTTGGAACAACCCTGATGTGAGAGAATTTCAGGCAGGCAAAATTTGGTGAGTCCCTGGGTAGTGCAAACGGTTAATGTGCTCAGCTGCCAACAAAAAGGTTGTAGGTTTGGGTCCACCCAGAGGCAGCTTGAAAGAAAGGCTGACAATTGATTTCTGAAAAATCAGCCATTTAAAACCCTACACAGCACAGTTCTACCCTGACACACTTGGTTACCATGCATTAGAGTTGACTCTGTGGCAACTTTTTTTTTTTTTTTCCTTTTTTTTCTTTGTTTTTGGGGGAGTTTAAGATTTGATAAATAAGGAAACGTGAACGATTCTGGAATCTATCAGACTTGGGTGAACTCTATTTAATTTGATTGCTTGGTATGTCTTTAAAAATACCTCAACTGTAATTATCTGATACTAAGGTAATGAACAAAGGATACAGATACTCTACTTGATGGATAAGAGAAAGGAAGAATTTTGGCTGGTATTTTCTGGATAAAGCTCTTCAAGTCTGAACTTTGAGCTTGCAAGTCAAATTGAAGCCTACTGTACTTCTTAATGGGCAAAAATATCTCTGTCCTAACTTTGTTTTCAGGTTCTGGTGGCATAGTGGTTAAGAGCTACATCTGTTAACCAAAAGGTTGGTAGCTCGAATCCACCAGTCGCTCCTTGGAAACCCTATAGAGGCAGTTCTACTCTGTCCTCTAGGGTTGCTATGAGTTGTAATCAACTTGAGGGCAATGGATTTTTGTTTTTGTTTTAAACTTTGTTTTCCTTCTTCCCCCTTTCTTAGTATTGCTTTTTGTCTCCATATCTACCCTTGTTTTATTTGCGTAAACCCCTCATGCTAAGCCATCAATTTAGGTCTTAAGTCTTAACCTCTCATGAATAGCCTCCTCTAGCTTGCACATATTACCCTTCTGCTGTCCAATACCTGCTAGAGAGAAAAATAGGGCAAATTAACCTGTCAGCATGTGGCTAGTGGTTTGCTCTGTGTGATTATATCACCTCCCTAGTGTCTTTCAGAAATTATTAAGTGACACTTTCTATCTATCTTGCCCTAGTGTTCAACTCATTCTGGAGAAGTTCGAATTGCTACTTTGGACATTATAGTAAATATTTCATGTAGTAACTGCTTAGTGGATTATTGTTCTAATATTAATGAAAGTTTATTAAGTAATTCCTATGCCTCATGATGCATAGTAAATATACCAAATACTCAACATATACTATTTCACTTAATGCCTGTGTAATCCTAGGAGGTCAGTGCTATTAATATCTTGATTAATAAGTGGTGAAACAGATTTGGAAAGGTAAGTTTCTTACCTAGAATTTCATATGTAATATGTGGTAGACCCAGGATTTGAAACCCAACAATCTGACTCCACTCTACAGTTTGTTTATGGTTCATTTAAGGATAGCCTAGTGGTGTGGAACACAGCAGCTTACACGTAGGAAATGACTTACCCTTAAAAATTAATTTATTACCTTAAAAGATCCTAGCGCTCAGCCTGAATTAAGCAATATTTCTTTAAGTCTGTGTCATTTTAAAATGCTGCATTTGCACAGCATTTTAATTGTTTTCTGTCAAGTTAACACCAACTGGATTTAGGCAGCTGAATATTTTATATTGAGCCCTGAAGCTGAGATGAGGCCTAGTGATACCTTCAGTGATAATCTTAGGAAAAGGGATGTTTGCAGTGGAAAATCCAGAACTTCCTGTGGGCCTTGAGTTACAGCCTGACCTGCTCGGGGGCAGTTCTCACACTAGAAAAGGAAGTCCTGCCTGCTCAGGCATTTGGCAGTAAGCCCAGTGAAACTGCTTTTGTTTTGGTGAGAACGACTGATCTGTGAAGAATGCTTGCATACAGGGGAGATAAATAGGACTTTTTCTGAGGTCCAGGTAACTATAGGAACCTGTAAGGACAGCATTTTTGGAATATGTATGCAGGATTTCGGGGGGCAGGAGATATGCCATTGGATGCTTGGGTGGGGGATAACTGAAGTTTAATTTATAGGCACCTGCAGGTTCTACATGAGATCATTAAGTTTTTGTTTTTCAAAACCGGAATGAAATAACTGACACTACTTACCAATTTTCTATGTCTTTGTGTTGCCTTTTATGTGCAAGATTAAATTAAAATAGTAAGAGAAATAATAATAGCTTCTATATATTGAAAACCTACAATGGACCTGAATTTTGAATGCCTACAAAGACAGTGATTTAACTAATATTTTAACTACTGTATTTTTACTCAAATAACATGCGCTTTCTACATGTTTGCCAACTGGGCCCTCCCCCTGCGAGGTATTTTCATAAGCATGGCTATGCCAATTTTTTTTACACATTGCTGTAAAAAAAACCAAAATTAACAGAGTGTGCTCACGAAAATATTTTGTGGGAGGAGGGCCCGGTTGGCAAACAAACATAGAAGACACGTGTTCTTTGCATATTACGGTAATGTACTCCTCACAGAAACTCATAGATTTCTATGCCCATTTTATATACTGAAGAGGAAATGTAAGCTAAGAAAAAATAATTTCTGAAGATCACATAGCTATATATTAGAGAACTGAGATTCTACATGTATTTGTTTACTTAAGCCCAATTCAAGAATGGAAACATTTGCCAGTAACTAATATATCATATTCCCTACTCCCACATTGAGTCTGGCCCCTGCAAGCACACTAAGTGTCAATGAACTTCTCTTCATTAGATCAACTTTCATTAGGTAAACTGATTTGTTTTAGGTCCTGAGAGTAAACTAGCCATTGTTTTTTATCATCTACCATAATCAAAGTATGCTAACTCACCATCTTCTCTGCCATAACCCTGGGAGATTGTACACCTCCCGGTTCAAATTAGAATTGGATGCACTAGTCTCATTCGCAAGGCAGAGTTTATGTTCATTATCAGCCAAAATGTCTGTTAGATTGCAGGTATGCAGACCAGCAATTTTAGAAATGTATTTATATCCTGTAGTGTTACTCTTCAGCTAGGCTGTGTGTGTGATGGTTGGAAGATAATTACAAATTTTTCAGGATATCTCAAAGATCTAACTGAAAGTCAAATTTCTCTTCATTTCATTAACTCACTGAGTCATATTTGCTAAAAAACTTTAATATTTCAGGTTTTAATGTCCACTTTCATTTGTATACAATTTGACACAATTTCAAACTCACATAAAGATATATAAATTGAGGTGAAACCACTGGTATTTATGGAAATTGCATTCCTGGATCAGCCTATTCAAAACCCTTCAGCCCTGAGAGATAGAATTTCATTCTAAATAGATTAGCTCACTCAATCAATGAGTCACAAATCCTAGTCTTTGGAAAAAGTCCCTTGAATAGAAACTCAATATTGAGCCTCGCCCTTAAGCCAGACAAATGAGCCTTCTGTTTGGACTATAACATATACCTAAAGCAATGCATCTCAAACATTTTCATGTTTTGGGATATAGCTCGGGTTTTGTAGTTGCTACCAAAAATACTGTCATTAAACCTTTCTGAGCAGCAGACACATGATTGTGTCTTTCCATCCTTCTATGGACAAACGGCAATTTCACCTAGTATTTACAGGAAGAGCTAATGTTTACAATCAAATGAAAGGGAAGATAGAGTAATATCTATTGCTTTATTTGACAAATCCTGGAGTCAAATCTTCTTAGACTTGTCATCATTCCCAAGAAGTTAAAGAAATTAGAGGTGGTGCAAATTGCAGGATATTTAAGATAACGCTGAAATGTCCTTCTTCATACCAACCCATTTTCATGGTATGGCCTAAATGGTACGTTCACATGTCTGATGACTGACAGGGGCATCCGATGGCTAAGACCTCTTTTCATGAGAAATAGTATCTGAGGAAGAAGTCAGCTAGTTACTTGCTGTGGAAGAGTCAAGTAAACATGAGTTCAAATCCCAGTTCTATCACTTATTAGCTTCGTGATCTTGAGACACGACTAAACTTTCCTGAGCCTCAGTTTGCTCATATATAAAGTCAGGAGAGCAGGAAAACTTCATGAGAGGAGAGGAGAAGCGCTATTACCTTCTTTTTTGTGACTCCCATAAATCCCTGGGAAGAGCCAGAATGGATAGAAGAGTTTGTGTGGGTAACCGGCTGAGCAATATGCCAGGTAAGATAGCGGCATCTCAGGACATCCTGCCCTGTGTCATGAGGACTCTTTAGACAACATGAAGTCATAGACCGAAAAATGCAGGAATGACAGCTAGAGACATAAGCAAAAATGCTTCTACTCCCACCTACTGAAATGAAGAGTAACACCAATTGTATTAAGTGGCAGCATCATTGATGAGCTCTGCTAGCTCGTAATCAGTAAGTATTCTACGGTGAAATAATGCTTATATCACAAGTACAGTGAAGGCATACTAATACAAATATTAGACACATGTTTAGATTTAAATTGAATTTTTTTAATTTTTGTATTGTATTTTTTATCCTTTTCAAGTGTGTGAATTAATAAAAGGTGATGATCAGTTTAACATAAATAGAGGCTTAACATCATAAAGGTGATGTTTAAAGTTTAACATAAATAGATATACGCAATATATTCTACAAGGAGCACACACTCAGATCTACATCAAGGGAATTAAACATGTAGATCTTATTTAGAAACACTTAAAGCTTGAACCAGAGAAGAGTACAAGGCCCAGATCTACAGGAAGAAAAGGAAAAGTAGATTTCTGAATATGATCATATACCAAGTTAAGTTACTAGCCCAATTTCTTAGCGCATGATTTTACTCAGGGTCACTCAAGAAGAAAATTACACATATGGATAGTACTTTTCCCCTCAAGTGATAATCTGAAAGCAATTCTCCCTTTCACAATATGCAAACACAATAGTGTATATTTTGGAAGAAACGGTTATGCTGCTTCAGGGATAAAACATTATGTAGCTCTTGAGACATAGCCAAAATATGGTTTCCAATTTATAGCTCTTTTGTGCTCTTTGGCAGTTCCATAGATTAAAAGCCACCATTAGAACTGTTTTCTTATTAAAAATTTTAGCCTAAAATTGTTCTTTAGCTAACTCAGGTTTTGCTTCATGTCAAGATTAATGAAGGAAATGCTGATGTAAGAAAAATATTAGTCAATAACAAAAGGGGTCATAATTTAGGCATTGAAGTTCCTCAAGCTCCATGGAAATAGTAGACCCATGACTCTTTTTTGGGCTTGTCATTTATGAGATTGGATCAATTCATTGATTATCATGATCTTAGCAGCATGTCTATGCAAAGGAGGAGAATATTACTGTTCAGATATACTATTCATCTTACTACTTTAGTTATCTATTACTGAGTACAAAGATATCTCAAAACACAGTGACTTAAAACAACAAGGACTGTTTTTTTTATTATTATTATTTTCTGCTGGTCTTAATCAGTCTCATGTGGCTACAGTAGGAGACCAGAATGCCTAGTTGACTCACTTACATGTCTGATGACTAGCAGGGGACATCTGGATGGCTTGTTGTGTTTTTTGCCATCTAGACAGCTCTGTCTCATAGTGACCCCATGTACAACAGAATAAAAAGTTGCCCGATTCTGTGCCACCTTCACAATCGTTAGTATGCTTGAGTTGATTGTCGTGGCCACCGTATATTTTAAGTGCATTCCAACCTCGGGGGGCTCATCTTCCAGCACTATATCAGATAATAGTCTGTGGTGATCCATCATGTTTTCATTGGCTAATTTTCAGAAGTAGATTACCAGACCTTTCTTCCTAGTCTGTCTTAGTCTGGAAGCTTTGCTGAAACTTCCATGGTGACCCTGCAGGTATTTAAAATATCAGTGGCATAACTTGCAGCCTCATAACAACACTCAAGCCACCACAATATGACAAACTGACAGACATGTGGAGGTATGGATGACTAGGACCTCTCTTTTTCCACATGGTTTTTCACATGACTACATAAGGCTTTTTTACATGATGGTTGAATTTGTCACAGAACTAGCCTGGATTCAATGGAAGGGGAAATAAATCTATCTCTTAATGGGAGGAGTGACAAAGAATTCGTGGCCATCTTTAATCTACCACACCTACCCTTGAATGCTGTTAGTCAAAAGGATATCTTTTCCCTCTTCTTATTGTGTTTTTTATTTCTTCTTTATTTTCTTCAAACCTCACCATTTGCATTCTGTCTGCAAAGAATACAGAGATTTTATAGAGACTTGCCTCTATCCTTGTAGTATGCCAGAACCTTGGCTTTTCTAGAGGGCCTCTTGGAGACCAGGAACATGATTTCTTCTGTGGGCTTAGTATTGGCGAATAGGTTTAGCTCAATGATGATGGCCGTGCCTGGGAGATTGTTTGAAAGCTGTCTAGGCAAGCTGGCCCAGAGTATACCCAATGTTTTGTCCAGTTTCCAGCCTGAGTCCTACGTGCATCACTAGATGGCTGGACCCGGCCAAGTCCACAATGAAGATGTCCAACAAACAGGCAAACATCTGCTGACTCTGCATGCCAGGGCAAGGCAACTCTGCTCTTCCCTCCCCACACCCACAGCACATCCCATCTCTGGATAATGACAGGTCTCAACTTTATTAAGTAAATCACACCAGCATTATAGCACTCCCATAAACTCCTTGACCTTGCCAAATTTGCAGAAACCAAAGCATTATGAGCACTTGGTCATGGAGTTCAAACCAATTGCTTAGGGTGGACTCTTAAATGGATACCTGTAGATATACTCTGATCTTAATTCTTGTATAATAAATGTGAATTTCTATCAAGGATAGCATTAATTTTTTTTTTCCTTTGAGACTGATATGAAGTAATGCTTTCTTCTTTAGTTATTAGAGGTCAGACGGATAAAGACTCCTGGAAATTATAGGTCCAGTAGGTCATCCTAGATTATAAAGCTCAAATTTGTTTGTAAAATATTTGACCTCAATCATTACCAGCCCAGTTACAGGCTTCTAGACTTTTGGGTGGCCTTCATCTGGTCTTTTGACTATAAAACGCATATTGGGCTTTCCAGTTGTTATTGTAACAGTTTTCAGCCCTATCAGCATTAATAAAAGCAATTTCAGTAGAAAACTAGGTTGTAAAAAGCAGTGTAGGGGTTTTGAGGATCACTCCATGTTCAGTTGTCTAAGTGGATGTTCATGGCTTAAGAATTGATTTTTCACATGGCTACATCAGGCTTCTGATCTCTAAGGGAGAAAAGAGAAATAAAGCGGGAGGAATAAATGGATTCCACCCCTTGCAATGGAGGCAATAAAGTCCAACAGAAACAGCCTAAACCCACATCTAAGTTCAAATGGTTAAATTAAGGGCAAAGTTTTGGTTACGTAATGCTGACTATTCTATGATACTGGAATTACTAAATGAACTAACAACAGGAAATGCTAAGTACTAAAATGAGTACTAAGCTTTCCTAAGAGCACTGAGCAAAAGATGAGAGTGAAGGGGAGAGAAGTATATTGGCAAAAACACATTATTTTCTTTTCTTTCTTCACCTCATCAAAATCCCTTTGTGCCTACATGGTGGTCAAGATTTAACATTTAGGGATCTAAGAATAAGCACATGTCCTCGTGGAGAAATAGGGATTTTGAAAGAATTAAAATGGGCGTTAATAAGCGATAAAGACTATTTTAGGAGAGCCTTATCAATTTTCTTTGATGTTAGTCCCATTGATGATTCTGATACCTTCTTCTTTATTATTTCTAGTGTCCTGATATTCTTCTCATCATATTTTCATGTTTTCTCTCACTTGTAATTAATGTGTATTTATTTATGTTCATCCTTAGTCCTTTCTCTAACTGCGTCGTGAGCACTTAACTTGAAGAGCAAAATCATGTCTTTCATTCCCATTGTAATCTTCTCCTGCCTAACACAGTGCCCTGAGTTCCTTGGGACTTAGTACATACTCTTGATTGGTAAAGGGAAATTATCAGAGTTTACATTAACACCAGGGGTGTGGGCCTACTCAGTGCTTCATGATGACCGCCAATGGGAAGCTAATTACTGCCATCCTTTGTGCCACAGTTTGTATGTGCAATGGTTAAGCAAGGAAACTCAGCTCTGCCTCTGAGCCCAGGCTTCTGTGAAAACCAGCTTTATAACTGTGAGCATACTACATAATATCTGTAGGCCTAGGTATCTTCACCAATAACACAGGGATAATAACAGTATATAGCTCATTATATTGTTATAAAAATTAATTGAGATAATATATGTAAGACACTTTAAGTGTCTGGCATATAGTTAGACTCAATAAGTATTAGCTGCTACCATTATTATCATCATCATTGCACTGGACCATCCTTTTTATGTGCTTCAGTACGTGAAATTCACGACACTGATTGACATTAGCTCTAAATTATTTGTTAGTTTGTTCATTCATTCATTCATTTGTTCATTCATACCTCTGCTAGCATGACCAAGCCAAATAAATATCTGTCCCAAAGTATCTCCTTATTTTAAAGAATTCTGTCATGTTATTTGCAGCTATTGCTGTGCAGATTTTTTAGGAAATTTAAACGGTGTGCTAGCTCAGTCTCTCACATCGAACATATCACCATTTGTAGACACCAACTTCTATAAATTTCATTTTATAAATAACTGTCTCACTCTCTCCATTGCACTTTCTTCACAATATCTATTTGGAACTTTATTTTACTGGCTGAGATTTCTATTGCCCATTGTCTTTTTTTTAAGATTGTTCTTAACTGTGCTCAAGTCCCAAGGCCATTTGGTGGTGACACATTATAAATAACATTATTACTATAATTAAAAGGTTGGATCAAAGTGGCTCGACAGGAAAATGTACTCACCTTTGCCTTGCAGTCAGGTTTGGGTCACTGGGGTCATTAGCCCTACTTACCCTAGTTGATAAAACATTCTTCTTTGGGTAAGGTGATGATTTGTGCAATGGACTTGCCTGACACTTAACTGGTGTGATTTAACCTTATTCCAAGTAAATTTTTAAATCCGTAATATTCATTGAATATTCACTGTTCACTCTTATTGTGCTTTTATGCAGATTATTCAATCTTTATAAAACCTATTCAACTGTATAGTTCTCTAGCTCAAATCTAACCTTGCCAATGTGTAAAATAAAGTGTCTACTTACTAGAGAAAAAACAATATAATCATAATGCAACATATTATTTAATTACTTGGTGACATAGTTTTGTAATCAGTAGGTAATATAATGACCATTAATCTGGATTCCCTTCCATCATCTCTTCCTCCTGTCTCAGTAGCAGCCAAGTTGCTATTGCTTGGGGTAGAACAATCAGGGCCAGAATGTTCTGGGAGGTGGGTGTGTGAGATGGTCTCTATAATTTTACACAGCTCTCTGGGGAACGCTGGTGCTCTACCACCTTTCTTTCCTACTTACTCTGGGAATCCTAGAGGTTCTCTTTCTCTCTCCCTACTCTTACTCCTTGAGTTTTGTTAGTCAGGTATTTTCTCCATATGAATAGAGACCAGCACATGAAAGAAAAGAAGTTAATATTGAAAAAAGTATTCATATGCTCTTTTAAAACCTAATTTCTTAATTTGCATTTGTTTTACTACTTATTTGTTTTTTTCTATTTTTTGATTGAATCAAAGTTAAAAAGATTATAGAATACTGGAATGAGCACTAGTTTGCTATACAGCATAAGTGAAAAATTGCTTTTTGCATCCTTCAAGGAAAATGTTTAAAATAAGCAAGATAAAATGATATTTGCCAGGATGTGGAAGAGTCTCTATGGAAGAGGTAGTGACACAATAAATGCACACAATAGCAACATCAATAAGGGCCTGTCAGAGGTCTTCTTGGGAATTACCATTTTTATATCTATTTTTGGCAAGTTGATTTCACTGACATGGTTTAACCATCTTTAATTTAGGATGTTTGAGATTTAATTTGTTCATGTTGAGAATTAGCAAAAGTATATATTTAGATAAATATGATAAATATATATATAATAAAAGCATATATATATATATATTTGTTGTTAAGTGCCATCCAGTCGATACCAACTCATAGGAACTGTCTGTACAACAGAATGAACCACTGCTCAGTCCTGCACCATCCTGACGATCATTACTGTGTTTGAGCCCATTATTGCAGCCACTGTGTCAATCCGTCTTACTGAGGGTTTTCCTCTTTTTCGCTGACCTTCTACTTTACCAAGCATGATGTCCTTTTCTAGGGACTGATCCCTCCTGATAACATGTCCAAAGTACTCGAGATGAAGTCTTTCAATCCTCCCTTACAAGGAGCATTCTGGCTGTACTTTGTCCAAGACAGATTTGTTCATTCTTTTGGTAGTCCATGGTATATTCAATATTCTTCACCAATATCATAATTAAAATGTATCAGTTCTTCTTTTGTCTTTCTTACTTATTGTCCAGCTTTGGTATGCATATGAGGCAACTGAAGATACCATGGCTTGGGTCATGTGCACCTTAGTCCTCAGGGTGACGTCTTTGCTTTGTAACACTTTTAAAGAGTTCTTTTGCAGAAGATTTGCCCATTGCAATATGTCCTTTGATTTCTTGACTACTGCTTCCATGGGCATTGATTGTGGATCCAAGTAAAATGAAATCTTTGACAGCTTCAATATTTTCTCTGTTTATCATGATGTTGGTTATTGGTCCAGTTGTGAGGACTTTTGTTTTCTTTATGTTGAGATGTAATCCATACTAAAGTCTGTAGTCTTTGATCTTCATCAGTAGATGTTTCAAGTCCTCTTCACTTTCAGCAAGGAAGGTTGTGTCATCTGCATAAAGCAGGTTGTTAATGAGTCTTCCTCCGATCTGATGCCATGTTCTTCTTCATATAGTCCAGTTTATCAGATTATTTGCTCAGCATATAGATTGAATAAGTATGGTGAATTGATACAACCCTGACACACACCTTTCCTGATTTTAAACCACAGAGTAACCCCTTGTTCTGTTTAAACAACTTCTTGTTGATATGTGTACAGGTTCTGCATGAGCACAATTAAGTGTCGTGGAATTCCCATTCTTTGTAATGTTATCCATCATTTGTTATGAACCACATAGTTGAATGCCTTTGTGTTGTCAGAAAAAACACAGGTAAACATCTTTCTGGTATTCTCTGCTTTCAGCCAAGATCCACCTGACATCAGGAATGATATCACTTGTTCCTCATTCTCTTCTGAATCCTGCCTGAATTCCTGGTAGTTCCCTGTAGAGGTACTGCTACAACTCTTTTTGAATTATCTTCACCTTAATTTTACTTGTATGTGATATTAATTATATAGTTGGATAATTTCCTCATTCTGTTGGATCAGCTTTCTTTGGAATAGGCATCTATCTGGATCTTTCCAGCTGGTTGGCCAGGTAGCTGTCTTCCAAATTTCTTAGCATAGACAAGTGAGCTCTTCCAGTCTTGCATCCGTTTGTTGAAATACCTCGATTGGTATTCAGTCAATTCCTGGAGCCTTGTTTATTACCAAGGCCTTCAGTGAAGCTTGGACTTCTTTGTTTAGTACTGTTCATTCTTGGTCATATGCTACCTCCTGAAATGGTTGAATGTTGACCAATTCTTTTTGGTACAGTGACTCTGTTTATTCCTTTCATCTTCTTTTGATGCTTCCTGTGTCATTCAAGACTTTGCCCATAGAATCCTTCTATCCATCTATCTACCTATCTATCTATATGTATACATACGATGCTGTATGTATTTAGCTAATTTTAATTAATATCACATGCAAGTAAAATTATGCTGAAGATAATTAAAAAATGATTGAAGCAGCACATCAGCAGGGAACTGCCAGAAATTCAAACCAGGTTCAGAAGAGAACGTGGAATGTGGGATATCATTGCTGATGTAAGATGGATCTTGGCTATAAGCAGAGAATACCAGAAAGATGTTTATCTGTGTTGTATTGATTGTGCAACGGCATTCGACTGTGTGGATCATAACAAATTATGGATAGCATTGCAAAGAATGAGAATTCCAGAACACTTATTTTTGCTCCTGCAGAACCTGTACCTAGATCAAGAAGCAGTTGTTTGAACAGAACAAGGGGACATTGCATGGTTTAAAATCAGGAAAGGTGTGCATCAGGGTTGTATCCTTTTATCATGCATATTCAATCTGTATGCTGACCAAATCATCAGAGAGGCTGGACTATATGAAGAAAAATGCAACATCAGTATTGGAGGAAGACTCATTAACAACCTGGGATATGCAGATAACAAAACACAATCTTGCTTGCTGAAAGTGAAGAGGACTTGAAGCACCTGTGGATGAAGATCAAAGACTACAGACTTTAGTATGGAATAGATCGCAACATAAAGAAAACAAAAATCCTCACAACTGGAACAATAAGCAAGATTATGATAAATGGAGAAAATATTGACGCTTTCAGGGATTTCATTTTACTTGGATCCACAATCAATGCCCATGGAAGCAGCAGTCAAGATATCAAAAGATATTTGCATTGGGCAAATCTTCTGCAAAAAACTTCTTTAAGGTGTTACAAAGCAAAGATGTCACACTGAGGACTAAGGTGCTCCAAACCCTAGCCATGGTGTTTTCAGTCACCTCATATGTATGCAAAGGCTGGACAATAAATAAGGAAGACCGAAGAAGAATTGATGCCTTTGAATTACGATGTTGGTAAAGAATATTGACTATACCATGGACTGCCAGGAGAACAAACAAATCTGTCTTGGAAGAAGTACAGTTGGAATTCTTAGAAGTGAGGATGGTAAGACTTTGTCTCACATACTTTGAACATGTTATCAAGAGGGACCAGTCCCTGGAGGACATCATGCTTAGTAAAGTAGAGGGCCAACAAAAAAGAGGAAAACCCTCAATGAGATGGATTTTCATAGTGGATGCAATAACAGGCTCAAACATAGCAATGATTGTAAGGATGGTGCAGGACCAAGCAGTGTTTTGTTGAGTTGTACATAGATAGGGTCACTATAAGTGGAACTGACTCAACGGCACCTAACGACAATAACAACGTATGATGTGACGTGTATTTAGCTAATTTTAGGTGAGCTGCTGTATTTGTATACATGCATAATAATTAATATCCCCTCATTAACAATTTATGCAATACTGTACTTTAAGGATATTATAAACAGTGAGAATAAAAATTTAACCACTGAGTATAAAACATCTGTAACAATTTATTCAATTGACTTCACCACTTAAATCATCAACTCTTACTAGAACTTTACATAAATAGTTTTTAGTTGGTTTAATGAAGAACTATAAGGATTTCAAGTAAAGTAATTCTCTACAGTTTTTTTTCTAGTTGAAAATTGCCATATAATTCCTTCCTTTTCAGATCTGGATATAAGTGAAAAGAACAAGAAAAGACATAATCCAAGGACTATCAAAATATTCTGGGAGACTATTAAAGGAAAGTGTTATAATGTATCATTGATGCCCCAAAGTGTTACTATACATCAAATTTCAGTTAAACCAGATGACTATTTAGCAATAATATACATTAAAATATGCCTTGGTTCTAAGTTCATATAAGGACTATTTAGTTAAAATTTAAGAAAATTACTTTGATGCCATATTAAAATTTTGATTCTTATTTGTCTTTAGTACAATTCAAGTCTTGGGAATATTTATTTTTTGCTTCCACCAATTAAGATCAATTCCAAAAATGATTTTGTTTGTAAATATCAACATTTCTAATATGGCACCCATGCTAGCATGCAAAATATTAATAAAGTAATACAGTACCTGATGACTTGACAAAAACATTTTTCTAATTCAACCCATGTTTGAATTAATGCAGACTATTTAATGACACATTAACACTTTTTAATAAATTCTCTCATGAGAATCTGGCCCAATTCCAATCTTACTTTATAATAAAGATCAAAGCTGCTCAATCAAAGTTAATTCTGCATTGATATACTTGTTTCTGCCCATTGAAACTTGGCCTCTTAAAACTTCATGTATTTATTGCTCTTCATTGTGCTTCAACACGAATGGACTGCAATTTCCTGAGGAATAACTCATAGTATTTATATCAGCTGAATATTTAGAACTGTGAAATAGAGTTGATATTTCTTCATGGCTCCGTAATACACTGATGTCTTTGTGTCTCATACATTCTTTTGGTCTGGCAAAGAACAGGCAAATGAAAGAAGGGGAATGGAAGGCATTCTGGTAGTCGTTTACTGACTTCTCAATAGTTTGGGCATATAAAGGATCACAGATCAGAAAGTGTTTTAAGCTTTAACACATTTGAGCTTTCATCTTCTGCTTGAGCAGTGTGACAAGAGCTTGAGATGCCCTTCTAAATGTGCCCAGCTTAAGTTACCAAAAAATGTTAATAGCTTTGACCTCTTAAACTATTATAGGAAGAAAGGGCTCTACGCACTAAAGGGCTACCCTATTGTAATTTCTATCTTTGAAGTGAGTCACGTACTAATTTCCTCTCAGGAAAGCTTAAACGAAAATATGTTTTGTCAGTAAGGATTACTTTTTCCTTAAAGAACCCATAACATTTTAGATTTGGGCAGAATAATGAATAGATAACAAATGTATGCATTAATTAAAACAAAACAAAACAAACACTTGCAAGATAGTGGGCTAAAGAATTACCAACCCTCAGAAACTTCTTTTACTCTCTTATGTTTACACAAGTAGGCATTCTGTTAGCAAACGAATGAAAGTGAATAAAATGAAATTTAATACCTGGCACAGCCACATGAGACAATGACAACATAGTCATAAAAATAAGACATCTCTACTATTGATTAAGGAGCCCTGGTAGCATAGTGGTTAAGTGCTTGGCTGCTAACCAAAAGGTGGGCTGTTCAAATCTACCAGCCACTTCTTGGAAACTCTATGGGACAGTTCTACTCTGTCCTATAGGATCACTACGAGTCAGAAACAACTCGATGGAACTTAACAACAACACTGCTGATCAAACAAGCCCATGTAGATGTCAGATACTATTTGACTGATGAAAGCCTTGTTTATTATACTCACAGCTGGTCCATTAGAATTTAGGGTTATTTGAAAAGAAGACTTCTTAGGATTGTTCTGAGTGATACCAGGGATGTAACAGACACTATTTTAAAAGGGCCCCAGGGTTTAAGTTATTCTCTAACAATGACAAAATAGTCCCAAATCATGACTTGTATTGTCTTCTAGGTCTTTAGCATTATACAACAACAATAATAATAACAAAGAAACGCTTATTAGGTCTTTTTGTATACATATATATAAGGTTATTTTTAGTACTCCCTGAGACATTGCTTAGCTTTCAGGTTCTGAAACCATGAGGGGACTATGTCCCCAGAACAGCAGTTTTCAGCACCACCAAGGTATGTCATAGTTGTGAGGGAATGTCACAAAGAAATGTAACTAATACCTGTGAGGCACTGTAGTTTGTAATGTATTCCTTTTTAAAAATAAATTAGAGATTATTCAATATTGTCCTGCTAATAATACTAGTCTCATCCAATGCATTCTGATATGCTTGATTGAGCCAGAGTACTATAACTATTGAAGGAGAATTAGGTGAAGCTCAGGACCTGTTCATGGAGGTGTGTGGGCATGAGTACAATGTCTGTCATGGAAGTCACTGCTTCTGCCCTGGAGGTGGCGCTAATTGCTGGAGGTGCTGCATATCTCAGCTTTTCCTAGTTTTAAGGGGTATTTTTGAGATTTGGAGCTTTGTCATTGTTTTGGAAGGAAAGGAGGCAGTTGGCATCCATTTGCATGGAAATAAACTGTTAGTATATCACCTCTGGGATTGCTGATAGATCAAGGGCTTTATTCCCTCCAGATAATTAATATTGTTATAGGTTTAAACTAGAGCTCTTTAGAGAAAAAGGTTAGGGTAGAAGGTGCTGGCAGACACTGTTTTCTTGTTTAGATTATAATTGATGAAAATCTTTACTTTGAAGTTGCTACACTGGTTAGGAATTTCCCCTCCAAGAGGAGGAAAAATACTCTTAAGTATTATCAAAGCAAATTTCATAATTTTGCTATGAAGGCACCAAATTTCCATTCACCCTAGGGGAGAAAACAGTAGACCAGCTCACTTCCTGCCCTAAAAAAAGAAACACCCATTTCTGAGAGGTCCTCCTTTTTTTAGACATTGTTGCATTCATATCAACGGAGAGAGAAGATGGGATGTAGGTCTCTTGATGCATTTCCTCTGCAAGTTGAATTAGCACAGTGCTATTTCTAGCATGTTCTTTCATGTCAGCATTAATAACTTTGGCTGTAGTTATTTTCATTTATAATAGCATCATGTTGCGGTAAAACTACCATATCCCTGTAATGATTAACGGGCAACACAGTGGGCAAATCTGCTAAAAGAAACCTCTTTAAAGTTTTAAGACGCAAACATGTCTTTTTGACTACCAAGGTGTGCCTGACCCAAGCCATGGATTTTTCAATTGCCTCATATGCATGTAAAAGCTGGACAATGAAAATGGAAGACAGAAGAATTGATGCATTTGAATTGAATAGGCAATAGCCATAAAAGGACACAAAAAGAAAAAAAACATAAAAAAGGATAAATTAGCTTTCATCACTATTGAAAACTGATAAGCAAAAGACATTATTAAGAAAATAAATCGGCAAAGCACAAACTGGAGGAAAATATTTGCAAAATATGTATCTTACAAAGGACTAGTATTTGAGATGTATGAAGAACTCCTATAATTCAGTAATAAAAAGACAAACAACCTGATAAAAATGGGCATGTATTTGAAAAGTCACTTTACAGAAGAAGAAATACAAATGGCTGATAGACATATAAAAATGCTTATCATCATTATTTATCAGGGAAATGCAAATTACAACCACAATATTATATCACTACACCCTGCCGTAATGACCAAAATTTTAAATCTGACAAAATCAACATGGTGAAGGCATTGAGCAACAGGAATTCTTATACATTTTTGTTGAGAATGTAAAATGGTACAGCAGGTTGGCAAAAGGTCTGGCATTTTCTTGTAAATATAAGCATATACCTACACTACGGCCCATCAGTTTCACTGCTAAGTATTTCCCTAAGGAAGATGAAAATGTGAGTGTGTACAAATAGTCTTGTACAGGAATGTTCATAGTAGTTTTATTTAGTCATTGTTGTGTTGTTGTGTGCTGTCAAGTCAATTCTGACTCATAGCGACCCCATATGATAGAGTAGAACTGCCCCATAGGGTTTCCTAGGCTGTAAACTTTACAGAATGAGCCCTGGTGGCACCAGACCTTTTCTCCCATGGAACAGCTGGATGGGTTCAAACCTCCAACCTTTCAGTTAGCAGCTGAGCACTTAACTGTTGCGCTACCAGGGCTCTTTATTCATATTGTTGCTGTTGTTAGGTGCCGTTGAGTCGATTCAGACTCGTAACAACCCTGTGTACAACAGAACATAGTAGCCTTATTCACAGTAACCAAAAATTAAAGCAGTGCTGGTAGTTCCTCAGAAACAGGCTTGTGTTGTTCACTCATCTAGTGCTTTACAATATACTGACTTGACCGCTCTCTGTTTTTGTGTTTGCTGTCCATGACTCTGCTATAACTTGTCTTTATTTTTTCTCTGGCTTGTGGTTGCTGTTTACCCCTGGCTTGTGCAGCCTTGGGGCTTTTGCTTTACTGACTCTCCGGCCTGTTTCTCTGCATATTTGCTACTTTCTCTTGGTCAGAACTCTCACTCTAAGTGATTGCATGTGTCCCTGGCTGATCCATAAATAATTCTTTTGGATCAGGCACCAGTCTTTAGTCTAGTCAACTGTGGCCCAATCATTTGTTTATTGGGCACCTCCTAGTGCCAGCCACTATACTAAGCTCACGCTATATATCTGACATTGATATTTTGAATAGGAAAGTTGGCTATGAGCATGATGTCTCATAGATTGCTCTTCCATCTTGTATGTCTTTCCCACTCTATTCTAGAGCAGTATCGGGGGCATGATTATATCAAGATTAAAAGATGGTTGCTTTGCAATTTTCTCTTCAAGTCCATATCAGCACTTGGTCTAATGCAGTTGCATGTAGGGAATTTCAGGAGTCTTTGAAACAGTTTGGGATGGTTGTGAGAGGGTAAATGTAAGTGAGCTTATGACCTTCTAACAAGAAATAATACACTTTGGGTCCCTTGCTACATAGACATGTCATAGAGCTAATGTATTAGTTTTCTATTGCTGCATAACAAATTGCTACAGACAAATTACTAAAACAATACGTATTTATTAGCTGATGATATCACAGGAGTCTGGGCATAGCTTAGCTGGGTCCTATGCTCAGGATTTCACAAAGCTGTCAGCCAGATTGAGTTCTCATCTGGAGGCTTGACTGGGGAAGAATCTGCTCCCAAGTTCATTCATATTGTTGGCAGAATTTACTTCTGTGCAGCTGTGTGACCAATGGCCCTAGCTTTTGGCTGACTGTTGGCAAGAGACAGCCATAAGGTCCTAGAAACTGCCTGTGGTTCCTAGAGACCTCCCACAGTTCTTTGCCAAGTGGCCTTCCTCAACATGGCTACTCACTGTATCAAGGCAGCAAAGAGACTCTCTCAACTCAGGGAGGGCCTTTTCCCTCTTTTAAGGGCTTTCACCTTATTGAGTCAGCCTCCCCTAGGGTAATCTCACTTCTGATTAATTCAAAATCAACTAATTTGAGACCTTAACTACATATGAAAAATTTCTTCAATTATGGTATAATCTAAGGGGCCCTGGTGGTGCAGTGGTTTAGCACTTGGCTGCTAACCAAAAGATCAGCAGTTCGAACCCACTAGCTGCTCTGTGGGAGAAAGATGTGGCAGTCTGCTTCCGTAAAGATTTACAGCCTTGGAAACCCTATGGGGCAGTTCTACTGTGTCCTATAGGGTCACTATGAGTCGGAATTGACTCAACAGCGGTGGGTTTTATGGTATAATCTACTGACAAGAAGCAAGCCACAGGTCCCACACATGCTCAAGGGGAGAGGGTTATAGAGGGCATGAAACTCAGGCGATAGGAATCATGGGGGTCACTCTGTCCCCCACAGCCAGTATTCTCTAGTGTTATAAGGAGACTTAACACCACATCAACTTTCTCTATTGAGGAAAAGAGTATTTAAGCCTGGAATGGGGCTGAGTTTCAAACTCTTTGCTCAGTTTAATCTGGATTGTCTCTCACTGGAATATAAATGCCCAGTTTAGGAACTTCCCGAATTAGAGAATGGTTGTTTCTGTAGTGTGAAACTGCATCTGTTTAAACTCACACCAGCAAGTTTATCCCGGTCAGAAACACTGCTGTCGCTCTGGGAGATGCCATGTTGGATCTTATTATGTTATTGAATTGTGTCCCCTAAAAATGATATGATAAAGTCTTAACCCCTGTACCTGTGAATGAGTCTTTGTTTGGAAGTAGGGTTTTTGAAGATGTTATCAGTTAGCATAACACAAGGTCATACTGGAGTCAGATGAGTCCTAATCTTATATGACTGATACCCTTATATAAGAGGAGACGATGCACAGAGACAGGGAGACAGAGGAAGGAAGCCATATGATGCTGTAGATGTAACCCAAGGACCACCTGGCACTGTCAGAAGCTAGGAGAGAATAATGCAACATGTTCTTCCTCAAAGCCTCAGAAGGAATCAACTTGGTTGGAACCCTGATCTCAGATTTCAAGCCTCCAGAACTATGAGACAATAAATTTCTGTTCTTATAAGCCACATAATTTGCAGTATTTTGTTCTGGCAGCCATAGAAACCAATACAGATCCCTAGAGCTTCTCCAAGATCTTGATGAGCGACTAGGAGGAGGTGTGAGGGGAATGCAGAAACCCTGAGGAGTGAACAAGGGGAAGCTGTCCAATCCCGCCTATGTCAGGGAAGTCTACTGTGGTCTGAAATGAAACTAGAGTATAATAATTCAGGTGTGAATTCCAAAGCATTCATGATAGGGCTGGGTACTATCCAAAACTAATCATATTGTTTTATAGGATAGGAAACACACTAACTTATAAGTCAATTTTTATTTGATAATATGTTGTAAGTTGGTGATATACAAATTATAAATATATATGAGCCCTAGATTTTAGCAATAACATTTGTAACTTTCAAACCATACATTAGTTTGCTTCATATTTGAGATATGACTTTCATGTACATATTTTTTTCTAAAGGCTTTTTTTTCTAATTGACCAAAAAAATATATATAATTCTTATTGTATGCAGGTATTTCATGTTATACACCAGCAAAGAGCACATCTTATTGAGTTACTTATGAAATTCTTCTCATGGAGTTTATAAAAACAACAATACCTGTTGACTGCTAATGCTATTTGTACAAGTAGCTGGCAGATCAGAGGTACTAAAAATTATTCATTGAGTAAATGAATGAACAGTTATATATACATAGTTTTATATACCATGTTTATATATAAATATGAGTGATATTTCATCACTAATAAGATGTAATTTTTTCACATTCTAATATCTCTGAAATTAAGATGTGTCTTATATTGATGATATTGGTAGTATTTTTTCTTTCATATAAAAATTAATGGTGTGTCTTAATTGATTATTTTTTGATGTTTAATTGACATTTTATACTCAACGTAATATAGTTTGGACATCTACTTTACCTGTGTACTGTGTATTTCTACCAGGTAGACCTGTCCCTTTATTACAGTAAGAGATAATATACTCATTTCTAATATTTCACATTTTAAAATAGGACATTTTGATTAGTTTTTATTTTTTTAAAAAAAGATTTAACTATGTGTTCATACCTGTTACCATTCATTCTCATTCTAGGTAGAGCCCAAAACTTTCTCTTCTCTGATAACCAGTTGCCATCAAGTCGACTTTGACTCAGGGTAACCACATGTATGTCAGAGTAGAATTGTGTTGTATATGTTTTACAATGGCTGATTTTTTGGAAGTAGATCACCAGGCCTTTCTTCTGAGATGCCTCTGGGTGGATTCAAACCTACAACCTTTCGGTTAGCTGCTGAGCGTGTTAACCGTTTGTACAACCCAGGGACTCCCTGCTCTGATAAGCCCTCTGCAAAATCGTCAGCTGCAACTGTCTACTGACATAGGAAGGCAATGTAACCTCTACTAGCATTGGGCACTCTGGAGAAAGATGTGGCAGTCCACTTCCATAAAGATTCACAGCCTTGGAAACCCTACGGGGCAGTTCTACTCTGTCCTATAGGGTCACTATGAGTCTGATTCGTCTCGATGGTTGTGGGTTTGGGTTTTTTGGTTTAGTGTAGGGCAGTTATTGTTGTTAGGTGCCATCGAGTTGGTTTTGACTCATAGCCACCCTATGCACAACAGAAGGAACCACTGCCCTGTCCTGTGCCATCCTCACAATTGTTGCTGTGTTTGAGCCCATTGTTGCAGCCACTGTGTCAATCCATCTCCTTGAGGATCTTCGTCTTTTTTGCTGACTCTCCACTTTGCCAAGCATGATGTCCTTTTCCAGGGACTGATCCCTCCTGATAACATGTCCAAAGCATGTGAGATGAAGTCTCGCCATCCTTGTTTCTAAGGAGCATTCTGGCTGTACTTCTTCCAAGACAGATTTGTTCATTCTTTTGGCAGTCCACGGTATATTCAATATTCTTTGCCAACACCATTATTCAGAGGCATCAATTCTTCTTTGGTGTTTCTTATTCATTGTCCAGCTTTTGCATGCATATGAGGTGATTGAAAACATGGATTAGATCAGCACAGGGCAGAGTGCGGGCATTTATGAACCACCCTGGATTTTAGCAGACTGAGCACGACTTCAAGAAAATTCCCCTATTACTCAGTGGTCACTTTCTATGTCAGTCTATTCAGGAATCTGTCACACCTGCAGTGTCTGGAGTTTGGCTTCTTAACTTTTGACACCAGTTCTTGCAGGCTCCAGTACCTGTCTTTGGGCTTGTTCTTTAAGTGTTGCTGTTGGAATGGGTGGTAGTATGCCATTTGAACTATCATAGCAACCAGAAACTCATTCTTCTAACCTTGTTGTTGGCTATCAATGGTTACTTTATAAATCTATCATGTGAAGAGTTTCCACATTCCAGATTTAATCGATCATATATAGATGACTTTTTCTTTTTTTCCAAAAGACTTTAGGATGAATTGGACATCAGATTCCAAACTGATTTCCTCATTGGCTGGTGTATCAACAGTCTGAAATGAAGGACAATGACTGTTCAGTGAGGTAGGGGAACAGTAACATGTCAATTCAAAACCTAGATTCTCTGGCCATTTGTCTAGTTCCTTTTTACTTTCCTTAGATAATTAAAGGTAACTGCAGAGAATGTATAAAAATAGAGTGCTCATATACTAGATGTGACATTTAATGGATCAGCCTGGGGAAATTCACTGGCTTAGTCTTTATAGATTGAAATGGGTCCTTTTTCGATTTCTTTCAAAATCTTACGGCTTCCCCTGCTAATACTGTTAATAATACCTTTAAAAAGCTACTAAGTACCATCTCTTCTCTTTCAATTCCTGAAATGCAGAGCTGTAGAGGAGATGAAAGAATACGACTATAAGCCTTAATGTTTAAACTGAAAGTGGAAAAGTGTGCTTTCATAAAGGATTTAATTTGTAGTGGTTCAAACACACAAATGCTTGAATTTAAATTACTGCCTTTTCATTTGATGGTACTGGATTTATATAAAAGTAGAATGATTACTGATTGCTTGCTTTAACTTGATTCATGATGGCCTCATTGGATGTGAAAATGGAGGACAAACATGCTCATCTGGGATTCTCATTGCATCTCGTGGGCTCGTACCACCTAGGAAAACAAAATGTGGATTTTTGTACTGGTAGCTCAGTCAGTGGATGGAACTGTACAGAGCTACTTTGTGCACAGTGTTATGTACTCTGGAAGATGCATTCTATAAATGTTTTATGAGCCATCAACTTACTGAGTAATATCCTAGCTGATTATTTTTATGGAGAACATAGTTATTTCCTTTAGCTTTTCATTATTATTTATGTCATGTATTTTCTTTTTTATTTGAGACTCTCTGGCCCTGGTGGCGTAGTGGTTAAGAGCTACAGCTGCTAACTAAAAGGTCAGCAGTTCAAATCTACCAGGCGCTGCTTGGAAATCCTCTGGAGCAGTTCTACTCAGTCCTATAAGGTCACTATGAGTTGGAATCGACTCGACAGCAACGGGTTTAGTTTCTGTCTTCTGGATAATTCAGGCAAGGAAAGGGGAAGAGCATATGATTTAAAAATGCCTTGAGCATTGCAGTCTTCTAAAGAATTACCTATATGAGATTAAATGGACAACAGTAACTCTAAAACACAGGCGAGAAGCTTTAAGGGGCAGAGAATCTAAGTTAACAGCAGTGAAACAGTACAGGCAGAGATGGGGGAATGGTGACACAATGTGAAGTATGTAACTATTGTCAGTGAACTATACATGTAAAAATTGTTGAATGGGTGTATGCTTTGTTGTGCATATTTTCACCAAAAATAAATAAATTAAAAACCCGAATGGGCTAATAGACTTGAATTCTCTAAGCTCCTGGTGTACGAACCAGGGTGCACATCAAAGGAAACCTGGGGAGCTTTGTAAAATGAAAAGGTTAGAGCCATCTTAAACGTCTTCATTCAGAAGCTTCCAGTGGTAGGACTCTGGATGTGTCTCTTTAAATAGCTTTTCAGTACCTCTGACTTTTTACTCTGCTAAGAACCACAGAGGAGGCTTTAGGTGGCACAAATGGTTAAGCACTCAACTAGCTGAAAGGTTAGTGTTTTGCATCTACCCAGAAGTTCCTCGGAAGAAAGGATTGGTGATCTGCTTCTGAAAGGTCACAGCCTTGAAAACCCGAGAGAGTAGTTCTACTCTGACGTACATGGGATCATCATAAGTTGGAATTGACTTGACAGCAACTGGTTTGTTTTTTTTAAGAACCGCAGGATTAAGTAAATACTCTGTTTACTGATTTATAATGCGTATAAAACTATAATTTGTGTCTTGACTTAAAATTCTTGAGAAATTTTCATATCATAGAATCTTTCTAAATTTCCAGTTTGGAAGCCAACACTTGATTATAATCATGTCTGTATATCCCCTTACTTTTGTATTGCACTTTGCATTTTGTAAACTGCCTTCATCACATCCTCATAACCATCTTGTGAGGTAGGCCATGGCCAGTATGCAAGGATTGCAAGTTTGTTCATTGCACAGATCATCTGCCTGAGGGGACATGTGGGGCCTCAAATCCCACCCACACACCAAACGCTAAACCATAAACCTGCACCAGGCTGGATTTGCCCAGAGGAGACACCTTTCCCAAATTCCCACAAAGGTGAGCCATAGGTTAGCAGCAGCCCTCAGGTGAGCAAACCAGGGACTATTATCCCTATTTAAGGCACGGCGAGCTTGAGAGGCTCAGAGAGGAACAATAACTTTTGCAGGGTATCATAGGCAACGAGTAGCCAGGTGAGACAGGTTCACTTGGCTTTATCGATGTTTTTTCTGCCATATTAAAAACTATTTTTCCCTATTCTTTGAGATACCTATGTGATTCCACCCAAACAGCTTAGCAAGTACTCAAGTTATTTACTGAAAATTGTTTCTGGCCATACAATTGCATGGAAAGACTTTCTTTTCCTTTTTGATCGATTTTGATCAAGTTGATCACAACTTTGATGTGATTTGCATTTAAGAACAAACAACATACCAAAAAAAAAAAAAAAAAAAAAGCAACAATCTGATACCTTTCAAAAGTCTGGGCTATCTAAAAGTCGAGATAAAAAAATGGGAAAATCAGTACAGTTTCTGGGAGTTTTCATAAAGGCAGTGTGTACAAGATCACCCTAATGATATGACTGTTTATTATTTATTGGAAACAGTAGTCAACTGCAGATGAGAAACTCAAGTTCTGATCCTGATCGTTTTCCCTGACTTCATGCATGCATAACACAACTTATGATTTAAAAAATAAGTCTTTGTTTTTTTTGCTTTTGACTCTCTATGTAAGACAGAGACCAGGCAGTAAGTTTCTATAGGTCTTTTCAAGAGTCTTGGAACAATGGATAGGAAGTACAACATCAACAATAACTCATCATGATTAAGCAGGTCCTGCGGCTCCCTGGTGGGGCAGTGGTTAAGACCTTGGCTGTTAACCAAAAGGTCAGTAGTTTGAATCCACCAGCCGTTCCTTGGAATCCCTATGGGGCAGTTCTACTCTGTCCTATACGGTCACTATGAGCCAGAATCACCTCGACAGCAACGGGTTTGGTTTTTGGTTTTGGTGGCTCCTTTCTGGGCTGGCACCCTATCTCACTACTAGCCTGTCTCCATGTGCCAAGGGTAGCTCACTCAAAATCCTGGCAGAGTTCCAGACATCTCCAGACGTTGGAGTCTAAGTGTAACTGATTATCAGCCCCAGAAAAAGGTGGAGGTTTATTCCCTCATCTCATTTTAAGATCTGCCTCCATAGTCTTCAATTTCGGCCCCAGGATTAGTTTCTTTCAAGGATTATCAACAGTAGCAGCATCCACTCATTTTAGGAGAAACCTTACTTCTGCCCAGAAGGATATGGTATGTCTTATGGGCCCCACAATGTGTCAGTTCAGTCAAACATCAGTACGGGTCAAAGTCAGATATCAGTATATTAATCAATGTCTGGGTTAGTTATTCAGTCTTAAATGATGGTTGATGTAGGACACTCAAGCCCTATCAGCCCATAGTTGGGTCAAGTTTAGTCCTAGTCTATCTTATTCTCTCCTCTGAAGATTTCAAATAACCTTGGGTCCAGACTCAAGGATCATTTTTCATACCTCTCTGTTCTTCTCATTTCCTAGTATGTCAAATGGAGATGAAAATTCTTTATAGGTTGTTGAAAGGATCAAATATAATGCATGATGCCATGTTATTTAAATGGCAGGTTTTGTACAAATACTAAGTATTTAGTTGTATATTTATTCATGTATTTACTTTTATTTAACACTGAAGTAGCAACTACCATGTGCCATGTACTACTCTAAATGTTTTAAAAATGGTAATTCATTTAATCTTAATGGCATCCCTTTGAAGTAAGTACTATGATTACCCCCATTTTGTCTCCTTTTTGAGGCTCAAGAAGTAAGTAATGTTCCCAAGTTCACATAGCTTTGTCATAGAGGAGTCAATCAGTCTGGTTCCAGAATCCAAGGTCTTAGCCATTTTGTCTGGCTAAATCCAGACTTAGCATTTTACCATATTGCAGACATGACCAAAAGTAAACAAACAAACACAAAATAATTTATTTGCATATGAATGAAACCTTAAATAAGGTCTTGTTTAATGGAAGAGATTATTCAAATATATAAATCATTGAGAAACAAGGATTAGTGTTCTTTCAGATTCCAATTGTGTGTTGCCTATTGTTAAATTTATATAAGTGAATGACACAAAGGAAAAGTAAAGTCCCTATCCTTAATCTGAGGAGCCCTGGCAGCACAACGGTTAAGCGCTCGGCTGTTAACAGAAGTCAGTGGCTGTAACCCACCAGCCGCTCCATCAGAGAAAAGACCTGGCAATCCGAACTCATAAAGATTACAACCTAGGAAACCCTGTAGGACAGTTCTACTCTGTTCTATAGGGTTGCTATGAGTTAGAATCTACTCAATGGACCACAACAACAACATCCTTAATTTAGAGCATTGCTACTTAAAGTGTGTGCCCAGGACTGGAGACATCAGCATCGCTTGAGAGTTTGTTGGCAATGTGGATTCTTAGATCCACCCAGCCCTACTGAATCAGAATCTTAATTTTACCAGGAGCCCCAGGGATTTGTATGCACCTTAAATTTGAGAAGCGCTCATCTGGAACAGTATATGTTCCAGCACTCACAGAAAAGTGTAACATTACACAGGTATAAACAGCTGCATACAAGATGTGCCCAGGCTGGAGCCACTGGCTGACTTGAAGGCTAAGAGGATCAATATTTTCATACACCTAGGACCCATTTGCAACATGCCACTATTCATCACTTGGAGAACCCTGTGCTAGTAAATGGTGTTTACCATTAAGAAACACCCCTCTTTAAAGTTCTTCTATCTGATACAGACCTCCCAGAGCACCATTTTCAAGCTCTCTTTCAAGATCTATAAGTGGTAAGGTGCTCCTATAATCCATCCCAGAGCATAACTAGTGGATCTTTTTGAATAGACACACAAGCTGCATTAATGCCATCCTGCTGATGTAGGCTGTCTGCTTGTGTATTTTAGATTCTTGGTCTTTTTCTGCTCTCCTGTTTTAATTTTGACTCTTCTCCAGTCCCAGGAGATTTCTGACTCCCACCTATCCACACTGGAGCCCTGGTAGCACAGTGGTTAAGTGTTCAGCTGAAAACCAAAAGGTTGGCGGTTCGAATCCAACAGCCACTCCTTGGAAACCCTATGGGGCAGTTCTACTCTGCCCTGTAGGGTCACTATGAGTCTGAATCAACTCGATGACAACAGGTTAATAGGTTACCTATCCATACCACCACCCATCTGTCAATTTGTCATACTGTGGTGGCTTTCAGCTTTCTATGATGCTGGAAGCCATGCCACTGGTATTTCAAATACCAACAGAACACCCTTGGTGAACAGATTTCAGCAGAGCTTCCAGACTAAGACAAAGTAGGAAGAAAGCCCCAGCTATCTCCTTCTGAAAATTAGCCAATGAACACCTTACAGATCACGGAGGAGGGGCCAATATGGCAGAGTAGTCAGACACTTCCAGTGGAACTTCTTACAACAAAGACCCCCCAAAAAAGCGATTCAATTATATATGGCAATCTGGGAGCCCTGAACATCAAAGGCAGAATTGAGGAACCGGAATGAGTGGAAGGGGGAGGAAGAGATGGTTCGGAAGCAGCGAGGAGTTGCCAGACCTGACCTGGTGACAGCCTGACCCTTCAGGCCTGAGCAACTCGTGGGTGAGCGGTGAGGCAGGCAAGTAGCCATATTCAGGAGGTGCATTTTCTGTACTGGGAGAGACCCAGCCACTGAGAGTCTATTCAGCCACGAAGAAACAGTGAGAAGTAGCCCTCCATGAAAGATAAATACTTGCGTACGGCTTACTGTATGGATCAAAAACACCCCACTTAGGGAAAAACCTCTCTCCCATTTACATCCCTGCTCCCTGCTCTGCACTGAGTCCCAGACCAGCTTCAACAATTGCCAAGTCCCCTGGGCCGGAAGCAGGATCTGTCATATGCCTGGAGCCATTCTCCCTGCCCGGAGAGTGAACAAATTAACAAATGGGAAAAAATAAACTGCCAGCTCCCCTAAGCCAGGAACCCAGGGTAGGCACAGCTCCTTTGCCTAGGTACAGGCATAAGGGATCCACAGCCTTTGAGTGCCTTTCCCCCTGCATAGATTTGTTCAGGCCCATCTCACAGCGTAGGCCCTCATTACCACAGTACAACAGGGTATATACCGGAACTCTAACTTCAACTGTTTTAGCTGTGAAGTGGCAGGTTCTTGACATTTGACACTGCTCTGTCCATTAAGCAAGGTCTTCACCTACCCACATCAGGGACCTGAGGACTGGTGGCTCCACCCACACCACCTAGCCACCTGTGATAGGGGTCCATGAATAAGAGGTGCCCCCCAGTCCTTATAGCCAATAGCATTAGCTGCTCATAGTCTGGCTGCAAAACCCACCCACCCATGCGCTCTAGGGAACAGGGACACACCTTTCTCCTGGACACTCGGTGGTGGCTGTCAGCCCCTTGCCTTGCTCAGAGTGTGTTCCGCTGCTGCAGCCAGATGCCTGTGCCTACACCAATCACCCATGCCTGTCTAGGACTGTACGTGAGAGCCTACACCACATACTTGGTGGCTATCTATCTGGGCACCTGAGCTGAATCCATACAGGAGAGGTGGGTGGACTCCTGAGCTCACATACCTAGTAACAGATCTAACCACCTGCTGACAGGACATTAGAACTTCAAAGGTGCCAATAATCAAGGTAGCTCATGTGAGCAGCCTATTTGGGCATATAAAAACAAAACAAGAAGCTAGGACACAGTAAGCAAACAATAAATAAATACATATAATAACTTACTGATGGCTTGGAGACAACAGTCAATATCAAATCACATAAAGAGGTAATCCATGATGGCTTCAGCAAGCTCCCAGAATAAAGAATCTAGAAATTTTCCAGAGGAGGAAAATTTCGTGGAATTACCAGAGGCAGAATACAAAAGATTAATATACAGAACTCTTTAAGAAATTAGGAAGGAAATTAAGCAAAATGTAGAACACACAATAGAGAAAATTAAAAAGATTAGAGAAAAACACAATGACAAATTTAACAGGCTGCAAGATTCCATAGAGAGACAGCAATAAGAAATCCAGAAGAGTAACAATAAAATTTCAGAATTAGACAACTCAGTAGAAAGTCATAGGAGCAGAACTGAGGCAATGGAAGTCAGAATTAGTGAGACTGAAGATAAAGCACTTGACACCAACTTATTTGAGGAAAAATCAGATGAAAGGATTAAAAAAAATGAAGAAACCCTAAGAATTCTGTGGGACTCTATCAAGAGGAATAACTTATGAGTGATTAGAGTACCAGAATGAGGGGGATAACAGAAAATAAACAGAAAATTGTTGAAGATTTGTTGGCAGAAAACTTGCCTGATATCATGAAAGATGACAAGATATCTATCCAAGATGCTCATAGAATCCCACATAAGGTAAATCCCAAAAGAAAGTCACCAAGATACATTATAATCAAACTTGCCAAAACCAAAGACTGAGAGAGAATTTTAAGAGTGACTAGGGATAAAGGAAAAGTCATCTACAAAAAGAGTACGTAAGACTAAGCTTGAACTACTCAGCAGAAACCATACAGGCCAGAAGGCAATGGGATGACATATATAAAGTCTTGAAGGAAAAATATTGCCAGCCAAGAATTATATATTCAGCAAAAC
Source organism: Trichechus manatus latirostris (assembly GCF_000243295.1). Classification (NCBI taxonomy): domain Eukaryota; kingdom Metazoa; phylum Chordata; class Mammalia; order Sirenia; family Trichechidae; genus Trichechus; species Trichechus manatus. The sequence goes on from NW_004444010.1 coordinate 10,735,651, forward strand.
TGTCTCTCAAATATGATGGCAAAATTAGGGCATTTCCAGATAAACAAAAGTTTAGGGAATTTGCAAAAACCAAACCAAAATTACAAGAAATACTAAAGGGAGTCCTCGGGTTAGAAAATCAGCAACATCAGATAACAACCCAAGATG
>NW_004444010.1:10737280-10753093 GCF_000243295.1 Trichechus manatus latirostris
AGAAACTCACTACCTACCTAAACTAACACAAACAGAGGTAGAACAACTAAATAAACCCATAACAAAAGAAGAGATTGAAAAGGTAATTAAAAAACTCCCAACAACAAAAAATCCCTGGCCCGGTTGGCTTCACTGGAGAATTCTACCAAACTTTCAAAGAGGAGTTAAACCACTACTACTAAAGGTATTTCAGAGCATAGAAAAGCATGAAATACTCCCAAACTCATTCTATGAAGCCAGCATAACCCTGATACTAAAACCAGGTAAAGACACCACAGAAAAAATTACAGATCAATATCCCTCATGAACATTGATGCAAAAATCCCCAACGAAATTCTAGTCAATAGAATTCAGCAACATATCAAAAAAAAAAAAAAAAAAAAATTCACCATGATCAAGTGGGATTTATACCAGGTATGCAGGTATGGTTCAACATTAGGAAAACAATCGAATCCATCACATAAATAAAACAAAAGACAAGAACCACATGATTTTATCAATCGATGCAGAAAAGGCATTTGACAAAGTTCAACACCCATTCATGATAAAAACTCTCAACAAAATAGGAATAGAAGGGAAGTTCCTCAATATAATTAAGGGGATTTATACAAAGCCAACAGCCAACATCATCCTAAATGGAGAGACTTTGAAAGCATTCCCTTTGAGAACAGGAACCAGACAAGGATGCCCTTTATCACCACTCTTATTCAACATTGTGCTGAAGTTCCTAACCAGAGCAATTAGGCTAGAAAAAGAAATAAAGGGCATCCAGATTGGTAGGGGAGAAGTCAAAGTATCTCTATTTGCAGATGATATGATTTTATACACGGAAAACCCCAAAGAATCCATAAGAAAACTACTGGAACTAATAGAAGATTTCAGCAAAGTTTCAGGGTACAAGATAAACATACAAAAATCAGTTGGATTCCTTTACACCAACAAAGAGAACCTCGAAGAAGAAATCACCAAATCAATACCATTTACAATAGCCTCCAAGAAGATAAAATACTTAGGAATAAATCTAACCAGAGACGTAAAACACCTATGCAATGAAACCTACAGGACACTACCGCAAAAAAACAGAAGAGACCTTCATAAGTAGAAAAACATACCTTCCTCATGGATAGGTAAACTCAACATTGTGAAAATGTGAATTCTACCCAAAACGATCTACAGATACAATGCAACCCCGATCTAAATTCCACTGGCATTTTTTAATGAGATGGAGAAACAAATCACCAACTTCATATGGAAAGGGAAGAGGCCCCGAATAAGTCAAGCATTACTTAAGAAGAAGAACAAAGTGGGAGGCCTCACACTACCTGATTTTAGAAACTATTATACCACCATGGTAGTCAAAACAGCCTGGTACTGGTACAACAACAGATACATAGACCAATGGAACAGAATTGAGAATCCAGACATAAATTCACCCACCTATGAGCAGCTGATATTTGACAAAGGCCCAAAGTCCGTTAACTGGGAAAAAGACAGTCCCTTTAACAAACAGCGCTGGCATAACTGGATATCCACCTGCAAAAAACTGAAACAAGACCCATACCTCACACCATGCACAAAAACTAACTCAAAATGGATCAAAGACTTAAATATAAAATTGAAAACGAGAAAGATCATGGAAGAAAAAATAGGGACAATGCTAGGAGCCCTAATACATGGCATAAACACAATACGAACCATAAGTAACAATGCACAAGCACCAGAAGATAGACTAAATAATTGGAAGCTCCTAAAAATCAAACACTTATGCTCATCAATAGAGTCAAAAGACAACCTACAGACTGGGCAATAATTTTGGGCTATGACAAATCCAATCAGTGTTAATCTGTAAAATCTACAAGATACTGCAAAACCTCAACAACAAAAAGACAAGTAACCCAATTAAAAAATGGGCAAAGATATGAACAAACACTTCGCCAAAGAAGATATTCAGACAGCTAACAGACACATGAAGAAATGCTCGCGATCATCAGCCATTAGAGAAATGCAGATCAAAACTAGAATGAGATATCATCTCACCCCACTAAGGCTAGCATTAATCCATAAAACATAAAATAATCAATGCCGAAGATGTTGTGGAGAGACTGGAACACTTATACACTGTTGGGTGGGAATGTAAAATGGTACAAACACTTTGGAAATCAATTTGGTGCTTCCTTAAAAAGCTAGAAATAGAAGCACCATATGATCCAGCAATCCTGCTCCTTGGAATATATCCTAGAGAAATAAGAGCCATCACACGAATAGATACATGCACACCCATGTTCATTGCAGCACTGTTCACAATAGCAAAAGATGGAAACAACCTAAGTGACCATCAACAGACGAATGGATAAACAAATTATGGCATATCCATACAATGGAATACTGTGCAACGATAACAACAATGAAGCCTTGAAACATCTTATAACACGGAGGAAGCTGGAGGTCATTATGCTGAAGTGAATTTAGTCAGTCACTGAGGGACAAATATTGTATAACACCACTATTATAAGAACTCAAGAAAAGGTTTAAACACAGAAGAAAACATTCTTTGATGGTTACGAGGGTGGGGAGGGAAGGTGAGGGTTATTTACTAACTAGACAGTAGATAAGAATTATCTTAGGAGAAGGGAAGGACAGAATACAACAGGGGAAGTCAGCACAACTGTACTAAACCAAAGCTAAGAAGTTTCCTGAATATAATCAAACACGTTGAGGGACAGAGTAGCAGGGGTAGGGGTCTGGGGCCCATGCTTTCAGGGGACATCTTGCTCAATTGGCATAACAAAGCTGATGAAGAAAATGTTCTGCATCCTACTTTGGTGAGTGGAGTCTGGGGTCTTAAAAGCTTGCAAGTGGCCGTTTAAGATGCATCAATTGGTCCCAACCACCTGGAGTAAAGGAGAATGAAGAACACCAAAGACGCAAGGAAAGTAGTGGCCCAAGAGATGGAAAGGGCCATATAGACCAGAGACTTCATCAGCCTGAGACCAGAGGAACTAGATGGTGCCCGGCTACCACCAATGACTGCCCTGGCAGGGAACACAACAGAGTCCTGGATGGAGCAGGAGAAAAGTGGTGTGCAGAACTCAAATTCTAGTAAGAAGACCAGACTTAATGGTCTGACTGAGACTGGAGGAACCCCAGAAAGCATGGCCTGTGGGTTCTCTATCAGCCGAGAACTAAAACAAATTCCGAGGCCAACTCTTCGGGCAGGGATTGGACTGGACTGTGGGACATAAAGTGATACTCATGAGGAGTGTGCTTCTTAGCTCAAGTAGATACAAGAGAATAAATGGGCAGCTTCTGTCCGGAGGTGAGATTGGAAAGGCAGAGAGGGTTAGGAGCTAGTTGAATGGACGTGGGGAATCAGGGGTGGAAAGGAGGAGTGTGCTGTCATAGTATGGGAAGAGCAATCACAGTCACATAACTATGTATAAATTTTTGTATGGGAAAAAATAAAAATTAAAAAAATCCTTACAGATTACAATAGAATATTGTCTGAAATAGTGGAAGATGAATGCAAATATACCACCAATAGTGAAGACGGTGCAGGACTAGTCAGCTCGTTCTGCTATATATAAGGTTCAGTCAGAGCTAACTTGATGGCAACTAACAACAACACCACCTCTCCACGGTGATTCTTCCTATCTGTCTCAGACCTCTGCATGTGGGGTTCTGGTCTGAATATATTGGCCAAGATTTTCTTGTGCCTTCCTATCCCACTTGGACATCCTGATACTCACTTTAGCACGCCTCTTCGGATATTGAATATTGTTTGTATCTTCTTGCTATGCTTGACGTTGAAGTCTAAACTCAATGCTCATAGTGGCTGCATAACTCATGTCTATAGGACTGGTTGTACACATGAGCCTGAAGCTGACTTCTCCTTCTGCTCTTCCAGGCTTGATCTGCCTCTTCCAATCCACCATTCACCAACATACCTTGCCTAACACAGAGGCGTAGGTACTGTAGGCACTTTTTTGTTGGTGGTGAATATGAGAACCTGAATGCTCTCCAAGCAAGGTGAGGCTATGAACACATTCACTCATTGGGGGATGGATTTTGTTTCAATCTCTAATGCCATAACAGCTGATTTGGTAAATAAAAACACAGGCAAAAAGCAGTCTAGTTTGGTTGATAGAAAAAAATGGGATCTCATAATCAAATCAGATTAGATATTTTATGATCCAATCAATCACTAAAGTGAAATAAGGTGTCTCAAGCTCCTAAAATGATGCTTGGTCCACATCTATGTGTCCTAGTAAGTGCTAGTTCTCTTTCATTTTATTTGGATCCACAATCAACATGCTCAAGAAATCAAAGGATGTATGGCATTGGGCAAATCGGCCACAAAAAACCTCTCTTAAGTTTTAAAAAGCAAAGACGTCATTTTGAGGACTATGGTGCACCCAACCCAAGCCATGTTGTTTTCAGTTGCCTCATATGCATGCAAAAGCTAGACAATGAATAAGGAAGACCAAAGAAGAATTGATGCCTTTGGATTATGGTGTGTTAGCAAAGAATATTGAGTATACCATGGACTGCCAGAAGAATGAACAAATCTGTCTTGGAAGAAGTACAGTCAGAATACTCCTTAGAAGGGAAGATGGCAAGACTTCATCTCCCGTATTTTGGACATGTTATCAGGAGGGACCAGTCCCTGGAGAAGGAAATCATGTTTGGTAAGGTAGAGGGTTAGCAAAAAAGAGGAAGACCCTCAATGAGATGTATTGACACAGTGGCTGCAACAATGGGCTCAAACACAGCAATGATTGTGAGAATGGCTCAGGACCAGGCAGTGTTTCATTCTGTTGTACATAGGATCGCTTTGAGTCAGAACCAGCTCGACAGCACCTAACAACAACAACAAAGTTCTCTTTCTCTTGGCAATGAGTTCAAACAAAATAGGAAAGATCTACTTTGATGCTGTAGGTAAACTTGACCTTAGGGTCTGTCTTCCTGGGGGCATATTTTAAGCATTATATGAAAAGTCTGAAACTATTAAATTCTAGGAAGCAGCTCTGTCATTACAGTCAGCAGCTTATCATCAAGAAGAGTTGTTATTATGACTTTTTTTTTGGCAAAGTTTTTCCCATAACCAATAAAGTCTACACAGCAGTCTTTGCAGAACTCAGGGCAGCTATAGGGTATGATGCCAGCTTGTGAATGAACAGTATGGGTTCTGTTCAACTTTGTTCAAACCATTGAACATCTGGTTTATGCAGATAATGGAGAGCATTTGTCCAGACACCTGGCATGTGCAAATTGCTTCTCATTTTTATACTTGCAAATTAGGAATCTTAGACCCCTGCAAAGTTATGAATAAATAACATGGATAAGGGCTTACCAACCAGAGTCATCATTAAAACAAACAAGCTTAGCTCAAGATTTAATGAGCTGCCACTTTGTAAGTAGTGCATTCCAGTTCTTCCTTGTGGTCTTTGTGGCTTATTTTCATCAATCATTTCTTTTTCTTGTTTTCCTTTTTTAAGAGGATTGTCCTCATTTCCTCATTTTGATGGCCTTTGGCAGATGGTACAGAGCCCTGGTGGTGCAGTGGTTAAGAGCTCAGCTGCTAACCAAAAGGTCAGCAGTTCAAATCATCCAACTGCGCCTTGGAAACCATATGGGACAGTTCTACTCTATTCTGTAGGGTAGATATGAATCAGAATTGACTTGATGGCAACGGGGTTTGGTTTTGGCAGATGGTGCACCAAGGAAATCTGTCTTAATATAGTGAGCTTGGTTGGTACCATGAGGAGATCAGAGGTTTTTGATTTACTCCTGTTCATAAATCTCAGAAAAGAGTTGGCTCTGGACAAAATTTCGAAGAAGTGCATCATTCCACTCTATGAGGTTCCTCTTTCTCTACGCTTACTCCTTCAGGGGAATTTCCTCTCCCCAGTGGTCTCTTTTTCCTTCCCCCTTCTAAAAACTTGTTTTCAGGAAATAAACAGAAAAACTCATACAAACATTAAAATCATAGTAAGTTCCTTTTACCAAGAATATTGATATTTTTAAGGAGAAGCCACATTGTTCCTCCCCGTCAAAAAAAGGCATCTTTTGACTGTGGAATGTTAGGCATTAGTGAGCAGGTGGAGAAAGTTTTGACTGGGGCACGGAGATCTTAAGTTCCATTAAAATTACTCCATGTAGGCGATTTCCTCTGCCTGCACATAGGGAAGGCTGTGCTTTAGGGATGGAAAATCAGGATTAAAGTGAAAGGTGGAAGAGAGGAGTAGATATGTGTGAGAAACAGAGGAGAGAAAGAGAAAGGATAAATACCTGTGTAACGTTAAGGTGCTGAAGTTATCCTATAGGTTAAGAACAAAGGCTTTAAGTCATTAGGAGAAACAAGGACACTGACAGTCCTGAACAATGCTGAAAATCTGGTGTGCTTGCAACGTAAAAACATTCATTTGAAGAGTGAAAAGTCCTTATGTAAAAGCTTCAAATCATTTTTTTATCTTGTTAGTGTTTTCACTGGATTCATGTTTGATTTGCTCAAAGTGAAGTACTCTTACATAGAAAATAAGTCCAAGGCCATAACATTAATCAGATATAATATGGTAGCCAGCTTCCAGTGTGGCCCCCAATAACCCTTGCCTCCTGGTATCCATGTCCTTGTACAGTCTTTTCCCACGTTGAATATTGTTGACCTATGGGGCAAATACCATATTGTGGAAGTAACAATGTATGACTTCTCCAAGCTTAGGTCATAAGGCCATTGAAATGTCTTCCTTGCACGCTCTTTCAAAACTGGCTTTGGAGCAAGCCAGGTACCATGTGATAAGAACACTCAAGCAGTCCTATGGACAGTCCATGAGGAGAAGGACTAAGGTATCCTGCCAATAACTGGCATCAACTTTCCAGCCACATGAGTAATCCACCTTGGAATCAGATCCTCCAGCCCCAGTCAAGCCTTCAGATGACTACAGCCTCAGCTGACATCTCCTCTGCAATCCCACAAGAGACCCCAGTCAGAGCCACATAGCTAAGCTGCTTCCAGATTCCTGATCCACAGATTCTGTAAGAGATAATAAATGTTTATTTTTATTTTAAGCCAGTAAGTTTTTGGGATAATTTGTTACATGGCAATAGATATGTATTAGTTATCTGGTAAGATACAGATCCAGGCTGGAAGTTTGGATAGAAAAGTCAATGAGAAGTCAATAAATGTGACTCAGTGGTCCACATGGCCCAATGAGATTTTATATATTGTAGTTATGTGGTATTGTTGTTGTTAGGTGCCATCAAGTCGGTTCCAACTCATAGTGAGCCTATGCACCAGAGACCGAAGCACTGCCCGGTCCTGCTCCATGCTCATGATCATTGTTATGCTTGAGCCCATTGTTGCAGGCACTGTGTCAATCCATCTCATTGAGCGTCTTCCTCTTTTTTGCTGACCCTGTACTTTACCAAGCAAGCATGATGTCCTTCTCCAGGGACTGATCCCTTCTGACAACATGTCTAAAGTATGTAAGAGGTAGTCTCGCCATCCTTTCTTCTAAGGAGCATTCTGGTTGTACTTCTTCCAAGACAGATTTGTTCATTCTTTTGGCAGCCATGGTATAGTCAATATTTTTCTCCAACAGCACAATTCAAAGGCATTGATTCTTCTTCAGTTTTCCTTATTCATTGCCTAGCTTTCGCATGCATATGATGCGATTGAAAATACCATGGCTTGGGTCAGGTGCACCTTAGTCTTCAAGGTGACATCTTTGCCTTTCAATACTTTAAAGAGGTCTTTTGCAGCAGATTTGCCCAGTGCAATGTGTCTTTTGATTTCCTGACTGCTGCTTCCATGGATGTTGATTGTGTATCCAAGTAAAATGAAATCCTTGAGAACTTCGAACTTTTCTCCATTTATCATGATGTTGCTTATTGGTCCAGTTGTGAGGATTTTTGTTTTCTTTATGTTGAGATATAATCAATACTGAAGACTGTGGTCTTTGATCTTCACCAGTAAGTGCTTCAAGTCCTCTTCACTTTCAGCAAGCAAAGTTGTGTCATCTGCATATTGCAGGTTGTTAATGAGTCTTCCTTCAATACTCATGCCCCTTTCTTCTTCATATAGTTCAGCTTCTCAGATTATTTGCTCAGCATACAGATTGAATAGGTATGGTGAAAGGATGCAAACCTGACGCACACCTTTCCTGACTTTAAACCACACAGTATCCCCTTGTTCTGTCTGAACAACTGCCTCTTGATCTGAGTACAGGTTCCTCATGGGCACAATTAAGTGTTCTGTAATTCCCATTCTTCGAAATGTTATCCATGATTTGTTATGATCCACACAGTTGAATGCCTTTGCATAGTCAATAAAACACAGGTAAACGTCTTTCTGGTATTCTCTGCTTTCTGCCAGAATCCACCTGACATCAGCAACGATATCCCTGTTTCCGTGTCCTCTTTTGAATCCGGCTTGAATTTCTGACAGTTCCCTGTCAATATTTTGCTCCTTAATTGATAATCCATCAATTCCTGGAGACTTGTTTTTCGCCAATGCCTTCAGTAAAGCTTGGACTCCTTCCTTCAGTACCATTGGTTCCTGATCATATGCTACTTCTTGAAATGGTTGAATGTTGACCAATTCTTTTTGGTATAATGACTCTGTGTATTCCTTCCATCTTCTACTGATGCTTCCTGCATCGTTTCATGTTTTCCCCATAGAATCATTCACTATTGCAACTCGAGGCTTGAATTTTTTCTTCAGTTCTTTCAGCTCAAGGAATGCTGAGCGTGTTCTTCCCTTTTGGTTTTCTATCTCCAGCTCTTTGCACATGTCATTATCATACTTTACTTCGTCTTCTCCAGCTGTCCTTTGAAATCTTCCGTTCAGCTCTTTTATTTCATCATGTTTTCCTTTTGCTTTAGTTACTCGACATTCAAGAGCAGTTTCAGAGTCTCTTCTGACGTTTATTTTGGTCTTTTATTTCTTTCCTGTCTTTTTAATGACCTCTTGCTTTCTTCTTATATGATGTCCTTGATGTCATTCCACAACTCGTCTGGTCTTCAGTCATTAGTATTCAAAGCGTCAAATCTATTCTTGAGATGGTCTCTAAATTCAGGTGGGATATACTCAAGTTTGTATTTTGGCTCTCATAGACTTGTTTTAATTTTCTTCAGTTTCAACTTGAACTTGCATATGAGCAATTGATAGTCTGTTCCGCAGTCAGCCCCTTGCCTTGTTCTGACTGATCATATTGAGCTTTTCTATCGTCTCTTTCCACAGATGTAGCCGATTTGATTCCTGTGTATTCCATCTGATGAGGTCCATGTGTATAGTCGCCATTTATGTTGGTGAAAAAAGGTATTTGCAATGAAGAAGTCATTGGTCTTGCAAAATTCTATCATGTGATCTCTGGCATCATTTCTATCACCAATGCCATGTTTTCCAACTACCGATCCTTCTTCTTTGTTTCCAACTTTTGCATTCCAATCACCAATACTTATCAATGCATCCTGATTGCATGTTTGATCAATTTCAGCCTGAAGAAGTTGAAAAACTCTTTAATTTCTTCATCTTTGGCTTTAGTGCTTGGTGTGTAAATTTGAATAATAGTCGTATTAACTGTTCTTCCTTGTAGGCTTATGGATATTATCCTATCACTGACAGGGTTGTACTTCGGGGCTCATCTTCCAGCACTATATTAGACAACGTTCTGCTGCTATTTGTAAGGTTTTCACTGGCTAATTCTTTTCAGGAGTAGACTGCCGGGTCCTTCTTCCTAGTCTGTCTTAGTCTGGAAGCTCAGCTGAAACATGTCTGCCATGGGTGACTGCTGGTTTCTGAATACCAGTGGCAGAGTTTCCAGCATCACAGCAACATGCAAGCCCCCACAGTATGATGAACTGACAAACATGTGGGGGTTATGTGGTATAAGTCCTAAAATTAAGACCCAGTACTAAGTGTGCCTTGACCTCTAGGGAAAACCTAGAGAACTTCAAATGGTCTAACCACAAATTCCTTTTCCCTAGTGTGCTCCTGCAGATAAGGTCCTCCAGCCAAACAACCCTCCTTATCATTTGAACCAGGAACAGTGCCTGCTGATACCAGAGTAAAGGGCTTCAGTTTTCTGTCAGCCCATGGAATTATTCAAACAAGCCAATCACATCCTTCCACAGAAAGGAATTAGTGCATCCTGTGTGACTGCACCGGGAGAGGATCCTTAAAACTCGTACCTTTGCTGATTTTGCTTGGTATCCTTTCTCTGTAATAAATCACAGCAGTGAGTATGCCAAGTCCTGTGAGCTCTCCTAGCACATCATCAAAACCGGGGGTGGTCTTGGGAACTCCTGATTCACCATTCATTGACAAATTCTGTCAATTGTCAAATATACCTGGCATATGACCATTTCTCATCTCCTCCACTGCTTCCGCCCTGGTCAAAAGCATCATCGTCTCTCTCCTAGATGGTTGATCTTCCTAACTGGTCTCTCTGTTTCCACTTCTCTTTTTTGCAGCAGAGGAGACTGATCTGATTAAAACATGAGCCTGATCTTGTCGCTTCTGTTTAAACTCTCCAATGGTCTTACATCCCCCCTAAGGAAAAGCAAAGTCCTTATTATGATCTAAATAATCTGGTTCTCCTTTGTTTCTTGGTGTCCATATACTCCTGTCTCCCTAACTCACTTCATTCCATTCATACTGGTTCTCTCTTATTTCTCACAGTCATATTCTCCCCTCAGAGCCCATATACTCAACAATTATCTTGCCCTGGAATATTCTGACCAGAGATATCTGTGTGGCTTTATCCTTCACTTCCTTTAGACTTTTTATTAAATATGACCTTCTCTATGAGGTCTTCCCTGGCCACTGTACCTAAAATGTCAACCCCTTCTTTATACTCTCCATTCTTCTTTACTTTTTCTACTTAATGTTTATTATCAACATACTGTAAGTGTTGCTTATTTATGATGTTTATCCTCTGTCTCTCTGACTAGAATGTAACCTTCACAGAAACAGGGATTTTTGTCTGTTGTGTTCCAGCTGTATCTCCAGTGCCTGTAACAGAACCTGGTATAGAGAAGACACTCAGTAAATACTTGCTGAAGGAATAAGTGCATAAATGAATGAATGAATAATACATGAATGAACCCCTGCTGACCTAGCCCAAAATCTCATCTCCTTTCTACACTTTTTTCCAATTCGTCAGAACCTTTGCACATATCATTTTTCTTTTTAGTAATTCATCTTATTCTATTTGTCGGCTACTTCTAATTAACAATGATTTCCTAATTCTCTTTGTATTCCCTACTCTTAGAAGGGTGTCTGGTACATTGCATAGTTGTTCATAAAAAAAATCAAATAAAACCAACATATTTTTGAATGAATGAATGAGCTTTTATTGTGTTGCTAAACTGCTTTTCAAATAATTATTCCAAATTACACTGTCATTAACAGTATGAGTGTACCACTTTCACTAAAGACAAGTCAAGATTTGGGTTTTTGTTTTGTGTTTTGTGATAACTTAATCATGCTAAGTGGTTATATGGGGCCCTGGTGGTGCAGTTGTTAAGCATTTGACTGCTAACCAAAAGGCTGGCAGTTTGAATCCACCAGCCACTCCTTAGAAGCCCTGTGGGGCAGTTCTTCTCTGTCCTGTAGGGTTGCTACGAGTCGAGATTGGCTCAGCGGCAACTGGTTTGTTTTTTTGTTTTTAAATGGTTATGTTGTTTTTCGTATGTTTGTTTCTTTGATTGCTACTGCTTAACTATTTCCATGGTTTCATTGTGAAATTTATAAATCTATTCTGATTGTAGTATTTTGTAGTTTATATTAGAAATCATGAAAAAAAACCCCAAAAAACCCTGAAACTAAAAACAGATAAGTTTCCAAGGAATATGGAACTGGTTTTTTTGCATCAGCAGGACTGGAGAGTGTTTGAGTCACAAAACAAATGCCTCCAGAGACAAGATACCAGTTGTGGTCAAGTCAGTTCAGACTCATGGCAACCCCATGTGTGTCAGAGTAGAAAATGTGTTCCATAGGGTTTTCAATGGCTGATTTTTTGAAATCAATCACCAGTGCTTTCTTCGAGGTACCTCTGGGTGTACTTGAACCTCCAACCTTTTGTTTAGCAGTGAGCACATTAACAGTTTATACCACCCAGGGACTTCTGCAGGAGCCAGATAGGCAGCTGGAATGAGTGGACCTGGAGCAGAACATCTGCTGCCCCTGAAGACAGGGCATGTACTCGCTACCGCCTGCAGCTGATACTTATGCAGCTAATGCTTGCCATGTGGAGAAGTGGGCTCAGTTGTTGCTAGAGTACCTTATGCAAAATTAAACCTTTTACTTCTGAGATCTGGAGGTGAAAATATACAAGGACATCAATAGTAAAAACATTTACTTCAAAGATAATAAAATGATAAAAAATATTAAAAAGTAATCAAGTGTACTAATAACATGTACAACTTTAATATAGATTCACTATCCTTGAGCGTGTTGAATATATTATGTATTTTATATTCAGGAAGTGTTGGGATGGTTTAGGATGATTAAGAATTAATTTGTTTTTGTTATTTTGTTTCCCCTGTATCAGATTTCCAACTTGTAATGATGGCACTATAGTTGGTGAAAGGCCATTCTTATGTTTGGATTGGAATAAGATGATTCTTTTATAACAGCTATCAAATTTCTGGCTGATATGGAGCAGAGGCCTCTGGCCAGCAGAAAGTGCATGGTGTACAAATTTTATCAACCACACAAGATAGCCAAATATCGAATTTACATTGCCAGTTGCCCTCTGTGAACACTCTCCTGGAATTATGTGCAATGTAACTAGGATTCTTGTTAAAATCTGTATTCTTGAAGAAATCCCTTTTGTCTAATGAGTGTCTTGCCAGAAAAAAAGAGGAATGGCATTAATAATACAGGATGACCTATCGTTTGGACAGTTCCCTTAGTGATAAATTAGAGTTGGCATCCTAGGGTGAGCCGCATCTGTTATATATACTTCATCTTTTCTTCTCATAATAGAGGATTGAGAACCTGTTGAAGGCAAATTGGGATTCTTCCAGCGTTCTGTTTGTGGCATTCTCAAAGCTTAACTCTTGGCAATTACCTTGTGCTAATCTTTTTTTGATTTTTCTTTGTTTAAATCTGAGGTTTTCTATGGCTGCCTAGGGGCTTCCATGGTACAAGAGGATCCCACACATGTCTTTTTGTGAAAGTACCTGCAGTGAGTATGCACTACCTAAAGTTCCAGAGGAGACAGCATTTGTTGAGTTCAGAGCTCTCAACCAGGTGCCATGGAAGGACATAAAAGCGTGAGAAATTTGGCTTATCATGCCTTACAGGAGGTAGCACCAGAAAGGTTGAATAGTGGCTTATTTAGTTTTGATTAAGACATGATTGTTACGTTGGTGTATCAGGTAAATTACACAAAACATATTTTCATAATACCAAGTAATGACTGTAATCTATCACAGTGGCAGTCTCCTATTGTCTAAACATTATTGCCTTAGTCATCATGCCAATGGCACTATTTTCATATCATACTTCTGTTTTATTTTTACTGTCAAACAAGTAAATGAAGCTGCCTTTAACGTTCTCTGGGCAAAACAATACAATAATTGACTTTATTCTTTTTAAATATTTTCTAAATTTATAATTAGATTCTCAGTGCTTAAATGAGGTCTCATCTTGTATTTACCCTGTTCAGAGAGACAAAAGTATTTAGGAACTATGGTGGCTTTCCCTTAAAAACAACAACAAAAAGATGCATAATAGCAATATACTTAAACAACAGGTTATTAGTTTGTAAGACTATATAAATTTCAGAGTCTGCTATGTATCAGGTACTAGCTTAGTAGTTTAAAAACATTGTTTCTACAAATAGTTCTTATTCAGTGAGTATTATAAATTCCTTTTCTTACAAATGGAGCCCTGGTGGTGCAGTGGTTAAGAGCTCAGCTGCTAACCAAAATGTCAGCAGTTCAAATCCACCAGCCAGGAGACTTCTGGCAAAATGGCGCTCTAGGCAGAAGCACCACACCATTCCTCCACAGCAAAGATCTGAAAAACTAAGCTTAACAGAGAAAACAACAATCCTGAAACCCTAAAACATCAAATGAACAGATAAAGAACTCAGCCAAGCACCAAATGGAGTGAGAAAACTGACAAAGAGCGAGGAGAGATTCATGTAGAGGTCCCCTACCAGCTAACTCAGCGCGGATCCGCCATCTTGGACTCCAATCGGAGACCAGCAAACAGGGTATGAGAAAGCAGCTTCACGGAGCTTCCAGCGGGAGACACAACAACCGGTAATTTGCGATATACACTTTCCCACCCCACACCCTTCTTCACCCCCACTCAGCCTCCTCTGATTCCCGCGGCCACATCTCTTGTCCGGGAAACACTGGCTGCTTGGATTCCGCACACCTGAACAGGCCGGCTCTCTGAGTGTCATTTGTTGGCTCCTGGTGTTGCTTTTTTCTGCTTCTTTTGATTTCTTCTTTACCTTTCACCACCTCCCGCTCCTTTCGCTCAAATACCTGGCTCCGTGCGCCATCTTTGGTTCTTCCTGAGGGGCTGCAGAGCTCTGGTAATTTGGGATATACGCTTTCCCACTCCCTACCCTTCTTCACCCACACTCGGCCCCCTCTGCTTCCCGTGGACACAGTCTCCTGTCCGAGAAACACTGGCTGCTTGGATTCCACCAGCCCGCACTAGCTGGCTCTCTGAGTGCCATTTTTTGGCTACTGGTGTTGCTTTTTTTTCTGCTTCTTTTGGTTTCTTCCTTACCTCTCACCACCTCCCCCTCCTTTCACTCGAATACCTGGCTCCGTGCGCCATCTTTGCTTCTTCCTGAGGGGCTGTGGAGCTACGTTCCAGTGTGGAGCTGCTTCCCAGTCTGGGCTGCCGCGCTGGTGGCATCCTGGGGCTTTTGTTCGTTTGTTCGTTTCGAATTGTTTGTTTCTTTTCTTTTCCTTTTCTTGAGTTGGGAGCCCTTTCTGGCCACGCGGTGATGCGTGGCAAGGAGACTACCCCCTCGGCTTGCACAGACGTGCAGAGGGATCCCTGAGAGCATTTCTTTTTTCGTTGTTTTTTTTTTTTCTTTTTTTCTGTTTTTGGGGGTTTTTTTTGTTCTTTTTTTTTTTAAATTTGTTCTGTTTTCTTTTCCCTCTTTTTCCCTTTTTGTCTTTCTTCATTGCTCAGTTTCTTATCTCTCTATATCTTCCTTCTCTTTCTGTTCCCTGAATACCTGGTGTTGTATACCTCTACGCCTTCTAGCCAGGCTGTACTGCAACACCTGAGAGCGACTTCCCCAGACCTCATAGCCACACCGGTGGGTTCCCTGGGAACTTTGCGGTTCTTTAACCTTTCCAATTTTTATTTATTCATTCTTTTCTTTTCTTCCTATTCCCCTTTCTGTTTTTCTCCATTTCAGAGTCTCTCATCTCTCCACTCCAATGGCAAGCTCCCGTAGCATTCTTTTTTGTTTGTTTGTATGTTTTTGGCTCCTGTTCCTCTCTCCTCTCTCCCATATCCATCTTAGCTCCACACATAACAATCTCCCCGCTGTACCCTGCCTACCTGCACCATGCTCTTGACATCACACCACGAAGAAGCACAGGCACGGCCTACTGGAACCTGCTCTGCACTGATTACCGACCCACCCTGCTGGTTGTATTAAGTGCCACAAACAACCCATCCCAGTAACTTCTCTTCAGCTAGACCTGCCCTGTCATACCATATCTGAGTGACAGACCCTGCCAATTGGAGAAAGAGGCAAAAAGTATTGTGCCCACAGAAGAGCAAACAACAAAGAACACACAGTCCGCCTGCTCAGACATAGTCAA
>NW_004444010.1:10753193-10769013 GCF_000243295.1 Trichechus manatus latirostris
AAGACCTAAAGGGCACAATCAGCCAACTTGACCTCATAGACATATATAGAACACTCCATCCAACCGCTGCAAAGTACACATTCTTTTGCAATGCACATGGAACGTTCTCCAGAATAGACCACATCTTAGGCCATAGAGCAACCCTCAACAAGATCCAAATCCACCAGCCACTCCTTGGAAACCCTATGGGGCAGTTCTATTCTGTCCTATAGGGTCATTAAGAGTCAAAATTGACTCAACATCAATGAGTTTGGCTTGGTTTTTGGTTTTCTTACAAATAAAAACAACAACAACAAAAATAAAGCAAGTTTCAGGTAAGTTAAATAACTTGTTCATTGAGCCAGTAAGCAACAGAGTTAGGCAATAGATTCTCTTCTACAGTCTCCAGAAGAAACACAGCCCTGCTGACACGTCAATTTTAATCAGTCTCTGAGTGGTACAACGTGTTAAGTGCTGGACTATTAGCCAGAAGATTGGTTGTTTGTACCCACCCAGAGACACCTCGGAAAATAGACCTGCTTCTGAAAGGTCACAGCCAAAAATCCTATGGAGCAATTCTACTCTGCACACATGAGGAAATCATACATTGAAATCAACTCAACAACAAGACTCATTTTGGTCTTCTACCTTCCAGAACTATAAGATAACAAATTTGTGTAGGTTTAAGATGTTAAAGGTTATGATAATTTGTTACAGCAGCAACGGAAAATAATACGTTATGGAACAATAAGTTTTAGCTAATAAATTTCTTATCTGCAAGATTTATGCACAGGAGGGTATCTTTGTTTAAATGTATGAACTTAAACAATTATCTGCTCAACCGGTGATTTTATTGATGAAGAAAAAACTTGCATCGAACTTGAATTTATCTCAAAAATCACTCTGTATCTCCTGTTCCTCACCATGATATTATTTGTTCTTTGCTTTAACCATAGCCTAAAAATAAAATAATACACTAGAATGTCTTTCGAGAAGAGGGTTTCCCACAATGCTGCTATGTCTGGCATGATGAAACAACTACTCTTGAACTAAATTTCTAACGGAAAGCACGAATTCTTCAAAGTTCACACAGAATAAGAGCCTTGCCTTTCCGGGCAGAAGGATGCCATCTGTCATCACCATGACTTTCTCCAGAATGATTGATTGACTGTTCTAGGAAGGACACTTTCAGGCACGAAGTTTCAGTGTAATCTACTCCAGTGAGTTTGAGATTTTAGAGTTTTTTGGTAAATCATTATTCTTGGTACTGAAGGGTTTAATTAACAGAAATTACTGCGATTTTTTTTCTGTACCTCCTTTCTTTCTTATTTTTTGTACATATAGCCATCTGATCTCTCACCTAAAGCCATTTGCTCTGCAGCTAATAGCGGAGAATTTTAGCTTGGCTGGATGTAAGTCTTCTGTGTGCCTGCTTGTGAGTACTGTTGGTTGTCAGAACGTAAAATGTAAAGCATTTAACAAACACCCCTATCTCTGTTGAACAAATGTAGAGCTAAAAGAGTACAGTATGAAATTCAACATAGAAAGAGAAAGCAAGTAAAATTTTAGCTTACTATTAGGAATTGTTGTGATTTTCTAAATGTTTACGAACTTTCTGTATCTTGTGCTTAGGCCTTAGAGTTTTCAAGATCGTGCCAATACCGGGAAAAGAAATGCCACACAAAGTTGCTAAACCAAAAACCAAACCGACTTCCATTGAGTCAATTCCAGCTCATAGCGATCCTATAGGACAAGGAGAACAGCCCCATAGAGTTTCCAAGGCTGTAAATCTTTACAGAAGCAGACTGACACATCTTTCCCCTGTGGAGAGGCTGGTGGGTTCGAATCACCACTTTAGGTTAGCAGCTGAGCACTTTAGCCACTGCACCACTGGCGCTCCTAAAAAGTTGCTAATACCTTTTAATTCTTGAATACTGCTCTTAGAATCACAGTTATTTTTCAGGAAATACTGTATGGCTTTATATATAGGCTATCAATATTGTTTCATTTATTAATAAAGTAATTGTTTCAATTGACGAAGACAAAATATTTACTTACAATGGTAGCATAGGTCATATCTATGAGCAAAATAGCTATTTTCTTTGAAACTTGTTGTGGCATCAGATTTATTACAATAGAATTGAAATTGCTCTAAAGTCATACTTTCCTTGCTTAGAAAAGAAGTTAGAACTGTGCTAGTTCAGCTGCTTACGTTTGAGCCTTTTAATACTTGTTTACTTTCTTCCTGCCTGAACCTGCCTGAAGTATGCAATAAACTTTGTTATTTAACACAGAGCATTGTTGCACTAGGAAGGGTAGTGGACAAATCACTATCAGAACAGAGATATGGAGTGTTGTGTCTGGTTTGGAAAATCCCATAAGTGATTCTGATCTAGGCATCCCCCTGCCCAACTCCCAACATGAAAAGTGCCTCTTTAGAGTATCGTTTCAAGGAACCCTGATGGCACAGTGGTTAAAGCACTCAGCTATTAACCAAGAGATCAGTGGTTTGAACTCACCAGCCCTCTGCAGGAGAAAGATGTGGTAGTCTGCTTCTGTTAAGATTTACAGCCTTAGAAACCCTAGAGTTGCTATGAGTTGAAATCTACTCAACTGTAGTGGGTTTTGGGATCTTGTACTAGACACTGTCTGTACCCTGCCCATATCCTTCACCTTTACCTCTTCAGTGCGCTCTGACCAAATTCCAGCTGCACTTTCTGCCTGGGGGCTTTCTCTGCCCTCTAGAGCCCACCTTGCTGCCCACAGTAAGCTGTAAGAGGCAAAGAATTAACGCCCTGACTGGAAGGAGACCTCAACTAGTGACTAATAGGAGTTGGTGTACAAATAACCCAGCTCCATCATCCCTCAGGTGGGATAAATCTGAGGCATACAGTTTACACTGGATCACAGCCTCCTCCAGCAAGATTAACCTCTAGTTACACACAGGGGTAACTTGCTTTATACCAAATCCTTTACTGTCTGCTTTTTATTTCCTGTTTATCTCCTACAATTCCCTGCTAGTGTTTCCTGGGATTACTTACAATATAAACCACCACATAGGTTCCTAGGGTCCATCTCTACTAAGGAAGTACACACCTTTTGAAAAACAATTTATGACCAGTCTCTGATACAGATGAAACTTCTCATCATGCGTCACCAAGTGACCTTGAGTCCAGAACAATACATCATAAGCTGCATCCTGTCAGACTCACCAAATTATAAGATTGGGTGGGTCCAGTGACAATACATTGTACAACAGCAGTGGTACATAAGGGGTCAAACAGGACTAGAAGGCCCAAGCAAACTGCATTAGCGTTAGGAGCAGGCAGCCTAGACCACCATGTCATCAACCTCTGTTGCACCAGCGCCTCATCAGCACAGAATCCTACGTAATGTCATGCCAGATCAGAGGACTCATTTTGTGACAAGAGAAGTGCATAAGTGAGATCATGACTGTCTTAGTTACATAGTGCTGCTGTAACAGAAGTACCATAATTGGGCAGCTTTAATGAACAGAAATTTATTTTCTCACAATTTAGGAAGCTAGAAGTCTGAATTCAGGGCACTGACTCTAGGAGAAGTCCCTCTTTTTCTGTCCATTCTGGGGGAAGGTCTTTGTCTCTTTTCAGTTTCTATTCCTAGGTTCCTTGGCTGTCGTGTGGCATGTATCTTCACTTCCGTTTGTGCTTGCTTTATCTGCTCTTTTATATTTCATAATAGATTGACTTATAACCCACCCTACATTAATACTGCCTAATTAACACAACAAGAAAAACCCATTCCCAAATGGGATTATAACCACAGACATAGGGGTTAGAATTTACAACACATATTTTTTGGGGGCACAATTCAGTCTATAACAATGACCAAGGGATTCACTAGTCATACCACATGCCACACCATCCAAAGCTGCCAGTGTGATAGATCATTGGAATAGCCTGCTAAAAGCATAGCTGAAGTGTCAGCTTAGAGGCAGTACTTTGCAAAGATGGGCCACTATCCTTTAAGATACATATTGACATGGAATCAAAGGTCTTTATATGGTGCTGTGTCCCCAAAAGGAAGACAACGAAAAGATGGAAGCAGGATTTTCCCCACTTGTCGTCACTTCTAATGAGCTACTGGGGGACTTTTGTTTTCCTCCATGCAACTCTGGGTTAGAGGTCCTGGTCTTTCACCAGGGGCACAGAAAGAGTACCATTAAATTACAAGATATCGCTGCCACTTGAGAATTTTAGAGCCCTTGTGTCTAGGGACCAGCAAACAAGGAAAGGAGTTAGCATCTTGCTAGGAATAATTGACTCTGGTCATCAGGAAGTTGTGGGGCTGCTATTGCACAATTGGAGCAGAGAAGAGTATGTTTGGCACCCAGGTAATCTGCTTTGTACCTCTTGATGTTTTTTGCCAAATTGTGACTGTAAATGGGCAGGTACAGCAACCCGGGCTAAAATAGCATAGTGAAAAAAGTTATGGACCTATTGGGGCTGAGAGTCTGGGTCATGCCCCAGCAGATGTGGTGGCTGAGAAGACGGGAGTTTAGATTTAGACTGAATAAAAAAAAAAAAAAAAAAACAATAAGTAGCAATTGCAGCCCCAAGAACAGCTACAGTGACAAAGGCTGTAATTTATCTTACCAACCTTCATTTTCTACGTTTTCCCTTAGGAGAGAGGAGAGAAGCAGGGCTACATGAAGTTTCTCACATATTTATTCCACTATGCTGGAAACTTCCTTTTGTAGCCTAAGTATAAAACAAAACAAAACAAAAACATTGCCATTGAGTTGATTCTGACTTGGGGCAACTCCATGTGTGTCAGAGTAGAACTGTGATGCATAGGGTTTTCAATGGCTGATGTTTCAGAAGTGGATAGAAAGGCCTTTCTTCTGAGATGTCTCTGGGTGAACTTAAACCTCCAACCTTTCTGTTAGCAGCCAAGTGCATTAACCATTTGCACCACCCAGACTAAATGTAGCTATCTCATATTTTATGCTGGAGAAACTTAAGCTCCAGCACAATTTCTAAGAAGCTCAGTGAATGCAAGGGATATGAAGCCCAGGTATGAATATGCATCATTTGAATCTCCTCATGCTTTCTGGGGAGGTAAAAATGTGTCATCGAGCATTTTAATGACATAAATCTTACTTCTGGGTTTTAAGATGGCATCAAAGGCAAAATTACCATATAATTAAGATGATGTGCCCATGGTCATGGAGATTCTTGAGGGAGGGCTACTACTTTTCTATCAATTACTCTGCTATTCTCTTTTTCTATCAAGTAGAACTTTAAGGTATGAGGCAGAGAGAATATTTTCTCAATAAAAAGTTTCTCCTTAGAAGAGCAAGAATTGGTCTTGCTTTATCAAAGTAATAATAACCTTAGAAATAAAACACTTGTGGCTAACAGCTTGTGTTAATAATTCAACAGCTTCCTGTTTGTTGCATTTGAAAGCGGGCTCTTTAGATAGATAGTCATGTCTGTAAAACGATTTACTTCTGATTTTTGAAAATATGATTGCCCATTTGACTCTAAGTGAGATTGTATGTATTATTTGGTTTCTGGTTCTTCTCCAAAGTTGCCTTTAGATATTTCAATATCTGTCTTTTAGCATCCTGATAATATTCATTTCTATTATTTTCTTTTTCTCAGTCTGACTGAGAAAGGGAAATGTCCAAAGCAAATTATGTTGGCTAAAGCTGGTGTTGGATTTGCTTTAACATATTGTCTTGGAGTTGATTATCCAGGAAATGTGTTTGATTCAACACTGCAGGTTATACAGGCAGTAAACTAAATCTAGTTACTGATCCGCCACCAAGTTCTATCGGATTGGCCAGGGCTATGGCATCTGAGTTGATGCACTAATGACTGGAGTATCACATTGCTGAGATGAATAGTTAAGTTCGATTTGCAAACTCAGGTGTAAAGTATCTTGTATCTCTGCAATTCTTGGGGACTGTAAACATACTTAAACGAAATAGAAAAACTAATTGTTTCTTGAGAATAATTGTTAATTCTCCCTAAGTTCCCATCATGGACATATAAAGGAAGTTCAAAGAGTGGTATAGATTAATATACCCCTCCCTTAACTCATGAAACAATTCTGATGTCAAATGAAAAAAAATTACAATAAAACTTAAAGATACAATTACCACTGCTATGCTTAAGTGTTTTCTTAGGAAACTAGAGGATGCATTACTATGTGAGAACAGTTATAGCAATGGATGGTTGGTGTCTTAGTCATCTAGTGCTGCTACAACAGAAATACCACAACTGGTTGGCTTTAACAAAGAGAAATTTATTTCCTCACAGTTAAAGTAGGCTAGAAGTCCAAATTCAGGGCAT
The DNA here is from genome assembly GCF_000243295.1 of Trichechus manatus latirostris. NCBI lineage: Eukaryota > Metazoa > Chordata > Mammalia > Sirenia > Trichechidae > Trichechus > Trichechus manatus. The sequence continues at coordinate 10,759,511 of NW_004444010.1, forward strand.
CAGCTCCAGGGGAAGGCTTTTTCTCTCTGTTGGCCTTCTTCTCTTCGGCGTTCCCCAGGACTAGGAGCTTCTCTGTGCAGGGACCCCAGTCCAAAGGACGCTCTCTGCTCCCAGCACTGCTTTCTTGATGGTATGAGGCCCCCCTGTCTCTCTGCTCACTTCTGTCTTTTATATTTCAAGACATTGCCTCAGGATACAATCCAATCTTGTAGACTGAGTCCTGCCTTACTAACACAACTGCCACCCATCCTCCCTCATTAACATCATAGAGGCAGGATTTACAACCTAGAGGAAAACCACACAATACCAGGGGTCGTGGCCCGGCCAAATTGATACACACATTTTTGGGGGGACATAATTCAAACCATGACAGTTGGGAAGGACAGGTAAGAATTTTAAGTGCTAGTAAAAGTCTTTGCTGCACTTAAATAATTTTACCTTAAACTAGATTAGTGGACCAAGGTACTTGGTTCAATTTTCTTTAAATATAGGATAATAAACTCTAGTAACAAATCATTAAAGGGAAAAATTCCCTTTTGTAGTGAGAATACAAGCAACAAAACTTTTGAGCTTTTAGGAACATAGGAATAGTAGAAAATAGGTATCTATGAGCAAACTGATTTAAAATAGGTTCACTTCTGTTAAGAATTACAAATGAGATTGCATTTAAAAAAATGTTTAAAGTTGAAGTAGATTAGTCCTTTGATTGAAACACAGAGAAACCTTCTGTCTGTTTTTTCAGTCTGTCTCCAGGGCAGCATAATCTTTTGACTAAAAAAGGGAGGTAGATGACGATGATGATGATGACAATGATGAACGATGAAACTGACTATTGATGATTATTTAATTTTGGAAATTTTTTTGGCCAAAATATAGCTGAATACCTGATAAACTGACACCAAATACAGACCGTCTTGTGAGTTTTTAAATCAAATGGTCATCTTGTTATTTCCCTAACTAAGGAGTTCCTGGGTGGTGCAAATAGTTAAGTGCTCAGTTACTAGCTGAAAGGTTGGAGGTTTGAACTCACCCAGAGGAACCTCAGGAGACAGGGCTGGTGATCTGCTTCAGAAAAGTCACAGCCTTGAAAACCGTGCAGAGTAGTTTTACTCTGCGCACAGGGGATTGCCAAGAGTTGGAATCCACTTGACGGCAACTAACAGCCACATTTCTCTAACTTTCATTTTCAGAAACATATTACACTGAGGAGTCAAATGCAACATTCGCAAAGATTTTAGAGGCCAAGAAGATTTGGACTTTCAGTAGGCAATTGTATTATAAACTAGTTCCAGGGGTCCTACTTCAGTGGCTACTACCATTGGAAAACATCTTTGGAAAACAGATGAGTCTTGTATTTTCTGCTTCAATTTTAGCTTTTACAGATCTTTTCATTGTTGTTGTGAAGGACTTGCCCCTGGTGAAAATATAAATATTCTTGGGAGAGGTATAGTTTATAAGGTCTTAGTTGTTGTTGATGTTATTCTCAGTTGCTGTTGAGTTAGTATAAATGAAATATATCTGTTAGAAGCTGGTCATATCACAGCTAGGTTGAAAACAGTTCCCTGTTACAAAAAGTGAAATATATGTGAGCCTTAAATGGGTACCAGAGTATCAAATAAATCCAGTGTTAAAGGTTTGACCAAGAAAGTAAGCCTTCGGTACACAGGAGGCAACCCCAGGGCATGGGCAATGGGGTCAGGGAGTATCAACTAAACATGATGGGTTGTGAAGGCGGCTGGGACAGGTATCGCAAAAGCAAACTTCACAATTTGGGAGCTTCCTGGAAATCAAAAATCTCTAAAATTCATGGATAAAGACAGGCCAGACTTCTGATACTTGTGCTGGCAAAATAGAAAATATGCAAGAAAGATAAATGAAAGAACTGAGAGTCATTCAGATTTTCACTATGAGATCGGGGGAAGGAGGATACTGTTTGTTTTCAGAATGTATTTCTCTCTTTGTTAGGCTATTCTAGATATAAGAACAGAGATCTGCTCAAGTTACTTCTAGGAAAAAAAAAAAAAGTGTCATTATGATAACATACCAGATCTGGAACTGAAGAGTGCTAGAAGCTAAAGTAATCCCAGGATTGGTTACTCCACCTCCAAGGGTAACTCAGCTTCTCTTGTCTGCCTCCGAGCAACTTTATAAGGACACAGTGTCTCTTGACTCCACTCTCTACATACTCTTCTACCTTTAGCTTCTCTGCTAACCTTTTCTAGTACACATTATAAAGACAGGGAAGCTAATGGTGGCTGGGTTTTATTGTCTATAGCAGTCACCTCTCCATTGAGGGTCTAGAAGTGAAATATCAATTCACTGAAAGCACATTTTAATGAACTCAAAATCATCTTTGCCAATTCTCCTAACTGTCTCCAACTTCTCTCCTCCCTCCTTCACGTCCAGTAAAACATGTTGCCTTAGAGTCCATTCTGATTCATAGCTACCCGTAGGATAGAGTAGAACTGACCCATAGGGTTTCCAAGGCTGTAATATTTACAGAAGAAAACTGCCACATCTTTCTCCTGTGGAGTGGGTAGTAGGTTCTAACCTCCAACCTTTTGGCTAGTAGCTGGGTACTTCAACCACTGAGAGAGAGAGAGATACAGAGAGCCAGTACAACAGAATACTTTTGAAAATCATTCTGACAGAGATTTCTGGTCAGTACAGTTGTATACAATCCCTGAACTCAGTGGCATGTTTGGAGACACTGATATTTTTGATGGTTGCTGACTATAACTCCAAAAAAAATAAGCTTCTGCCAATTGAAAGTTCTGGACTAGTTTTGAAATGGTTCTGTTGTCAAGCTTGAAAACATAGCTCAAGTGGTTTGGGTATCAGAATTTAAGAATGATTTCTTCTTTTCTCTAAGAGCTTGATATTCTTTAGAGACACAAGGGAAGCTTTGGGGATGGAGTAGGCAGCTTCCACTGAAAGACCATATGTTCAACATTGACATGGAGACTGGTGGGACAAGAAGGGGTGGAGTGCCCTCTCATATCAAGCTGGCATTCATAATCCCAAAGAGCAGATTGTGACCTTGATAGCTAGAATTAAGCTCCCAACCTTTCTTCTCTTGAGCTTACCCCTCTGTCCTTGGAAAAGCTCTACCTCGGTCAAGTTTTAATCAAGAGCCAAGATAGTTTCCTAGTAACAACTGAATTCTAGAAATGAAAAATAAAAGCTTCACTATATGCATTAGAAATGAGTGAGTGTATTTACTGAATATCCTTTCAAGGAGAACAGTTTTATTCTGACTCATTCCTTGTACTTTTATTCCTTTGACTATTCATCCCTGAAAGAGGAGAATATTTAAGACTACTGCTTAGTGGCTAATGAAACTTTAATCCTACCTTGATACACAAATTATTTGGGCTCAAATAAAGTGACTTATTAGGGGTGCAGGAGTGTTAAGGAATGGGAAGGGCACAGTAAAGAGAATTTTCCTATGAAAGAGCATTATTTCTTTCAAGGATAGATGCAGATGGAAAAAGACTTAAGAAAATACATGGCCTGATAAACTCGCTAATAGATGGTTTCCTTCCCCAAAACCAAGGTCTCTGGAAAAGCTAGCCTATGCCTTCTGTAATATCAGTGGATGCTTAGGAGCCTGTAGAGGCAGATATTCCTGCCTTATAACTAACCTCCCTTTCTTCCTTACTTCCTCTTTTACAGGCATGGGGGAAATTGAACTCTCTAGTCACTGTTCTTCATTCAAATAAATGAAGATAGCCCTTTTGTGTCCAAGTTAAATAACCACAATTTCTTGAATATTTACTTAGAGAGCCTGTCTCTCAATCCTTTTATTCTTTTTCCTTTTTTTTTTTTTTCCTGGACCTTAGTCAATTTTCCACATGTAGTTCTAAGTTGTAGTACCCCCAAATAGACAAAACACACAGTTCCCAAAGTCCTGAATAATGCCTAAATAAGCAAATAATTTTTCTTCCCTGTTTCCTCGATTTTTCAATAACACACTGAAATTTATACTCAGCATGTGGCACATTTTAACCCCAAGATATTCTGCCACAATCCTAAAAAACTAATAACATGAATAACTTAAACTTTCTGAGACACTTACATGTTCATATTTTTAAATTCTGTATTGCATCCTGATTCTAGTTAACTTGAAAGACAATCATTTTCTTTTTTTTTTTTTTTATTGTACTTCTGATGAAGGTTTACAGAACAAATAGTTTCTCATTAAACAGTTAGTATACATATTGTTTTATGACATTGGTTTACCACCCCACAACATGTGAACACTGTCCCTTCTCAACCTTGGGTTCCCTATTACCAGCTTTCCTGTTCCCTCCTGCCTTCTCGTGCTTGTCCCTGGACTGCTGTGCCCCATTAGTCCCATTTTGTTTTATGGGGCTGTCTGCTCTTTGGCTGAATGGTGAACCTTGGGACAACCATTTTCTTTTTAAGTGTATATATTTTTTTTCTACATTTTAGTAAAGATTGAATTCATTCTCATGAACAATTAGTAATAAAGCTGGTGGTTAAAATTTAGAAATTCTATAGCTCTGTCTCATTAAACTTAATTCAGACTATGAAGACAGTTTAACACACCAGTGTGAGGAGATTAATGGAATATCCAAATATCTCCATTTCATGGTATAAATGAACCATCAGATCTTTAATTGTGATTCTTTTGTTTCAGGGAATGTGATTTTCTGAGTAAATATCCAATTGATGCTAAGATCAAAGAAACACAAACAAAACATAATTTCATAATATCACGCATTCTTTGTTTTCTTCTGATGTACCATAGCAATACTGTCAAACTTCCCCCTAGAATCCTTGCCCATCTAATTCTTTCACTCAACATAACAGCTGTTTGTGTACCTTTTTCAATTTTTTTTAATTCTCCATCATTAGCTTTTATTACCCTTGTCTGTTTCTTTTAGTACTTATATGTTCTTATTTTGTCCAAGACAGCCTTTTTAAAATTACTTCTAGAAACTAAAGTTTCCTGTTGACCTTACCTTAAATTTTAATTAGTATTTCTCGTTTTCCTCTTGACCTTTCCTCAGAAACCTTAATTTGAATGAGAAATCAGTGTAGAAAATATACACAAATGACTTGCTTTCTGGAAACCAAGATATTAGCTGAGGTACTTGTTCACCGTATTCATTTAAGAGCTGTGAAATTGCTACTTTCTTTCATTCCAGGGAAGACAAATTTGAACTTCAGGTGTGATTATGTATGGACTAGAATTCTCTATTATTGAGCTTTGGAAATATCACTGAACTAAGAAGAACACGCTAGTAAAATATGTTAATGTGTTGTTATTTATTTTTCTGTTATCACAGTCTAGAGGCCTGAATACATTTCAGCAGGCCCATTCAGAGGACTGGAGCCCTGGTGGTACAGTAGTTAAGAGTTTGCCCGTCAACCAAAAGATCGTCAGTTCAAATCCATTAGCCGCTCCTTGAAAACTCCATGGTGCAGTTCTACTCTGTCCTATGGAGTCGCTATGAGTCGGAATCGACTCAATGGCAAAGGGTTTTGTTTTTTTTTTTTGGTTTTATTCAGAGGACTGGGACCAGCGCTATGGAAGACAAGGGCTAGGGCTATAGGTACAGAATGTACAGACTCATCAGGATGTAGTAAATTAGAGCACATATCAGCATGGCACTTTACACAATTTATTCATATATATTTTGTATCTCTGATCCTCAAAACACCTGTATGAACTAGGTATGGTGATATCCAGGTAAAAGGAGGTCAAGAAGATTAAGAGACCTTCCAAGCTCATGCACTAATAAATGGCAGAACAGTGATTCAGATGTTGTTCAGCTGTCTCCTAGTCCAACATCCTTACCATTAAACTTGATCCTCTCATGAGAGGCTTGTTAACATAACTCACAGCGTGTTTTTCTTGGATGAATTTTTCTTGATAGAGATTGTCTGGGACGTTATTCATTAATTCTAATAGTACTGTGAGTTTGGTAACAAGTAATGATGCTTCCTTGTTAAGGACACAGAAATTATGTCCCCAAGGGGGGAAATGATTTGTTCAAAAGCCAAGGAGAGGGGTCAGAAACTTGTGCCTAATGGAGAAACTGTCTGTGGGAGACTAAACTGCACTAAGGAAACTGGTTCATGAAATTTAAAATACCATCAAAGGTCTTTATTCTTAGAAAAGGTATTTACACATCTTATAATCCAAAGAAATACATGGTATGTAGTAAACCTGGAGGGTCCCTGGGTGGTGCAAATGGTTAACACATTCGGCTGCTAATTGAAATGTTGGAGGTTCCAGTCCATCCAGAGGCACCTCAGAAGAAAGGCCTACAATCTACTTCTGAAAAATCAGTCATTGTAAACCCTACGGAGCACAGTTCTACTTTATTATACCTGGGGTCTCTATGAGTCAGAACTGAATCAATGACAACTGATTAGTAAACCTGGATTGGTGTTTTGAGTTGATGGCAGAATTAAATGGTATGTTCCTCATTAGAGGGAAGTAATCTGTGTAATTGCCATCACCATACCCCCTTCAAGTTATGGAGTCAGTGCCATGTAACTATAAGGCCTTTCATCAAGATTCCAGGCAGTGTCCCAGCTGAACTCTCTGGTTATTCATACTCCCAAGGGTACTGAGAAGACAGTTCCTACGATTATACTGGCTTCCTTGGTGATCAGAGAGGAGAATTGCCCTGGATGTCCTCAGATCTTGGCTAAAACCATTGGTCCAAAGTAATCTCGGTTAAATTGGATGGTGATTGTCTTTCATTGGGATATCTCCCAACTTTGTGAAGATTTCAGATTGAGTATAAAAGTTATTTAGGAAAATCCAAACTACAGAGTAAATGCTTTTGTATAAAAAAGAAATTAGTAAATATTTGAAATTTTAAGAATTTTGGAAGAGTTTTTAAGTGAATTTTGGCCCATTAGAGTAACAGCCTTGCAATTTCAATTTAAAATCCATAATTGAGCTACAAAGACTTCGATCTTAAGTGGAAATCTTTCTTATTTTATGTACTATTTTGAAACATGGAAAAAACTAAGTTCCACAATATTTCCAAGTTGATTAGATTTATAAGAATTATTTAATATTCGAGTATTTTTCTAATTTCAGAGAATTGTATTACTTGAAAAGGAAATAAAACCTATTAATTATAAAATGCTGTTTTAAATTTTTGAACTAAGTTTTAAATAGCAATCTTTTCAAAATTATTATTTAAATTTATTAGACATGGAGTTAATAACACTTAGAGACTAAACTTAAAAGTTTAAGCGATAACTAGATGTTTTCATCTAAAACTTTAATAATAAACAAAAATAAAAATCTAATTTTTAAACAAAAGTAAACCTCTGAATGTTTTCTTTACACAAAAATCACTCTCAAGGGTACTGGAAAAAAAAATCTCATTAACACTGCATTGTACTTTGTGAAATCCATTTAATTAGTATTTTTTTCTTAATTTCTCCCCTAGTATTTCCATTTTGTTTGCCCTAGATCCCTAAGAAAATCTGGAGAAGACTTTGGCACCCACCAACCATGTAAAATTTCACCATATGGAAAAGAAATATTAAAACTTGGCATCAAAATGATAGCTTCCTTGCAAACATCACTGTGAGTCAAAAGTCTTAGTTCAGTTCTAATAGCACCAAGAGATGGAGAAGGAATAAATGACTTTTCCAGCTCATCAAATTAATACACAAGAGGGCTACCCTTTCACTAATTCCACACCGGTATAAACACATCTTTCTTGAAGGGGTGGTGGCGAGACATATTGAGATTTCAGAGTCTCATCTAATTTCTGCTTTGTCTTTGGCTTTTACATCCAGATTTTTGCTGGTGAAAGCAAAGGAGTATGAGAATGCCCAATTATAATGAATGAGTTCTGTTTCTTGAATTTTTTTTTATTTTACTTTAGATGAAGGTTTACAGAATAGTTTCTCATTAAACAGTCAGTACACATATTGTTTTATGACATTGATTAACCACCTCACAACATGTCAACACTCTCCCTTCTTGACCTTCAAGGACCTTTTTTTTTTCCTTTTGGTGAAAATATACATAGCTAAAGATACACCGTTTCAAAAATTTCTACATGTACAATTCAGTGACTTCGATTACATTCTTCCAGTTGTGCTCTTATTCTCACTATCCATTCCTAAATGATTCCATCACCATTATCTTCAACTCACTGCCCCCTAGGCTACCCATCAAACCTTTTGAGTTGCTGTTGTCAATTTGATCTCACATAAATAATTCTTTTTTTTTTTTTGTACTTTAGATGAAGATTTACAGAACAAATAGTTTCTCATTAAACAGTTAGTACACATATTGCCCTATGACAGTGGTTAACAACCCCACGACATGTCAACACTGTCCCCTCTCAGCCCTGGGTTCCCTATCACCAGCTTTCCTGTCCCCTCCTGCCTTCTAATCCTTGTCCCTGGACTGCTGTGCCTCATTAGTCCCAATTTGTTTTATGGGGCTGTCCATTCAGCAGGTGACCAGCGAACCTCAGGAGTGACTTCACCACTGAGCTAAAAGGATGTTCGGGGGCCATACTCTCGCGTTTCTCCAGTCTCTATCAGGCCAGTAAATCGGTTTTTTTTTTTTTTTTGTGAGTTAGAATTTTGTTCTACATCCTTCTCCAGCTTTGTCCTGGACCCTCTGTTGTGATCCCGGCCAGAGCAGTCAGTGGTGGTAGCCAGGCACCATCTAGCTATATTGGACTTAGTCTGGTGGAGGCCGGGTAGATGTGGTCTATTAGTCCTTTGGACTAATCTTTTCCTTGTATCCTGTTCTCTTCATTCTCCCTTGCTACCGAAGGGGTGAGTCCAGTGGAATATCTTAGATGGCTGCTCACAGGCTTTTAAGACCTCAGATGCTACGCACCAAGATAGAACGTAGAACACCATCTTTATAAACTGTGTTATGCCAATTGAGCTAGATGTTCCCCGAAACCATGGTCCCCTGAACCCTCTGCCCAGCAATTCAGTCCATCAGGAAGTTTGGACGTGTCTATGGAGCTTCCATTACCTTGCCTTGTACAAGTTGTGCTGGCTTCCCCGGTATTGTGTACTGTCTTACCCTTCACCAAAGTTACCACTTATCTATTGTCTGTTTAGTATTTCCCCCCCCCCCACACCTCCTATCATTTGTAACCAACAAAGATTGTTACTTTGTGTGTGTAAACCTTTTCATGAGTTTTTACAGTAGAGGTCTCATACAATATTTGTCTTTTTGTGATTGACTTATTTCACTCAGCATAATGTCCTCCAGTTTCATCCATGTTATGAGATGTTTCACAGATTCATCATTGTTCTTTATCTTTGCATAATACTCCATTGTGTGTATGTACCATAGTTTGTTTATCTATTCCTCTGTTGATGGGAATCTAGGTTGTTTCTATCTTTTTGCTCTTGTGAACAATGCTGTCATGAACATGGGTGTGCATATATCTATTCATGTGACAGCTCTTATTTCTCTAGGATATATTCCTAGGAGTGGGATTGCTGGATTGAATGGTATTTCT
>NW_004444010.1:10769889-10798564 GCF_000243295.1 Trichechus manatus latirostris
TCCTGTACCTCGTTAGTCTCATTTGGTTTTATGGGGCTGTCCACTCCCAGGCTGAACAGTGAACCTCGGAGGTAACTTCACCACTGAGCTAAAATGGTGTCTGGGGGCCATACTCTCGGGGTGTCTATAGGTTCTCTTACTGCTCTTTTGGTGAAGACTTTCAATAAGCATAAGTGTTTAATTTTAAAGAAGATCTCAGTTATCTAGCTTATCTTCTGGAGTTTGTGTGTTGTTGCTTATGGTTGGTATCCTGTTAATGCTGTGCTTTAGGGTCTCTAGCGTTGATCCTATTTTTTCTTCTATGAACTTTATAGTTTTTGGCTTTATATTTAGGTCTTTGATCCATTTTGAATCAATTTTTGTGTATGGTGTGAGTGAGGTATGGATCCTTTTCATTTTTTTGCAGATGAACATCCAGTTTTGCCAGCACCATTTGTTAAAAAGACTGTCTTCTCCCCATTTGATGGGCCCTTGTCAAAGATCAGGTGACCGTAAGTAGATGGATTTACATCTGGGTTCTCAATCCTGTTCCATTGGTCAATGTTTCTGTCGTTATACCAGTACCAGGCTGTTTTGACTACCGTAGCTGTATAGTAGGTATTGAGGTCAGGTAGTGCCAGTCCTCCTACTTTATTCTTCTTCTTCAGTAGAGCTTTACATATCTGGGGCTTCTTCCCTTTCCATATAAAGTTAATGATTAGTTTTCCCATCTCTTTAAAGAATGTTTTTGGTATTTGGTTGGGATTGCATTGTGTTTGTAAATTGCTTTGTGTAGAAATGTCATTTTCACAATGCTGAGTCTACCTATCCTTGAACATGCTATGTTTTTCCATTTATGTAGATCCTTTTCGGTTTCTTGCAGGAGTGTTTTGTAGTTTTCTTTGTATAGGTCTTTTGCATCCCTGGTTAGATTTATTCCTAAGTATTTTATTTTTTCAGGGGCTGTTATAAATGGTATTGTTTTCCTGATTTCCTTTTCATTGTTCTTTTTATTGGTGTATAGGAATCCAACTGATTTTTGTATGTTTATCTTGTATCCTGCTACTCTGCTGAATCTTTCTATTAGTTCCATTAGTTTTCTCGTGTAGTCTTTAGGATTTTCTATGTATAATATCATATCATCTGCAAACAGGGACAGTTTAACTATTTTGTTACCAATTTGGATGCTCTTTATTTCTTTTTCTTGCCTTATTGCTCTAGCTAGAACTTCCAGCACAATGTTAAATAGGAATGGAGATAAAGGGCATCCTTGTCTTGTTCCTGTTCTCAAGGGGAATGTTTTCAGCCTCTCTCCATTAAGAATGATGTTGGCCATTGGTTTTGCATAGATGCCCTTTATTATGTTGAGAAATGTCCCTTCTATACCTATTTTATTGAGAGTTTTTATCAGGAATGATTGTTGGACTTTGTCGAATGCCTTTTCTGCATCAATTGAGATGATCCTGTGATTCTTTTCTTTCCTCTTATTTATATGGTGGGTTATGTTGATTGATTTTCTAATGTTGAACTCTCCTTGCATACCTGGTATGAATCCTACTTGATGGTGGTGTATTATTTTTTTGATATGATGCTGAATTCTATTGGCTAGAATTTTGTTGAGAATTTTTGCATCTACATTCATGAGAGACATTGGTCTGTAATTTTCTTTTTTTGTGGTGTCTTTGCCTGGTTTTGGTATCTGGATTATGCTGGCTTCATAAAATGAATTCGGAAGTATCCCTTCCTTTTCTATATTCTGAAATAGTTGGAGCAGTACCGGTATAATCTCTTCTCTGAATGTTTGGTAGAATCCTCCAGTGAAGCCATATGGGCCAGAGCTGTTTTTGTTGGGAGTTTTTTTTATTACCTCTTCAAGCTCTTCTCTTGTTATCTGTCTGTTCAGATTTCCAACATCACTTTGTGGTAGTTTGGATAGGTTGTGTGTTTCTAGAAATTTATCCATTTCCTCTAGGTTTTCAAATTTGTTGGAGTATAGTTCTTCATAACACTCCGTTATAATCCTTTTTATTTCAGTTGGGTCTGTTGTAATGTGCCCCATTTCATTCCTTATTTGGGTCATTGCGTCCTCTCCTGTTTTTCTTTTGTCAGTCTGGCCAGTGGTTTGTTGATTTTGTTGATCCTTTCAAAGAAAGAACTTTTGGTTTTTCTTATTCTTTATATTGTTTTTTTCTATTCTCTATTTCATATATTTCTGCTCTGATCTTTATTATTTCCTTTCTTCTAGTGGCTGTGGGCTTTTTTTGCTGTTCTCTTTCAATTTGTTGGAGTTCTGTAGTTAACGTTTTGATTTTGCCCCTCTTTTTTTTTTAATTTAAAAGGAGTGAGCTTTATCTGCTATTCCACATTTGCTATTTTATAATATTACAAAATAGATGCCAAAAGTGTATTAGTTCTCTTAACTCTTTTTTTAAATTTTTTTTATTGTACCTTAGATGAAGGTTTACAGAACAAATGGTTTCTCATTAAACAGTTAGTACACATATTGTTTTATTACAATGGTTAACAACCCCATGACATGTCAGCACTGTCCCTTCTCAACCTTGGGTTCCTTATCACCAGCTTTCCTGTCCCCTCCTGCCTTCTAGTCCTTATCCCTGGCCTGTAGTGTCCCATTAGTCTCATTTTGTTTTACGGGGCTGTCTATTGTTTGGCTGAATGGTGAACCTTGGGAGTGACTTCATTACTGAGCTAAAAGGGTGTCCAGGGACAATACTCTGGGGGTTTCTCCAGTCTCTGTCAGGCCAGTAAGTCTGGTCTTTTTTTTGTGAGTTAGAATTTTGCTCTACATTTTTCTCCAGCTCTGTCCAGGACCCTCTGTTGTCACCCTGTCAGAGAAGTAAGTGGTGGTAGCCAGGCACCATCTAGTTGTACTGGACTCAGTCTGGTCGAGGCAATGGCAGTTGTGGTCCATTTGTCCTTTGGACTAAGCTTTCCCTTGTGTCTTGTTTTGTTCATTATCCCTCGCTCCTGAAGAGGTGAGACGAGTGGAGTATCTTAGATGACTGTTCGCAGGCTTCCATAGGTTTTATTTTCTTTTAAATTTTTTTTATTGTAGTTTAAATGAAGTTTACATTTCAAGTTAATCTCCCATACAAAAATTGATACATACATTTATATGTGAGCCTAATTGCTCTTCCCATACTGTGACAGCACACTCCTCCTTTCCACCCCTGGTTCCCCATGTCCGTTCAACCATATCCTAACCCTCTCTGCCTTCCCATCTCACCTCTGGACAGAAGCTGCCCGTTTAGTCTCTTGCATCTACTTGAGCTAAAAGGCACACTCCTCACAAGTATCACTTTATGTCCCACAGTCCAGTCCAATCCCAGTCTGAAGAGTTGGCCTCGGAAATTGTTTTAGTTCTCGGCTGATAGAGAATCCAGGGGCCATGGTTTCTGGGGTTCCTCCAGTCTTAGTCAGACCATTAAGTCTGGTCTTCTTACTAGAATTTGAGTTCTGCACCCCACCTCTCTCCTGCTCCATCAGGGACTCTCTGTTGTATTCCCTGTCAGGGCGGTCATTGGTGGTAGCCAGGTACCATCTAGTTCTTCTGGTCTCACGCTGATGAAGTCTCTGGTTTATGTGGCTCTTTCTGTCTCTTAGGCTACTACTTTCCTTGTGTCTTTGGTGTTCTTCATTCTCCTTTGCTCCAGTGGGTTGGGACCAATTGATGCATCTTAGACGGCCGCTTGCAAGCTTTTAAGACCCTAGATGCCGCTCACCAGAGTAGGATGCAGAACATTTTCTCAATAAGCTTTGTTATGCCAATTGACCTAGATGTCCCCTGAAAGCATGGTCTCCAGACCCCTACCCCTACTACTCTGTCTCTCAAAATGTTTGACTGTATTCAGGGAACTTCTCCTTTCTTCTTTTTTGATGTGTATAATCTATTGCTATGTATTGTCCTCTGAGGACTGCCTTTACTCTGTCCCAAAGGTTTTGGTATGATGTGTTTTCATTTTTCATTCTTGTTTGATTCTAGGAATTTTTTTATTCCATCTCTGATTTCTTCTATTACCCAGTGATGTGTAAGCAGGGTGTTATTCAGTTTCCATGTAATTGATTTTTTTCCCTTGCTCTTCCTGTTGTTAATTTCTACCTTTTTGGTGTTGTGGTCAAAGAAGATACTTTGTATTATCTCAGTGTTTTGGATCTTGTTGGGGATTGCTCTGTGGCCTAAGATTTGGTCTATTCTGGAGAATGTTCCATGTGCATTGGAAAAGAATGTGTATTTTGCAGCTCTTGGGTGCAGCATTCTGTATATGTCTATGAGGTTAAGTTGGCTCATTGTGCCCTTTAGGTCTTCTGTATCTTTGTTGAGTTTCTTTCTAGATGTTCTGTCCTTCACCAAAAGTGGTGTATTGAAGTCTCCTACTATTATTGTGGAACTGTCAATTTCTCTTTTCAGTGTTAGAGTTTGTTTTACGTATTTTGGATCCCTGTCATTGGGTGCGTAGATGTTTATTATGATTATGTCTTCATGATGGATCATCCCCTTAATCATTATACGGTGTCCTTCTTTGTCTTTTATCGTGGATTTTGTTTTAAAGCCTATTTTATCTGAGATTAGTAATGCCACTCCTCCTCTTTTTTGGTAGCTGTTTGCTTGATATATTTTTTCCCATCCTTTGATTTTTAATAAATTTACGTATTTGTTCCTAAAGTGTGTCTCTTGTAGACAGCATATTGATGGATCCTGTTTTTTAATCCATTCTGTCACTCCCCATCTCTTTATGGGTGCATTTATGCCATTTACTTTCAGGGTAATTATTGATAGGTGTGAGTTTATTGCTGTCATTTTGTAGTGCTTTTTTTTGTGGTGCTGACGTTTTGCTTGTTCCTCTTACTCTACTGTTCTGAATTCCTTTTGTTTGCGGAATTTTTTTCATTTCGTTTTTGTAGGTTTTGTTTTTTCTGAGACTTTATGTTTTTCTTCTTTAGTTTGATGAGTAGGTTTGTTAACTTTCTTTGTGGTTACCTTGAAATTTACCCTTATCTTCCTAAGTTTGAATCAGTCTGTTATTACTTGGTATCTCCTTGCCTTCCTCTCCATTTGAAGGTTCTATACCTACACCATTTATTCCCTCTTTTATTGTTCTGATGTTGTTGTCATTTACACATTAACCTCTGTGGTTCCCTGTTGTAATTCTTTTGGTTTTAGATAGTCCTTAAGAATCCATTTCCTGGGTTGGTATCTGGCTAGTACAGTCCTGTGTCCTGTATTCAGCCTGTGGTCTGATGTTGTTTGTTCCTAGATTGAAGGACTCCCTTTAATAATTCTTGTAAGTTTGGTTTGGTTTTTACATATTCCCTTAATTTCTGTTTATCTGGAAATGACCTAATTTCACCTTCCTATTGGAACGAGAATTTTGCAGGATATATTATTCTTGACTGACAATTTTTTTCTTTCAAGGTTTGATATATGTCATTCCATTGCTTTCTTGCCTGCATGGTTTCTGCCTAATAATCTGAGTTTAGTCTTATTGTATCTCCTTTGTATGTGACTTTTTGTTTTTCTCGAGCTGCTCTCAGGATTCTTTGTTTGTCTTTGGTTTTATCGAGTGTGATTATGACATGCCTTGGTGATTTTCTTTTGGGGTCTATTCTCTATGCGGTTCATTGAGCTTCTTGGATGGTCAGCTTTTCATCTTTCATGATATAGGGGAAGTTTTCTATCAGTAATTCTTCAGTGATCCTCCCTGTGTTTTCTCCCCCTATTCTGGAATTCTGATCACTCACAGATTTTTACTTTTGATTGTATCCCACATAATTCTCAGGGTTTCTTCATTTTTCTTCTTTCTTTTTTCTGATTGTTCCTCAAATAGAGTTGTATTCAAGTGTTTGTCTTCAATTTCGCTGATCCTGTCTTCCATCATTTCAAACTTGCTCCTCAGCCCACTTATGGCAGTATTCATTTCTGAAACCTTATTGTTTATCTTTTGGATTTCTAATTGTTGTTTTTGTATGATTTCTAGTTGTGAATTTATTTTAGCATTCTGTTCCTGTATTATTTTCTTGAATTCTTCCATTTTTTTGTCTGTATTTTCCATGAATTTGTCTGCTTTTTCCAGGAATTTGTCTATTTTTTCCTCATTTTGTCTGCTTTTTGCTTCAATTCTTGGATAATCTTGAATATTGGAGATTTGAATTCAGGTAGTTCTGGTGCCTTTTCTTCTACTGGAAAATCATCTGGTGTTTTATTTTAGATGCCTCCTGGAACCATCCTGTCCTGTTTTTGTATATATTTTGATATTCTCTGCTGTCTTTGAGGCATTCAGTAGTTATTTTCTGCATTCATTGATTGTAGATTTGTTTGTTTCATCATGCTTTTGGTTTATTAGGTTATGTCTAAGCAGGCAGGCAGTGCATTCTTTGTTGTTCGCTCATCTCTGGGCACCATACTTTTCACCTCCTTCTCCAATGGGCAGGGTCAGTCACTCAGGTATGGTACAGTAGGGCAGGTCCAGCTGAAGGGGAGTTGCTGGGATGGGTTGTTTGTGGTATGTACTAGGGCTGACTAGGTGGGCTGGGAATCAGTGCAAGGCAGGTTCCAGTAGGCCATGCCTGTGCTGTTTGAGGGTGCAGATAGGCAGGAAGGTGGTGGGAGATTGTGATGTATGTAGCTAAGATGGGTATGGGAAGGAGAGAGAGGAGAGGGGAACAGAAGCCAAAAATATACACACAAACAAAGCAAAAAGAGTCCTAAGGGAGCTTGATGTTGAAGTGGAGAGATGAGAGACTGAGAAATGGAGAAAAACAAAAAGAAAAAATGTAATAGAAAAAAATGAATAAATAAAAATTAGAGAGAGAGAAAAAAGAAAAGCCCCCAGGAATTCCACCAGTGTGGCTGCTAGGACTGGGGAAGTTGCCCCAGGCTGTGAAGTAATGCCTGGCTAGCCGGGGTAGAGGTATCACACAGCACCAGGTATTCAGAAGACAGGAAAAGAAGTGAAGTATAGAGAGACGAGAAGCTGGAAATGAAGAAAGACAAAAAAGGGAAAAAAAGAGAAAAGAAAAGAAAACAAACAAACAAACAAAAACAAGAAAAATGAAATGCCCTCAGTGATGTCACTGTGCATCTGCGCAGAGTAAGGGAGTAGCTCCCAAGCCATGCAGTACTGATTGGCTAGAATGGTCTCCCAAGCCGAGAAAAGAAAAAGGAAACAAAGAAACAAATCAAAACAGGACAAATCAGAACAAACAAACAAACAAAAAAAGCCCCAGAGGTCCCACCAACATGGCAGCATGGTCCGGGAAGCAGTTTCACCAGTGCCAGTCCACCATATGCATCCTTGTTAATTTTGTAAACAAGGATAACAACAGATACATTCCTACACCTCATGTGTTCGACCAGCTGTTGTCCAAAACAAAATGAGGTCGCTGTCACTCCATCAATACATACATGCATATAAGAAAGGAAAATATGGTTAGCTACTATTGTCCTTGCTTTTACAAATGGTCACCAGACAGAATATGGTATTTATAATTTCCTTACCCATCATTCACTCTACATTCTCTTTAGTTATAGATTGTTTATACATTCCTAGTATATGCCTGGTGGGGTCACTAAAAAATTCATTTCTGAAATATTTGAGGTTTTAGTGATTTTGCTGTATTGGATTCTTATAGTCTGGACATCACAATACTACCTGTTGCCATCAAGTTGATTCCGACTCACGGCAATCCTTTAGGACAGACTAGAACTTCCCTACAGGGTTTCCAAGGAGTGGCTGGTGGATTCAAACTTCCAACTTTTTGGTTAGCAGCTGAGCTTTTAACAACTATGCCTCCAGGGCTCCAATCACAGTACTAGGAGATGCCTAATAATATCCAATGGGTTAGTTAGCAACAACACGATTTTCCAGTAATAATCAGAACCACTCACTCCAGCCAAAAAAATAATTTCCTTTATGCCCATTATTTTGGTGGCATGAAGAACCCAAAATTTTCAGATGATATTTCAACTTCCCATTCAATGTATCTTTTGTTATATGCCCTTGTCTCTTGATTACTAAGACCTTCAATCAACACAGCCCAAAGCTAGAGTGATGGAAGCAAACATTTTGTCAGTGGGTCATTAGGCATAACAGTGACAGGTAACCTTCCTCATTTCTCAAACCCTTTGATTCCCAGACATTTTGGTAATGTACCTACTGGGCCCATTAGAAGATAAATTCCATTTATAGCCTGGCCCCTATGAGCCTCCACTTAAAGAAATGGTCCACAAAGACTTTCTAGGTCCTCAGGGTTTCAAGTTAATTCAGAGCCAGGCAATTATAATTCCCAAAAGATCTGATGATTTCCCTTTCTACAATGTACAGTCACCTTAGTAAATAGTTATAGGTCCTTTCAGGGAAACTGATGGAAGAATTATAGTTCATAGTGGAGAATTCATCACAGAATCCTCCCCCAGAGATACTTAGCCTCTCATTCATTCAAGGATATCTTGGGCTATAAACTGGCTCTGGAAGTGGCTGAGAGGCCATGATCCTCCATCATGGTGATCCAAGTTAAGTGTTTATTTAGTATATCTAAAGGTTTGTTTTGTTTTTGTTTTTAGTGATACAGATTAAGTAGAAACATAGTGGACTGTCTATCTATTTTAGTCCTAGCAATCTCTTAATTAAATAACTGCCCCCAGACCCTGTAGGTCAGACCATTCTAATTACCACTCTTCCCTTGCTCACCATTCTGCCCTATTTCTAGTGGCTAAGTGATGCTTCCTATCCTCTGCCATTCAGGATATCATTATTCTCATTGAACTATGATATTTCATTCCATTTGTAGCATCTTCCACCTTCATTCTTAGCCATCTGAGGACAGTTACTGCACCTGCTTCTCCCATTATCAATGTATTTCTCAATGCCTTCTGAACAGAATTCCTTTCAGAGGACATAGTTAGGAGGTGGTTTGAAATTAGCATGTTAGAATAACATCCCTATCTCCCCAAGACTTTAGATATCTTTTTGTAAATTTACCAGGTAATTTATGGTATCTCAACCTCATTCAAATTAGGTCACCACCGAGTTAAAGTTTCTGTTGAGTAACTGAGTAGATAATTAGAACTATACCCAGATTTTCAAGCCAGCATATGGAATACAGAATTTCTGGTAAATTTGCACATATTGAAAAACTTATCCTGACCTAAAATTGTATTTTTTTCTTTTTGCTATACCACCCTCAGAATGCATTTTCATAAAGATTCTCCAGCTTTTTGCTGATGTACAGCAATAAAATCTTGCAATATTTTTGGCATATAAATGTTCTTCCTCTAGGCTGGACATTTATTTGGCCAATTGGGACATGTGAGATGTGATTCTGGTTATAATTCTGAAAGAATGAGAAGATAGTAGGGCTAAGACAGAAGAAGATTTGAAACTCTTTTGCAAAGAAGTCATTACAATGTCTTCAAGCTAGTAAGGACAAACCTCATCAGATAGGAAAATAGCCCTTTTGTGAGTGAATTATTTTTTCCTCTGAATATTTTGTTGATACATGTGTTTTGAGTAATGGAAGGCATGCTGGATCAAAGATGCTTTATGAATTTTTGTTATGGAATATGGATTTTGTTACATATTATGTGGGTCACATGTGTTCCAGTGCACTCCAGTGGAACAAAAGATTGGTGGTATGAGGCAAAAATAAAATCATTGTATCTTAACAATTTTATGTTATTTGTTGAAACTTTTGAAAACATGGGATAATAATAAAGGTACCTGGCAATGACCACACGGGAACCAGTAAATAAACTTACAAGGCTTATGTCCCAATAAAACAGCCAAGAGAGACAAAAGTTCTGAAAAATCACACCTCTGGGATGCAATACCTAATATAATACCCTTTCAACACAGTAATGTAGCACCAATGCCCATTTCTTCAGTTTCACACAGTTGAACAGGTCCTCGACTTGCAGCAGCATGTACTATAAGTGACAATGCACCTTCCCAATAAACCTGAGAGGTGGAGAATGTAGGTGTGTGAACATATATCCCATTACCCATGTAAGGTTTTTAAAGACAGTTCTGAAAGCAAGGGAAGTCCAGTGGTGCTTGGGGTTTGGAGAAGCTGGAGTTATACAAATTGCCCCGAATAGCACTATTCCAATTTGGGATTCCACTCTTTTCCAATAAATAGTCTATCCTTCACCTCCATGTAAGACCCAATGAGACTGTGAATTACCTATACCGTAATTCAGAAACCCATAGAATGAAACTGTATATAATTTTGGATACATCACCTCAATGACTATTTTGATAATGCCTTGAACTGATAATTCAAAGCCTGAGATGCCATTATTATTATTATTATTATTATTATGTTCTCTGATGCAGCTAAAAATAGCCTGTCCATTCCTCAAGACTATTTTACTGATGCTGGTCTGCCAAAGCTTAGCTTCAGGTGACCATACGTGTTAATTTAAGTAATTTTTATCACTGGATACTGTTGATTACTTGTATTCAATCTTATAATGGTAACCAGAATTTCACTGCCCTCAAACCCAAATAGACAAATTAATCAACTCCAGATTCTGATCCTTGAAGATCTGTTGCCTATGGCCATTTTTGGTACCTAATACACTAATAGGAGCCCTGGTGGTGTAGTGGTTAAAGCACTAGGCTGCTAACCAAAGGGTCGGTGATTCGAACCTACTAGCAGCTCCATGGTAGAAAGATGCGGAAATCTCTTTCCTTAAAGATTTATAACCTTGGAAAACCTATGGGGCAGTTCTGCTTTGTCCTATAGGGTAACTATGAGTTCGAATCGACACGACAGTAGTGGATTTTTTTTTTTTATTTTTGGTTTTTCTAATATAGTAATGGTCAGAATTGTTGTAAATAAAAGATCCTACTGGCTATTTTAAGCAAAAGGGTTTTGATACAGTGAATTGGGCACTAACAAAATTATTGGAAGATCTGGAGGAGTTGACTCTAGACTTTTTTACAAGAATGACTCTCAAAACAATGTTCTTCAACTGTCAACCCAAGGATGCAACATGTTTACCACAATCAAGAGTGTGGTGTATAGGGAAATAGGAAACTGACATGAGAGTTTTGGCTACAGGATTACATCACTTTAATGGAAATCCAGGGATCAAAAAGCTCTTGACACATATAATGGCTCCAGAGCCATGCTATACCTGCTAGGTCTGCACCAGTAAAATAAAATAAGATGCCCATGTCCTGGCGGCACAGTGGTTAAGAGCTCAGCTGCTGACCAAATGTTAAGCGGTTCGAATCCAACAGCGGCTCCTTGGAAACCCTACAGGCAGTTCTACTCTGCCCTATAGGGTCACTATGAGTCCGGCAATGGATTTGGGTTTATTTATTTATTTATTTTTGGTTTATGTCCTGCCCTAATCTTGACATTCATGAAACTAAAGACTTGTCACTAGGACCACAGCTAATATGGTTTTGGAATATACCAGTGGTTTCATGATTGTGCTCAACAGCAAGAAGAATAAGAACATCAGATGTGTGGCCTCTTGCTCACTGCCTCTTCAATATCTCTTGCAAACTCATCTGATTGGCCAAACCAAAAATAGAGAATGACTTCTGGTGTACATGCCATTCTTCCTGATGGGCATAGCTATACCTAGTGTTTATGTCTAGAAATGGTGACTTCTCCCTCTGGAAGCTGTGGCCCTCTGAAGGTATTAGATACACAGGCTACATGAGGTTTCTTGCTTACCTTTTCCTTCCAAGTTAAGAAGCAACTGGAAAAGGAAAAATAATGGAATAGATGGAAACTGAGGATAATACTCTTATAGGTTCTTTGAGATAAGAATGAATGATATTATTTCTGCCATTTTTAGTCCCTTGGAAGCCTGCAAAACTAAGAGCTATAACACTATGACAACCAAGGCCAAGGTTTTCACCACAGAAAAAGTTCCAAGCGTTGGGGCTTTTTGCTGTGAAGGACCATTCTCTTGTCCTCTGTTCTCCTTCTAGTTTTGCCTTCCATATTCTTCTCCTACCTTACTATCAAAAAGCTAGTTACTATATAAGTAAGAAAACCATTAAAGTTACTGTGAGAAAGATGTGGTCATAACTCTAATTGAAGGAATGGAATGAGTTTACACATTTTAGTTTATTTTTACACCAATAGGGTAAGAGCATATACCTATATTTTACAACTTTCCCAGGTGACAAATGTAAGTTTGAATATACTTGTTTTATTTTTAGCCCTTTTTACATTTTTAGGAGACATTTGTCTCACTCTTTGGCATTGATGTATCTTCAGAAAAGAGTTCTTTCATCCTAGACTCCAATTTAATCCACTGGTCTCTGTTAAGAAGATCCATGAGAGGCACAGTGGTGGAAAGGGCTTGAAATATTTCAGGGCTGCTGCCAGTCCAGAAGCTAGAGGCTACTCTCCCCATCTCAGAATTACCCTTCCCATGTGTGGATATATAGTGATAAAATACTGATATGAGACAACAAATGTACTTTAGGAGAGGCATTCTTCAAAGGATGTTCCTGTTTGTCTAACTCATTAACAGAATTTGTGTCTCAGTATTATGGAAATTCAGGGGGAAATACATAATGATAGGGTTACCCTCAAATCAAGCATGCCTCTCTAATACTTTGTATTCTCTCTGTGAATACTTTCTTCTGTGGTAAAAGTTTTGTCAGTTTTAAGCAAGGGATCTTGCTTGATAAATTTGTAATCAATAGTAAAATCTACCTCACACAGTTACTGTACGGATAAATAACACGGCGAGAATGTTAACTCAAACACACCTGAGTACGATTCCTGACTTCTTCACTTACTAAAAACATAGAAAGCATTAAAATTTATTAAAGTGGACACTGGTAGTTATTGTTTTGGTCCTTTCAGAAAGCCTTCCCATTACTGTTTTTTTTTTTTTTTTTTTTTTTTTTTAGTAATAATGCTACTTTTCCCACCCCTCCTACCCACTCCTAGAAACCAACCTCTCAACTCCCACCACAGAGTTAGGGAAGTGACTCAGGCCTGATCCATTATAACATTTCATTCTTCTGGACTCTGAGATTGGCCCAAAGAGGGGTATGCTATCTAAACCAAGCCAATCAGACAGACTTGCTTTTGAGTTCTTTATTTCCAGAAGTAGGAAGAGCGTTCTTACCTCAGGAATCATATACTAGAAAAGCACGATGTTGGAGCTGCTGGAGCCATCACATTGAGAAGATCTGTCTTCAGTAAGCAAGGATGGAGCCAGGCATATGTAAAATCAGCCCTCTGTTTTGCTCAAAAAAACTAAGCCTTACAAGTACAGCTCTCACTTGCCTAAACAAGTAATGAATTCAACTCTTTGTTTAAATTATTGAGTGGTGACCACTTTCCTCATAAGGTGTAGGAGGAAATAATTCATGGATTGAATTGTGTCCCCTAAAAATCTCTGTCAACTTGGCTGGGTCATGATTCCCAGTATTGTATAATCGTGTACCATTTTGTAATCTGATGTGATTTCCTTATGTGTTGTAAATTCAATCACTATGATATAATAAGATGGATTAGCGGCAGTTACACTGATGAGGTATACAAAATTGGATAGTGTCTTAAGCCAATCTGTTCTGAGATATAAAAGTGAGAAGCGAGCAGAGACACATGGGAACCTCATACCACCAAGAAAGCAGTGTTGGGAGCAGATCGTGTCCTTTGGACCTGAGGTTCCTGCTCAGAGAAGCTTCCAGACCAAGGGAAGATTGATGACATGGACCTTTCTCTGGAGTTGACAGAGAAAGCGTTCCCCTGGAGCTGATACCCTGAATTTGTACTTGTAGCCTACTGGACTGTGAGAGAATAAACTTCTCTTTGTTAAAGCCATCCACTTGTGGTATTTCTGTTAGAGCAGCACTAGATGACTAAGAAAAAGGTATTGCTGAAAAAAATATTAGGAGGCCCAAACTAGGACCTCTCCTGGTTAGTAGCTATTGCTTCACATTTTATAGTTACAGATTTATTGTTTTGTCTTAAACATTGTCCTTTCTTTTTTACTTATTTTAATATTCAAATGCTTTGATGGCATAGGTAACCCTTAAACCTAAAACTTACAAGTAATTCAGTAAATCAAATTATTTTTCTTCTTAACAAAAGCATGTTGAAGTTGAGGTAGGGAACATATCGTAGTAGAAAGTTGATGGACTTTGAAAATAGTCCTCCCCATCTATAAGTTGTGGGACCTTGAAGACATGCCTGAATGCTTCTAAACCTTCAGTTTCCAACATCTGTAAAAAACAATAGTAAAATCTACCTCACAAAGTTACTACAAGGATATATAACATGGTGAGAATGTTAAGCCTAATATACCTGAATGATTCCTGGCTTTCTCACTTAATAGATGGTATATCCTTGGGTCAGTTTCTTTCCTTCTAAGAATCTTAGGTTCCTCATCTGTAAAATACACATTAATGCCCACTTCATGTTTTAAGTATGAAATAAGTTGCTATGTCTAAAATGCTTAGTACTGGGCCTGGCCCATAGTAAATGTGCAATGTAGTACATGTACAATGAATGGTATTCAATTTTTGTCATGATCTATAAATCACTAACCACAGTGCCTCAAACACACTAGATGCTCAATAAATATTTATTTGCTCATCTTTCCCACATACTTAATCACTGAGTGTTGGGAAGGACTGGGTCTTGAAAGAGAGGAAAAGGGTCACTGGTGTGCTGAGGTGAGGTTTTACAAGCTTACAAAAATCAATTGCCAACTTTAAAAAATTTTGAGTTGTTTTTAAACACATTCTTTATTAAAAATTGAATTATATAAACCTATAATGAAATAAATTATATTAAACATAAAGGTAACAAATATAAGAAATCCATCACTTTCTAGTTATTTTATTATATTTTAGTATTACTCAAATTCTTAAGGTTATTTACATTTATCATATTTGCAAGGTAGGAACATAACGGTGAGCTACTACACATTTGTTCCCAATTCCACGTTTCGTGACATCATGCTGGTAGCTTGAATTGGCCATGGTGGCAGTATTTACACCATGGAAATTGTCAAGTGCTACAAATAAGATTTTCTTTGTTTCTCCCCCTCAGAGATCCAATGTGTCCCAGCACACCATTAGAAATGACATCCATTGGGTACCAACGAGAGAGACTGTCTTCTGCTCACAGGACTTCCACGTTTACACCAGGGTTGCTTTTGCTCCTAAAATGACAACCTTATTCCATAGGAAGTTTCTAACCTTGGAAAAGATGATACTTTTTGAATAGAAATTACACCGAGATTCTAATAAGGCAGGTGTGTATGGGCTGGACAATTTGAGCACCAGTTCCTTGTGTCTTTGAGAAATGAAATCACAATAGCAAGAAAGCAGCCATCAGGGGATGCCTCAGTCATCCTCTGCTTCATTCTGACAAAGAGAAAGGTAGATGGAAAAAAAGGTACCACTTAAAATAAGCCATAGTCTTTCTAAATAAAGACTTTGATAATTAGAGCTGAAAATAGTTATAATTTTAAGATGGGAAGAACAATAGCACTCTGTTTTTGCCTTTCAGTTGCTGCATGAAAAAAATCTAACAGTTATCTGGTTTCAGTTTTTATCCCTAAAGACTGAGCAGATAAAGACAAAGAAGAGAGAAGGGAAAAAGAGGAGGAGCCAAGAAAATAACTTTCAGAAAGTCGGCAAGAGTTCAGAGGAAGGGCATCGAGGTCCCTGTTAAGTCACACATTATGACTTTCAGATTATTGAGAAAAAGAATCATAGATGATTCGCAGCTAAATATATTCTTAGAGCTATTTACATAATTCAAGGTGTCCACTAGCACAGTGATAAAATACATATAATAAAATAAGAACAGCTATTTTCTAGGTAATTAACTATTATTCTTCTAACATGAAAAGTAGGTCTAAATTAAAAAAAAAAAGAAAGCTAACAGCACAGACAATATCTATTAAGTTCCATACTGATCAAATAAAAGTCACTCTTTTCACCTTCTTTAGTGAAATATTTTATAGGAATTCAGCATAATACAAAGTAAGCCCTTCTTCATGTTAGATAGAGGAAACAGCAAGTGTTACCTGATGGAAAATTTTATAGATAATTGAACAAAATGATTGCTGGAGGCCTAGGGACATGGTGAAACAGGACATCCTCCATGAATCAGCTTGTGTTACAGAGTTGCATGTGGCTATTCAACAGCACAACCACGCTGTCACTAGAGTCTTGCTTATATGTATAAAGGAACTGTCATGTTATGTAGTGAGAGTAGCATCTTCAAGGTAGTGCCTGCCTTCATGGAACCTTCCCACCTATGTTTATTTCAGTGAATAACTGGAATGGACAAGGCAAGGTTGTGACTCTAGAACAGGCTAAAGTCAAAAGTCAGTGAAAAAAGGAACACAAATGGTCTCATTATTCCCTTATTTCTTTAAAATTGTTCATCAGCTACAGATCAAAGATAAATACAGTAAATCAAAGATAAATACAAATTTCTAATGTAGAATGTGAAATTTATAGTTTTATTATCCTGTGCTATTGATGGCTTCATAAAGTCTTCATCAATATAGCCAGCAAATGTAGAAATATGCTAAAATTCACAATTCTATAAGACTTTTAGGGTAAATATTGAAGGATACTGATGAGGTCTCAAGAGACAAATTTTATACTCATGAAAATCTGTCCTACTCCTTCCAACTGTCTCTTTTTCATTTATATAACAGTCTTTACTTAATAATATCTTCCTTTGTTTAGACATACTGACTTTTTAATGGATCTCTGAAATCCTGTTAGCAGAGGTCACCCTAACTCTAAAGACTAGATAAGATTGGTTTACATTCCGATTCTGCTATTGACTTCTTGGGAACTGACTTTCATTATCACAATCATCTTGAGTTCTGTGTTCGTGTTTCCAGTGAGGTGATACAGTTTATAAAGCATTGCAACTTATTATTTTTCTGATATTTACACACATACACACACAATGCACACACACAATGTACACCACATGCACACGGCATACCAAAGTTATGTAGCAAGTACTACTGAAAGCTTGAGAAAACAATTCAGGAGTTGATGCTGAGACCCACAAGCAAAAATGACTTAAAACTGAATCTTAGATATTCCTGTAATCAAAAACCCTTTACTGATTCTACCATGTTTCTTTAATATCCTCTTTTTGATCTCTCATTTCCTTTTTCTTCTATGTCTTATTTTCACTTCTAATTTTCTCTTTGTTTCTAACACAGCACAGTTTAGATCTCTCTCTTAATACATGGTCTTCTACCAACCCACCTTTTATCCCAAACACCCTATTAAGGTATCCCCTTTCAAAAAAAAAAGACAGTTATCTCTTGAAAAGGACTGGTGGTTCTAGTTGTTATCATAATAATTTTTAACCTTGTCACATAATCATAAGTTAATAACACAAAATCATTAAATTGTCTAAAATGTCAGTTGTATACAAAGGCATGTAAATTAACTTCACTTCTATGTATATGTGAATACAAGTTTTTATGTGTAGAAATAGCCATATCTAGCACATTCATTCACAGCACATTCATTATGAATGTTCTCAGATGTTTATTTTCATGAAATGTTGACGGACTACAGGATGCCTTCATCACTATCTCTTACAACTTTCTTGGGAGAATCTGAAATAGAGAAAACAATAATAACTAGAGAAATTTCGAGAAGATCATTTAACAAAACCACCGTAAAAGCAGTATACAGAGCATATGCTTCAGAATCAAAATATACAGCTTTGAATTCCCACCCTGTCATTTACTTAGTCATGTAACCATGGACAAATTACCTGCACCCTGATATACTCTAAAATTGGTGATCAAGTGCCTATTTCAAAAGATTGTACTAAATTTTAAAAAAGAAATTTATGCGAAGTTCTTAGCACCATGCCTGGTATATAGTAAATGTTTAAGAAATATCAGTGACATTTAGTTTTATTAAAATATCAGGATTGATTTGGGTCAACTGTCTAGAGGCAGAGAAAATTCCTCTGAGTCCTCATCCTGCAAAACCAGTTTATCTTGGAGAGGCAGGGCCAAGATGGCAGAGTAGTCAGATGCTTCCTGTGGTCCCTCTTACAACAAAGACCTTAAAAAAAGAAGTGAATTGATTATATATGACAATCTAGGAGCCCTGAGCATCAAAGACAAAGTTGAGGAAGTGGACAGAGTGGCGGGGGAGGGAGAGATGATTTAGAAGCAGTGAGGAGTTGCCAGAACCGACCTGATGGACACTAGCATCCTGCAGGCTGGATTGACTAGTGACTGAGGGGTGAGGCAACCAGTGGCAATCGGGAAGCATTTTCTACAGCAGGAGAAAATGAGCAGCGGAGAGCCTGCTCAAGCCTCCAGAACTAGAGAGAAATGGCGAAAGATAAGTACAAGCATCTAACCTACTGGGTGGATCAAAAAAAAAAAAAAACCCTTTTGGAAAGTACCTCTCTCCCATTTACCTGCCCCTCCCCGCTCTGCTCCAGGTCCTGGTCTGGCTTCAGCAATTGCTGTGCTCCCTGGGCTGAAAGTAGGGCACGTCTCCCACCCTAAACCATTCTCCCGGCTCTGGAGAAGAAACAAATTAACAAACAGGGAAAAATAATCTGCCAGCTCCCCTAAGCCAGGAATTCAGGGCAGGCACAACCCCTTTGCCTAGGCACAGACATAAGGGTTCCACAGACTTTGAATGCCTTTCACCTCTGCATAGACATGTGTGGGCCCATTTCAACAGTGTAGGCCCTCAGAAGCACAGTACAACAGGGTGTATATCTGAAGCCTATTTTCATCTGTATCAGCTATAAAGGGGAGGAGCAGATTCATGACATTTGACACCGCTCTACCCGTTAAGCAGTGTCCTTACCTACCCACATCAGGCACCTGAAGACTGCTGGCTCCACTCATGCCACCTAGCCACCTACAACAGGGTCCAAGAATAAGTTGTGACTTCCAGTCCTTACAGACGAGAGCACCGGGTGCCCATAGTCCAGCTGCAAAACCCACCTACCCACGTGCTCTAGGGAACAGGGACATACCTTCCATCCAGATACTCAAGGGAAGCCACCAGCCCCCTGCCTTGATCAGCGGATGACCCCCAGCTATAGCCAGATACCTGTACTTACTCCAATCAGCCCTGCCTGTCTAGGACTATAGGTGAGAACCTTTACCACACACTCAGTGACCAATGACCTGGACACCTGAGCTGAACCACACAAGAAAAATAAATGGACTCCTGGGCTCACATACATAGTAACAGATCTAACCACCTGGTAACAGGGTGTTAGAACTTCAAAGACACCAATAATCAAACTAGCTCACATGGGCAGCCTATTTGGGCATATCAAAACAAAACAAAATAAGAAGCTAAGACACAGCAAACAAACATAAAATAAATAAATATAACTTATTGATGGCTCAGAGACAACAGTCAATATCAAATCACATAAAGGGGCAGACCATGATGGCTTCAGCAGCCACCAAAACAAAGAATCAAGAAAGCATCGGGAGGAAGAGAACTTCCTGGAATTGTTGGAGGTAGAATTCGAAAGATTAATATACCGAGCTCTTCAAGAGATCAGGAAGGAGACCATGCAAAATGCGGAATAAGCCAAGAAACGTATAGACGAAACAACAGAGGAAATTAAGAAGGTTATACAAGAGCATAATGACAAATTTAACAGGCTGCAAGAATCCATAGAGAGACAGCAAACAAAAATCCAAGAGGTTAATAATAAAATTTCAGAATTAGACAACTCGATAGAAAGTCATAGGAGCGGAACTGAGGCAATGGAAGTCAGAATTAGTGAGATTGAAGATAACACACTTGACACCAATTTATTTGACGAAAAATCAGATAAAAGAATTTAAAAAATGAAGAAATCCTAAGATTTATGTGGGACTCTATCAAGAGGAATAACCTATGAGTGATTGGAGTACCAGAACACTGGGGATAACAATAAATAGAGAGAGAATTGTTGAAGATTTCTTGGCAAAAAACTTCCCTGATATTGTGAAAGATGAGAAGATATCTATTCAAGAAGTTCATCCAACCCCACGCAAGGTAGATCCCAAAAGAAAATCACCAAGACATATTATAATCAAGCTTGCCAAAACTAAAGATAAAGAGAGACTTTTAAGAGCAGCTAGGCTTTAGTGAAAAGTCATCTTCAAAGGAGAGTCAATAAGACTAAGCTCAGACTACTCAGCAGAAACCATGTAGGCAAGAAGGCAATGGGATGACATATATAAAGCCTTGAAGGAAAAAAATAATTGCCAGTCAAGAATTATATATCCAGCAAGACTGTCTCTCAAATATGATTGTGAAATTAGGGCATTTCTAGATAAACAGAAGTTTAGGGAATTTGTAAAAACCAAACCAAAATTACAAGAAATACTAAAGGGAGTCCTTGGGTTAGAAAATCAGCAACATCAGATAACAACCCAAGACTAGAACACAGGACATAACAACCAGATATCAACCCAGATAGGAAAGTCACAAAAATACATCCAAGCTAGAACACTGAAAACAGGGAAACAGAGACGTCAATATGTAAAAGATGGCAATATTAAAACAAAAAAAGGGACTAAATAATGTAATCATAGATCTTTTATATAGAGAGGAAGTCAAGGGATATAAAGAAATAAAAGACTGGTTTAAACTTAGAAAAATAAAGGTAAATATTAAGGTAAATACAAAGGAAACTAGCAATCCTACACATCAAAATAAAAAACAAAAAAAAAAAGACAGCAAATACAAAATCAACAGCAATGAAAAAGATCAAAAGAAAATACACAAAGGAAAACTACTGAGCACACAAATTAAGTGGAACAAAGAAACTGTCAGCAACACACAAAAAAAGACATCGAAATGACACCACTAAACTCAAACCTATCAATAATTACGCTGAATGTAAATGGACTAAATGCACCAATAAAGAGACAAAGAGTGGCACAATGGATAAAAATACATGATCCACTCTATATGCTGCCTACAAGAGACACACCTTAGACTTAAGGCACAAATAAACTAAAACTCAAAGGATGGAAAAAAATATATCAATCAAACAACAATCAAAAAAGAGTAGGCATGGCAATATTAATCTCTGACAAAATAGACTTTAAAGCAAAATCCACCACAAAGGATAAGGAAGGACAATGTATACTAATTAAAGGGACAATATACCAGGAGGACATAACCGTAATAAATATTTAGGCACCCAATGACAAGGCTCAAGAATACATAAAACAAACTAACAGCATTGAAAAGAGAAGTAGACAGCTCCACAATAATAGTAGGAGACATCAACACACCACTTTTGGTGAAGGACAGAACATCCAGAAAGAAGCTCAATAAGGATACAGAAGATCTAAATTCCACAATCAAGCAACTTTATCTTAGAGACATATACAGAACACTTCACTCAACAGCAGACAAGTATACTTTTTTTTCCAATGCACATGGAACATTCTCCAGAATAGACTACATATTAGGCCATAAAGAAGCCTTAACAGAATCCAAAACATTGAAATATTACAAAGAATCTTTTCTGACCATAAAGCCATAAAAGTAGAAGTCAGTAACAGAAAAAGCAAGGAAAAAAATCCAATACATAGAAACCGAACAACAACTTGCTCAACTTGCTTATAAAAAGACGGAATAAAGAAATTCACAGAATTAAATGAGAATGAAAACACACCCTACCAGAACCTTTGGGACACAGCAAAAGCAGCACTCAGAGGTCAATTTATATCAATAAATGCACACATCCAAAAAGAAGAAAGGGCCAAAATCAAAAAATTAACCCTACAACTTGAACTAATAGAAAGAGAGCGCAAAAAAAGCCCTCAGGCACCAGAAGAAAGGAAATAATAAAAATTAGAGCAGAAATAAATGAAATAGAGAATAGAAAAACAATTGAAAGAGTTAACAAGAACAAAAGCTGGTTCTTTGAAAAGATCAACAAAATAAATAAACCATTGGCCAAACTGACAAAAGAAAAACAGGAGAGGAAGCAAATAACACAAATAAGCAGTGAGATGGGCGATATCACAACAGACGCAACTGAAATTAACAGAATCATAACAGAATACTATGAAGAATTATACTCCAAGAAATTTGAAAACCTAGAGGAAATGGACACATCTCTAGAAACACGACCTACCTAAACTAACACAAACTGGGGTAGAAAAACTAAATAAACCTATAACAAAAGAAGAAATTGAAAAGGTAACTAAAAAACTCCCAACAAAAAAAAATGCTTGACCCTGATGGTTTCACCAGAGAATTCTACCAAACTTTAAAAGAAGACTTAACACCACTACTACTAAAGGTATTTCAGCGCATGGAAAAGTATGGAATACTCCCAAACTTATTCTATGAAGCCAGCATAACCCTGAACCTAAAACTAGGTAAAGACACCTCAAAAAAAGAAAATTACAGCCCAATAGCTCTCATGAACATAGATGCAAAAATCCTCAACAAAATTCTAGCCAACAGAATTCAGCAACATATAAAAAAATAATAATTCACCATTACCAAGTGGGATTCATACCAGTTATGCAGGGATGGCTCAACATTAGAAAAACAATCAATGTAATCCATCACATAAATAAACAAAAGACAAGAACTACATGATTTTATCAATTGATGCAGAAAAGGCGTTCGACAAAGTCCAACACCCATTCGCGATAAAAACTCTCAGCAAAATAAGAATAGAAGGGAAATTCCTCAATGCAATTAAGGGCATTTATACAAAGTCAACAGCCAACATCATCCTAAATGGAGAGAGTCTGAAGGCATTCCCCTTGAGAACGGGAACCAGACAGGGATGCCCTTTATCACCACTCTTATTCAACATTGTGCTGGAGGTCCTAGACAGAGAAATTAGGCTAGAAAAAGAAATAAAGATCATCCAAATTGGTAAGGAAGAAGTAAAAGTATTCCTATTTGCAGATGATATGATCTTATACACAGAAAACCCCAAAGAATCCACAACAAAACTTCTGGAACTAATAGAACATTTCAGCAAAGTATCAGGACACAAGATAAACATACAAAAATCAGTTGGATTCCTGTACACCAATAAAGAGATCTTCCAAGAGGAAATCACCAAATCAATACCATTTACAATAGGCCCCAAGAAGATAAAATATTTAGAAATAAATCTAACCAGAGTTGTAAAAGACCTATACAATGAAAACTACAAGACACTACTGCAAGAAACCAAAAGAGACCTGCCAAAGTGGAAAAACATACCTTGTTCATGGATAGGAAGACTCAACATTGTGAAAATGTCTATTCTACCCAAAGCAATTTACAGATACACTGAAATCCTGATCCAAATTCCAACAGTATTTTTTAATGAGAGGGAGAAACAAATCACCAACTTCACGTGGAAAAGGAAGAGACCCCGGATAAGTAAAGCATTAATGAAGAAGAAGAACAAAGTGGGAGGCCTCACACTACCTGATTTTAGAACCTATTATACTGCCACAGTAGTCAAAACAGCTTGGTACTGGTACAACAACAGATATATAGACCAATGGAACAGAATTGAGAATAAAGACATAAATTCATCCACCTACGAGCATCTGATGTTTGACAAAGGCCCGAAGTCGTTTAAATTCGGAAAAGACAGTCTCTTTAACAAATGGTGCTGGCATAACCGGATATCCATCAGCAAAAAACTGAAACAAGACCCATACTTCACACCATGCACAAAAACTAACTCAAAATGGATCAAAAACCTAAGTATAAAATCTAAAAGATCTAAAAGACAGAAAGGACCACATAAGCCAGACTCCATCAGCCTGAGACTAGACGAACTAGATGGTGCCCGGCTACCGCCAGTGACCACCCTGACAGGGAACACAACAGAAATTCTCTGATGGAGCAGGAGAAAAGTGTGGTGCAGAACTCAAATTCTAGTAAAAAGACCAGACTTAATGGTCTGACTGAGACTGGAAGAACCTGAGAAGACATGGCCCCCGAACTCTCTGTTAACCCAGACCTAAAACCATTCCTGAAGCCAACTCTTCAGAAAAAGATTAGACTGGACTATAAGACATAAAACGATACTCGTGAAGAGTGTGCTTCTTAGTTCAAGTAGATCCAGGAGACTAAATGGATAGCTCCTGTCTGGAGGCGAGATGAGAAGGCAGAAAGTTATAGGAGCTGGTTGAACGGACTTGGGAAATCCAGGGTGGAAAGGAGGAGTGTGCTGTCACATTACAGGGATAGCAACTAGGGTACATAACAAAGTGTGTATAAATTTTTGTAGAAGAAATTTACTTGAGCTGTAAACTTTCACTTAAAGCTCAATTAAAAAAATAGACAAAGAAGACATCCAATTGAGTTTTGGATTGTGACTTCTTAAATAAAATTGTTCTTGGGTTAAAAAATAAAAGAAAAAGAAAAAACAGTTTATCTTACCTACAGCATTGATGCTTTAGTCCTTCCCAAGTGGACACTAAAACATGGGAGGCAGCTTTGGTTCTTTGCATTGTATGTCATCTGCCCACACTAAATTTCCATAGTAACCAGGAATGCTTTCATCCCCTATCTCAGTCAAACCATCCTTCTCCTTTTGGAGTGTGCATCCAGTGAGGACCAGCATTGATCTCCCTTTCACAGTTACTTCAGGAGTGAAGCTGAGGGGGTGTGGTTCTTTTCAGATCTGACATAGGCTATGAAGTTACTAATGGAGCTAAGCTTATTTACAATTGTGTGACTTTGTCTATGTGTATTTTAAAATATTATATTGTCATTTTGTTAACTGGCAGTTAAGTGACAACCATTTATTGTTATCAGGTACCCATGTTATAGTGTTATTTGAAAGTGGACTTAAATTAGTCATAAATGTATACTGGCAAACTCTAAGGAAACTATTAATTTTTTTTAAAGAAGTATAATTGATATACTAAGAGAGGATAGAAAATGAAATTATAAAATTAAAACCAGAAAAGACAAGAAAAAAGAGTAGAAACCAAAAGGGAAACAAAGAACAAGGGAAGTGAATTAAAAAAAAAGTTACAAATATGTTCAGTTATGTATTTTTGTCCAGTGGTAAACCCATTGCCTTTGAGTCTGACTCACGGCAACCCTATAAGTTACAGAGTAGAACTGCTCCATATAGTTTTCTTTTTCTTTTTCTTTTTAATTGTGCTTGATGACAGTTTATAGCTCGAGTTAATTTCTCATTCAAAAACACATACTCTTTTGTGAAATTGGTTGCTATTCCCACAATATGACAGCATGCTTCCCCTCTCCACCCCGGGCTCCCTGCATCCATTCGTCCAGTTCTTGTCCCTTCCTGTCTTCTCATCTTGCTTTTGGGCAGGAGTTGCCTGTTTGGTCTCATATACTCGACTGAACTAAGAAGCACGTTCCTCACAGGTGTCATTTTCTGTTTTAGAGGCCTGTCTAATCTTTGTCTGAAGAGTGGGCTTGGGGAACGTTTCTGTTCTGGGTTAGCAGAGTATCCGGGGGCCATAGTCCTGGGGGTTCCTCCAGTCTCCATCTCCATAAAGTTTTCTTGACTGTAATGTTTATGGAAGCAGATAACCAGGCCTTTCTTCAGCAGTGCTGCCGAGTAGGTTTGAATCGCCAACCGTGAGGTTAGTAGTCAAGAGAAAACCACTTGCACCACTCAGGGACCTTTCCAATAGGAAAGATAGCCTCAGTGTTTATGGCATCATGGCCATGTAGGACATTAACTAGTTTTTTTTTTAAATTTAACCTAGCATTCTTATCTAATACTTTTATTTTCCTTTCTTCTTCTTTCCTCCCTCCTCTCTCTCTCTCTTTCTTGCTTTCTTTTTTAATGGTTATAAGTATTCAGTTCACATAAGTATTCTTAGAACTAGTTTTGCCATCTTACTAGTTTCCTCATTAATGAATTAAACATTTTAATGTGTTCATTTTATGAGAGTTATTTTTTAACTTTCTGTAAATTGCACTTTTATACCTTCAAATCAAACCACATAAGAATCTTTCTACTTTTACTCTGAGCAAGACTTCTGCATTTCTTCTCCAAATGGAAAAAAAAAATAGACATTTACCTATATGTGCATTTATAACATTGTTCTCCTTCTTCTGAAAAGGAGTAATTTACATTTAAAATATCAGTGTGGCATGTGGTTCCAGTCTGAGCAGAAATCTGGTAGATTTGAAAAACGTCTGAGCCTATCTAGCAAATGAATAGAGATATCCATCAGATACCATTTTCACGAAGAACTAAGAAGATTTTTGGTACCTAGTAGATTCCAGAGAACAGAGTGCCCATTTGGTGTTATGTTTTCAGAATATCAGAATTTTTAATGGTAACGTCTGCAATGATACCCAACAGAGTGGGTGGTACCCGGTAGTAGCTGGTGTTATCCAGAAGGAGATTGTAGTAGCTGCTAGAAGTGGCAAAGATGCCTAACGCGGTGGTGGTACCCAACAAAGTGGGAGTGATCTTTGGAAGAGACAGCTGGTCTATTGGCACTAGAGGCAATGGGGAAGGGAATTAAGCTAATGAAGTCTAAGCACATTGCTTATTAAAAGTTGCTAGAAGGGAAAAAAAAAACTTGAAATAGATGTTGCTTTAATGATGTATCTTGAATATCATTGATCTGAAATCTACTTTTGACAGAAGCTGATGGAGCTCTCTGAAGGATGGCTGAAGGGCAGCTGTTTTGAGTTTTGTCATTAGGTATAAAGAAATGTTCATGCTCTCAACAGCAAGGCAATAGTGTTGTTACTCTGGTAAGAACATTAGGGAGTCCGCATGTTCTCACCTAAACAGAGCACAAATCTCTTCCCAAAGGAGGTGAATCACAGCTTACCTAGAGATAGAGGCAACAAGTCTCCAGAAAAGAGAACCATATCTGCTCAAAAGTGCAAAAAACGAAACTGGGAAGTAATCTTCTACTAGTGGCTTAGAAATCACTTGAAGATTAGGATGTCGCCAGTAGATATTTTATTCTTTTCACGTTTTAGAAGAGTGGTGATAAAAATGTTTATGGGCTTGCCAATTAAGCTAACAAACACTGCATTACCTGAGAGGAAATTAGATAGGCATAGCAACTACTAGAGAATGTGTTATTAATACTATTCTGGGAAGTCAGTGGATTTAAGGGACTGGTAATGACAATGAGAATACATATGGCCACTGCGATAAGTGCAGAGTGTTTATTAAGTGAACGTTACTAAACAGCCTCCACTACTGAGTCAGTGGGTTTCAGTTCTAAGTATCCCTGTTGTTTTCCTTTTATACCAATTATGAGATTGTTGAGAGCAAAATGGAAACAGTAAGTAACAATAGCTTGCTACTAACCCAATGTTCTAAGCTTCCTTTGACCAAAAGGAAGCATTATTAATCCATTGCTTTTAAGATACCAATTCTGTTTCTGAGAAAAATCCGCCTTTTGAACTACCTCATAGTTGCTAAAACATGTAGAGAATATTGGAGCTAAGCAATGTTGGATTTTACAGACTAAGGGAGTTATGAGCCAACTAATGAGGTAGGGAAAACAGCAAACTCAGAAGCATTTTCTCTGCCATAGATATAGGTGTTGAAGAGAGTCATAACTTCCATGACTGGAAATGGGAGAAAAATTCTGGTTGGAGCGAGAAAGGGGGAAATATGGCCTGGGAAGAAACTGCCAATTTGTTGCTTACTTCAATAGTAACTTAGAAATTTTATCACCTAACCTCAGTGTCATGAAAGACAGAGCTCAGAGAAATTCCTGTAAGATATTTAACACGTGTCTGTAAACATTCTTTTGGACTTACATAATATTCAAAGTATTTGCATAAAAGGGAAATGCAGTTTTTGTAGAACAGATAAATCACAATATGATTAATGATGGCTAGAAGAGCATTTAGAGAGCTGGTCCGTTCGTTTCACAGAAAGATGAGCAAAGCACAGGGAAAACATGAGCTCAAGGTCCCACAGCAACTCAGCTACAGAGCCAAGATGGAAGCCTAGGTCTCAGAATTCTTCACTACCCCTTCCCAGACTGCAACGCGGTACCTAAGTAAACTGTGCAAGAATCCTGAAACAGTCCAGGACAACATTATTTTTCTCCTCTTTAATAAACCAGGGCATATTTGAGCTTTCTTTCTTGTTCTATAACAGTTTTATGTGGTGGGATTGATTATGCCAGTATCTACATAGATTCTCTTCGCCATACGGGGACCAGATTCAGTTCTCTGTCAGCTGGAGAAGTAGCTTTGGCTTTCTTTTTCTTAATTTCTTTCTTCCTTTTCTCCTAAATTCAATGAACTTTATCTTCATGTCCACCAAATACTTTAATTCGGTCTTACATTAAAGTATTAAATCAGGAATGGCAAGTAATTGTATCATGTATACTGGCTCAAATCAGTCAGAGTAGTTGTCTGGATGTAAGTTCAGAATGACTCTGAGTAGCAGATGATTTAAGCAAGAAAGAATGCTGCTTAGGCTGATCAGCGCTACCTGTTATGAGGATGGAGAAAGGGGTGAGAAAAGTAGTCTGAACACAGATTGGGAAAGGTTTTTAAGGGCCTTAACTGCAAAACCAAAACCAAAACAAAACCTTATGGAGCACAGTTCTCCTCTGACACGGTTGAGTCGCCGTGAGTCAGAGTCGACTTGACAGCAAGTGGTTTAATTGCTGCTTATAAGAGACTGAAAGCAACAAAATTAAGGTTCAAAGATGGAAAAGTACACAGTGTGTTTGTGTGTGTGTTTT
>NW_004444010.1:10798664-10842165 GCF_000243295.1 Trichechus manatus latirostris
ATTTGATGTTCTAGGGTTTCAGGATTGTTGATTCTCTGTTTGGCTTAGTTTTTCGGATCTTTGTTGTGGAGGGACGGCGTGGTGCTTCTGCCTAGACCGCCATCTTGCCGGAGTCTGTGTGTGTTTTGTTTTAATGTAAAGTCTCTCTGATGTGTCTGAAATACAGAGCATATGGAAAGCTTGTAAAAGAAGCTGTCAAAGCCTGTGACGATATTGGAAATCGCCTAGATCACCAGGCTCTGAGATTTGGACACTGTTAAAGCCATCAATTGTTTGGGTCAAATGTGTGGCAGGACTGAAGCTATTTTTCAGGAATATTAATACAGCAGCAATGTGTAGAAGGGATTACAGGGGAAAGAGAGGAGGCATAAACACCAATTAGTACGCTTCTGAAAAAAGGCTACTTGAGAGGAAATGAAAGCTTATTCCAGGGCTTTGGCAGCAAACCTGGAAAAGATGGAATGGATATGGTTGATACTGTGGAAGTAAAATCAAAAGCACTTAGTGTCCAATAAGATGCCTGGGTAATGGAAAAGGCAAGTCAAAATGATACCAAAATTTCAAGCCTGAAGTGTTATGATGTTATTAACTATACAGGAGGAGTTACAGGCTAGAGCGGAGGATAAAATATGATGAGTATGTTAAGCAGGAGCTCTGGTGGTACAAACGGTTAAGTGCTCGATTGCTAACTGAAAGGTTGACAGTTCAAACCCACTCAGCCACCCCACTGGAGAAAGACCTGACAATCTGTTTTTGTAAATATTATAGCCAAGAAAACTCTATTGGGCAGTTCTACTCTGTCACATGAGGTTGCTATGAGTCAAAATCAACTTGATGGCACCAACA
The DNA here is from genome assembly GCF_000243295.1 of Trichechus manatus latirostris. Classification (NCBI taxonomy): domain Eukaryota; kingdom Metazoa; phylum Chordata; class Mammalia; order Sirenia; family Trichechidae; genus Trichechus; species Trichechus manatus. The sequence goes on from NW_004444010.1 coordinate 10,799,511, forward strand.
ATAACAACATGTTTAATAAATTTACTCCTTCCCATTCAAGAGTTTATTATCTTAGAATTGCAGAATATTCAGTTGCAAAGTGACTTTAAGAGGTATCTGTTTCTACAAGATAATACTTGGGGGCTCCTCTATTTTTTCTATATCTATTATTACCTTTTTGTAAATATATCTCTATGACTTTTATTTTCATTTGTGGACAGCTTCTAAGTTCACGTTCCTATTTTTCTGCGGAAGGGTTACTGAAGTATGAATGGACTGTTTTCTAATCTTTAACCTGAAATTCCTAGATGTTTATCTACTTAAATCTCAAAATTACTACCCAACTAAATTATGGGTTCTCTTATAAGAACGTAACATTTTTATACTACCAACAGCTATAAACCAGCTGCTGTGGAGTCAATTCTCACACCATGTGTCAATGCAGAACTGTGCTCCATGGGGTTTTTAATGGCTGTGAATGTTTGGAAGTAGATCACCGGGTCTTTCTTTCGAGGCACCTTTGGGTTGAGTCAAACTGCTAACCTCTTGGTTAGTAGCCGAGCTCTTTAATCATTTGTACCACTAGAGCCTCCCCCAGGAACCATGCATGTTGTTAATGACTGATTAGGATGACCCCATTTGCAATTAGAGCACAAGCCAGATACTTCTAAAAGCAGCCAATGCCCAGTGCTGTCAACTATGAAAGGGCAGTAAGTGAAGAGTCAAAGTGAATTTGGAAGAATGAGAAAGACATTTCTCCAGAAACATGCTCTTTTAAATATAACAGAGATGTAGAACCTCCCCCCATTTTTATTATTCTAGCATTCTAACATTGGACGTTCACATTATGAATAATATTCCCTTGAGAGTCCCAAATCTTACAGTCACAGAATCTCAATGTTTGCTTTCAAATTTGTCATGGACTACATAAAGTATTGTGAGAAAATTTACCTAGGCCATAACTTAGCTTGAATGGAAAGTATAATTTTATGTAACTAGTAACCATTCAGTTTTATGTGGTCTTTATTTGCCTCTCCCGGTTTTAACTTGGAATGTTAGAAGCTCAAGGTCATATTGAAAAATTGAAAGAATGAGAATCTTGCTGATAATGCAAACCCAGTATGTCTAAATCTAGTAAGAATTAGTATTAACTCCATGCTTATACTTTGTACTAGGCTATGCTAAGTATGTTACACATGTGTCAGCTCATGTAGTCCTTTCACCATGTCTATGATGTTGATATTTTATTCTCCATATTTTACAGATGAGGAAACTGAGGCTTAGAATATTATTTGTCCAAGGCTTTGCAACTAAGACATGTAGATCAAGGACTTGAGTTGAGACCTGTCAGTAAATTACTAATTGTAGCCAATATTGACATACAGATACGGGTCTAAATAAAACTAGGGAAGTTGTTGGACCAGTCAAATAACTGAAATAACAAATATGGCTGGTATTGTACTGTAGGGTGGTTAATGAGCATGGGAGAAACACAGCTGCAACCTCAAAGTCATATAGAAAGGACCTTTGAACATTCTAGAAAGAGCTGGGGGCTTAGAAAAACCCTTTCTCTCACTTCAACATTCCACATATTTGAAGATAAGTCTAACTATCATACATATGTTTTTAATAATTAAATTTTCAAAAGAAGCCTCTTTCTTGGGAAATTTTCTTTATAAGCAGCTATATTTTTCTTCTTCAGGGATGTGGTGACAGTTTCCCTGTAGAGAGTACAAACAGAGAAACTTGGCTGTAATCCCCTAACTAGGAAACTGGTAATAGTCCCCTGCAGTAGGTAAGCTGGTATCTACTGTGTACTTGCAAGAAAGATGGCCATTGCGTATAACAACGGAAGGTGTATTAAACGAAAGGGAAACCAACATACAGATATTTGACAATAGTCAAAGCACAGTAACGTCAATTGCCATATTAATTATATCCTATTCTATCTCTCTCTTTTTTTTCCTTTGGGTCCATGTTTTTCCCTGTAGAGGGGTTTCCTGAGCTTTCTTCTCTAAACCCACATTCACTCCTTCCTAGGGAAAAATCAAACCCAAACCCATTGCCATTGAGTCGATTCCAACTCATAGGGACCCTATAGAACAGAGTAGAACTGCCCCATAGGGTTTCCAAGGAGCCACTGGTGGATTCGAACTGTTTAACTTTTGGTTAGCAGTGAGCTTTAACTGTTGTTTATCTATCATCACACTTTAGAGTTATTGAACACTACCACTGATGAAAATTTAATCTGATGTAAAAAGATGCAGCATTTAATTAGTTCAAACCTACAAGGCATCTGGTGTTGCCTGGGAAAGAAAGAGGTGTCAGCGGTGACATATTTCAACCCTATTGTGCAAATTCAGGAGGAGAACACCCACAATCCACACACTACTGTGACTGCCACACCTACATCATGCTAGGAGTCAGGAAATCTGGAGTGGTTGGCACTGAGATATTAAATAGAAAAGTGGGAATTGCTAGAGTTTAGGTCTTTCCATTGACTTCCCACATGAATAGGTAAATATCCCAAGAGACAGCAATTGTGTTTAGTTTGATGACTATGATTGACATCCCTACTCATAGGGCAGGGCAGTGACTACTCAAAAGGAAATGCAAATTCAATGCCAGTGAAGTTGAATGATGATTCAAATGGAGCAACCAAGAACCTATACATTTTAGTGTTCTTACTAGACATGTGCGCTTAAGTGTATGGGCGGTGTCCCCAGCTAGTGCAGATGGTTAACAAGCTCTGCTGCTATCTGCAAGGTTGGAAGTTCAAATCCGTCCCGAGGCACCTCAGAGGAAAGGCCTGGAAATCTACTTCTGAAAAATCAGCCAGTGAAAACCCTATGGAGCACAGTTCTGCTCTGACACACATGGGGTCACCATGTGTTGGAATCAATTTGATGGCAACTTTTTTTTTAAATAATATTTTATTGTGTTTTTGGTGAAAGTTTACACAGCAAGTTAGGTTGCCATTGGACAATTTCCACACAAATCGTTCAGTGACAATTAGTTACATTTTCCACAATGTGTCGATGTTCTCTTTAATTGTGTTCTGGTTGTTCTATTTCCAGTACTCTAGTTTCCCTGCCCCTTATCTTCTTCTCTTTGCTTTAGAGTAAATGTTGACCTTAATATTTCATACATATGGTTTTTTAGCAGAGCACTGATCTTATGAGTTATAGCCTTTATTTTGTGTGCCACTTTCTGTTTCTCTAAAAGGTGCTCTTAGGGGATAGTTTCAGTTCAAGGTTTAAAGAGTGTCTCAGGGTGACGGTCTCAGGGAGTCTTCCAGTCTCACCTGGTCCAGTTAGTCAGGCTTCTTAAGAATTTGAGTTTTGTTCTACATTTTTCTCCCATTCTATCCAGGACCGTATATTATGAGCTCAGTAAGAAAGGTCAGTGGTGGTAGCCAGGGACCATCTAATTCTTCTGGTCTCAAGGTAAGTGAGGTCATGGCTTGTATAGGCTATCAGCCTTGTAGAATGTTTCTTCTCTGAGATATTAGCTATTTTCTTATTCTTTTGTTCCTGACGAATAGAGGCCAATGGTTGTATCTCAGATGGCCACTCGCAAGCCTTTAAGACACCAGATGCTGCTCACTTCACTAGGATGCCAAACTTGGACTTTTGTGAACTAGATCATGCCAAATGACTGAGTTGTCCCATGAAACTATGGTCCTAAGCCTTCAAACAGAGAAAACCAATCTCTGAAGGTGTTTGGTTAAGTCTGAGGAGTATCTGTAGTTGTGTCTCCAATGATATGTGCCTGCACACATATCTATATTTACAAATACATTGAGATGCTTCTGTTTGTTCTCACATATGTATACACTTGTATCTACCCATATACCTATATGTCTATATTCATCCATATAAAACCATACACTCGCTTTTTGGTCTGTTGGAGTCATTGCCATCTTACATATGTCAAATGGTTTAGTACAGGCATCCTTTTCTTTTGAGCACTTCTCAGCGACATCATTTACTTTGGTTATACTGTACTCACATTTGGTGCCACTTTTCCTGTCAGCAAGAATAACAAGTATCTACAATCTAAAGAGTGCTTCCCCCTCCACGCCCTCCTCTCTCTGGTAACCACCAATGAACATTGGTCTCTTTACATATATTTATTCTTGTCTGCTTATAATAGAGGAATCATACAATATTTGTCCTTATGTGCTTGACATTTCACTTAGCATCCCTGTTATGTTTTGCGGACTCATTATTGTTCTTTATGATTTCATAGTACTCCACTGTGTGTATGTACCACATTTTACTTATCCATTCATCTGTTGCTGGGAACTTTGGTTGCTTCCATTTTTTTGCTGTTGTGAAAAAAGCTGCAATGAACATAGGTGTGCATATGTCTGTTTGTGTCACTTACTTTTAGGTCTCTAGGGTACACACCTATGTGTGGGATTGCTGGATCATAACGTAGTTCTATCTCTAGTTTTTTGAGGAAGCAGATGACAACTATTTTTATGTGTATGTATGAATATATTTATATATTCAGATGACTCATAGGATTTTTGACTTTACATTATGGAAAATTTCAAACATATACAAAGTAGAGATAATCATTTAATGAATCTCCCATGTACCTACCCATAACCCAGCTTTAACAATTATCAACTCATGGCCAATCTTGTTTCTCATGACCCGAAATATCTGTCTTTATTTTTTAATGTTAGCAGCCATGGATAATTTTCTGTATCTATTAATTTTACATGAGATACAAGACGGTTATGTTTTAATTCTATCATCCCTTTGTCATTTATTAGATATAATATTCTATAAATAAAAACTTGCCCTTTTCAAACTATTTAGTTACCTTGAGATATATATTTTTTTGATTTTCATAGCCTGCGATAGGCAGTGTTTTGAACAGTAAATCATAACATTGAACATCTGTGAGTGAACATCTGAGAATGATGACATCAGCAAAATCATGTGCTGCAACATCGTATGCAGTACATATTACTAACAATAAGAATTTACAAAAACAAAAACAGATGGTTCTAAGTGCAGCTAGTGTAACTCGACCACATCGTAAGCTGGGAACTACTAGTGTTTTCAAATGGTTAGCAGCCATTTTGCATTTCTTGCATTTCTTAGTGAATTACCTGTTCATAAATTGAGTTCATTTTTCTATGGGTCAAATGACCTCCCTCCCCCCTCCATATCTAGAAGTTAATTTTGTATTACAGCTATTAGTCCTTTGTGATATGTTGCAAATATTTTTCCCCATTTATCATTTGTCTTTTTGTTTGCCTTTTTTTTTTTTTTTTTCTGCCATGCTATGTAGACTTTCAAGCTCTTTGTCTCTTGGTTTCAACAATTTTCATCTATAATCAGTTCATGGAAAATATAGATGCCTTTATTAAGGATAGAGGACTATTTTAGGTAGTTAAATTTTTATGTCCTTAATGTATATTATTGACTGTTCGCTTAAAACTGATTTTGAGGAAGCCTGACACAATTCTGAGTTCTGTGGCTTATAGCACTCTGAATTAGATAAGCTGAGGGATCTTTTCTTGAACTAAAGCTTTCTCATTGGTGTTTTAATGTCGAGGATAGAAAATACCAGATTACCTATTAGTAAGAAATGAATCAGCCGTTAGACATTTAAAAGTACACTCAATTTAAAAAAAGGAACTCAACTGACATTTAAATGCATCATACATATACTTTAACAATTTAACTTCTATGAAATACTGAAACTTTATTAAGTCTGACACATCTTCCTTTCTCCAAGCGAATTTGTCATCTACAACTGATCTATCTTGTTTAGTCCCTGAAAATAATTACCTTTATAACCTTGAGCAAATATGCTTCAGTTTTTATTTCTGTAAGATGAGATGGCTAGAATAAAATATTTCTAAAGCCCTTTCCAACTCTAAAATGTATTAATCTGCTTCTGTAATAAGGATCTGGCATATTCCTTAGAAAACTTTTGACTCAATTTTACCTCATTATTACTACTTTCAATTTGGACAAAAATCAGTTTCAGCACTTCTTAGTTGATAGGTACAAAACCTGAATTTCACAGTTGTTCTATCCTGAACAGCAGCTTGAATGGATCAAGTGTACATTTACAATAGAATGCTGTTTTCAGAGTATAAATAAGGTATGGGAACGGAGAGTTAACTCATTTGAGAGCTTTGATATAGATAAATAATAGATAGATGATAGATAGGTAGATAGATAAGATAGGTAGGTAGGTATCTGGTAGAAGTTCTTTTTTAGGATGTGCTGTGGAGTGTTTTCTTTCTCCCTCCAGGTGGCAAGGAAAAGAGCTTGGAAGAGTGGGAAAATAGATTCTCTGAATCCCTCCTGAGTCAACTTTCTCATTGCTAACTTCCCATGCCCAATTTGTACGCAAAACTTCAGTTAATTCTCGTTACTCAGTGTACAAAAGCCCCATTCTATCACGTTCTCTCATGCACTATTCTTTTCCTTCATACAAGTTATATTTAAAAATCATATATTTTATGTTTCTGTATATGTTTACTGGTTATCTTCATGACCAGACTGTAAGCTCCATAAGAACAGGAATCAGATTTTTTTTTATTTTATTTGAAACTAATGAGTATCTTGTATCTAGCATAATACCTCCATTAAGCATCGTTTTACTTGGATTCACAATCAACACCCATGGAAGCAGAAGTCAGGAAATCTAACGATGTATTGTATTGGACAAATCTGCTGCAAAAGACCTCTTTAAAGTGTTGAAAAGCAAAGATGTCACTTTGAGGACTAAGGTGAGCCTGACCTAAGCCATGGTATTTTTAATCGCCTCATATGCATTCAAAAGCTGGACAATGAATAAGGAAGACCGAACAAGAACTGATGCCTTTGGATTACGATGTTGGCAAAGAGTATTGAATATATCATGGACTGCCAGAAAAATGAACAAATCTGTCTTGGAAGAAATACAGCCAGAGTGCTCCTTGGAAGCAAGGATGGTGACACTACGTCTCACATACTTTGGGCAGGTTATCAGGAGGGATCAGCTCCTGGAAAAGGACATCATGCTTGGTAAAGTAAAGAGTCAGCGAAAAAGAGGAAGACCCTCAATGAGATGGATTGACATGGTGGCTGCAACAACGGGCTCAAACATAACAATGATTGTGAGGATGGCGCAGGACCAGGCAGTGTTTTGTTCTGTTGTACATAAGGTTGCCGTGAGTTAGAACCGACTCAACAGCACCTAACAACAACAACAGCATAATACTTGGCATATAGCTGATTCATGATTAAGTTTTGCTGAATGAAGAATTGAATGGATTATGATGTTTGTTGAGTGTAGGATTGCATGACTGATGATGAATTTAATCAAAAGCATAATCTTGATAAAAGAATTTTTTCAAGTTAGTAATTTTGCTCAAAATTACCAATTGGTGGGATGGATTGTGTCACATGGGAAGAACACATGATCTAGCTTATCTCTCCCACTTACTGGCTGAATTTCCTCCAGTAAATCCTTTACTATCCATGCCTCTTTTTCCGTGTTGATCTTGAACAACCGTGCACTATCACTATGAGGCTCTAGCCCAAGGCCTTTTGTAAATATTAAATCACTGCATGCTAGTTATCATTACTGATGACAAGATCTCAGGCCTGGAAGTCAGAGGCTAGAGAATCAGCATCAATTCTAGGCTAATTCACTGTGAAATGCTGACAGAGTTCCCCAACCCTCCGTATGTGTCTCAGGGTCCTTCTTTTACAAACATGAAGTTATTACAGATGATTTCCAAGTTCTTTTCTGGCAATAATATTTTAAGGGCCTATGTTATAATATGTTTGAGCCCTGAAAGTATGTTAAAGAAGTTATGAATATAGTATGGATCAATTCTTATAACTAGGGCAAAGACAATGCTATGATCATGGTGCTGGTCATTGGAATGCTCTGGATATTGCTCAGTACCCTGTAACCTAATTGTCTTTATGGGAAAGTCTCTTTTAAACCTCTGTGAGCATGGCATTTTCTCTTCTGGAATTAAAGGTAAATAGCAATGAAATGGGAGGCTTCCCTGGAAGTCCAAAGCCGATGCTCCTGAGAATTAAGGGATGTCCTAGAGCTCTTAAGGCTAGTTCCCAAGAGGATGAAAGAATTACAAAGATAAAAATTCAATAAAAATTAGACTGAAGTACTGATTCGTTTTACTTGTTTTTTTTTTTATAAATAGAGCCTTAGATATATAGATCAAAATTTCCACATGCAACAATGAACTGTCTAAATTTTATAAAGCTTAATTTTGAAGGGGCCCAAACTAGTTATGGGAAATAGATAAACTCACATGACATCTGTGCTTTCATTTCTTTAGCAGTGAAATGGGGATGACATGACTCTGCCCTACCTACCTCACAGTGTTAATACATCAAATAAGACATATGCCTTCTAGGCACAAAATGAATGTAAGAAATTCTTACTAGTACTATTGTTATGGATTGAATTGTGTCCCCCCAAAATGTTTTGTAAATTCTAACCTCTATGCCTTTGGTTATAAACCCATTTGGAAATGGATTTTCTTTGTTATGTTAATGAGACAGGATTAGTGTAAGGTGTGTCTTAAATCAATCTCTTTTGAGATATAAAAGAGATTAAACAGATGAACAAAAGAACCAGAGATGGACAGAGTGGGGAAAAAAGGTATAACAAAATTCAAATTTACCCAAAAAGACCAGAATTGCTGGTCTGACAGAGACTGGAAAAATCCCTGAGACTATGGCCCCTGGACACCCTTTTAACTCAGAGCTGAAGCCATTCCTGAAATTCACTCTTCAGCCAAACATTAGATGGGCCTATAAAACAAACAATAACACACGTGAGGAATATGCTTCTTAGTTCAATCATGTATATGAGACCAAAAGGGCAACATCTGCCCAAAAGCAATGACGGGAAGATAGGAAGGGACAGTAAAAATGAGTGGATGGAAAACAGGAATTGGGGTATGGAATGGGAGAGTGTTGATACATCATGGGGATTGCAACTAATGTCACAAAGCATTTGTGTATACATTGTTGAATGAGAAACTAATTTGCTCTGTAAAGTCTTGCCTAAAGCACACACACACACACACACACACACACACACACACACAGAACCAGAGATGGGGAAAGAGAGATGCCAAGCCATATGAAGATTGCCCAAGAGCAGAAGCTCAAAGAAATAAAGAACTTCCTCCAGAGCCAAGAGAGACAGAAAGCCTTCCCCTAGAACTAGCACTCTGAATTCAGACCTTTAACCTCCTAAATTATGAGAAAATAAATTTGTGTTTGTTAAAGCCACCCACTTGTTGTATTTCTGTTATAGTAGTGCTAGATAACTAAGACAGAATTTGGTACCTATAAGTGGGGTTGCTGCTCTAACAAATACCTAAAATGTGGAAGTGGTTTTAGAATTGGGTAATGGGTAGAGGCTGGAAGAGTTTTAAGGTGTCTAGTAGTAAAAGCCTAGATTGCTTTGAAGAGACTGTTGGTAGAATTATGGATGTCAAAGGCAATTCTGGTGAGGACTCAGAAGGAAGTGAGGTGAGCTATAGAGAAAATCTCTATTATCTAAGAGAAAACATATGGCACCAGCAACATAATGTTGCTAGAAATGTGGATGTTAAATGTGCTTCTGGTGAGTCTTTAAAAGAAAGTAATGAACATGTGATTGGACAATGGGGGAAGGGCAATGCTTTTTATGCAGTAGCATAGAACTTGTCTGAATTTGTGTTCAAATGTTTGGTGGAAGGTAGAACTTGTAAGTGAATAACTTGAATCTCTGGCTGAGGAGAATTCTAAGCAAGATCTTAAAGAGGATGCATGGTTTTTCCTTGCCACTTATAGTAAAATACAAAATGAAAGAAGTGGACCGAAAAACGAACTGTGCAAAATGAAAACAAAACTTAAATATTTGGAAAATTCTGTTGTACAAATTAAGAACACACGTCCTAGAATATTCACCAAAGATGTGGCTACACAATCTTTTGTTAAAGAAATGAAGCCTGGGACTGATGGATCTAACCAACTACCACAGAAGAAAACCCATCAGTTTAGACTGAAGGGGACAGAGGAAGAATGAAAGGAAAGAAAGGTGTCTGCTCCTTGGAATTCTATAGGCAAGAAACAGGCCAAAGGAGCTACATCTGTCATCCTCCAAGAAAAGAAAAAACATTCCTGGAACACTTGGAGATCAGCAGAACTGTTGGAAGGTGCATCAGTTTCAAAGGGTGGAGTCATGGCCTCCTAGGTTTAAAAGAATCAGATCTTCACCAACTCAGCTTCTGAGTGTTGGGCTGCCATTCACAAATGCCAGGGGTATGGGACCACTGCCCAAAGCTGAGGGAGTGGGGCTGCCATGCCCAAGGGGCCGAAGAAAGGGGCCTACATGGGCCAAAGGGATGGGGTCTCCAGTCAGACGGACTAGGGCCAACAAGAGCCAAGGGAGCAAAATTGCCATGCCAGTGGTCCTGTAGGGTGGGGCTGAATCCCAGGGCGGAGGGGTCTCCACCCAGAATCCAGAAAGTGTGGCCAACACCGAGAGTCTTGAGGTCAGGGCCATTGTCTAGATGGTCTCTGAAAAGATAAGATTATTTTCAAGTATTGAAAGCTAATGTAAATTTTTCTGCTGTGTTTTGGACTTGCTTGGTGCTCATTATCCCTTCCTTCCCTTCAATTTCTCCCATTTGTAATGGAAATGTCTACCTTGTGCCTGTTCCACCGTTATAGTTTGTGTGTGAGAGTTTCAAAACTGAGGAGCCTGACTTGTATTAGAATGATCTGCCCAGGTCTGAGGCTCAGCTATATCTTAGCTTTTGTTTATTTCCCCTGCAACTGTCAAACCTTTAGTCAGACTTGAGCACATAACAAAGGATTTCCCCTGCAACATTCAAACTCTTAGATACACTTGAGTACATAACAAAGGAAACATTTTTCTCTGTGGTTAAACTACAGATATGGAAAGAATGTTCCTAACGGAGAGTCCTGACACAAGACACTTGTCAGGAATCCCCTCAGCAGCCCTCAGGAAATGTTTTAAGATAATTATTTTGTGACCACTCTGTAAAAACCCCCTTAGTCATGTATTTAAACTAACCAATCCAAATAGCTCACATTCATCTTTCCAACCAATCACGTAAATGCTCTCCCACTTTGAGTTGTCCTACCTCCTGCTTACCTATTCTTGCAACTCCAATCAGAATTTTGCATTTGACCTCATAAATATGTCTCTGTGACTCCACCGTTTTGGAATGTTTGGTTTTACTTTGTGAGATCAGACATGTTCCCAGTTTGAGCTGTCTTCAACCTTCAATAAATCTCTTTACGTTTATTGTAAAACAGTACACCTTCTTAGTCACTGACATTTGAAAACAGATAAATTGTAGTCTAGATGTCACAGGTTCACAGATAAAGAGGAATTTTGCCCCAGGATGGAACATGCCTAAAGTTTCACCCACATTTTATTTAGATGATTCAGAAGATGAGATTTTGGACTTGGAGTTGATTTAAGATTTTTGAGATGATGTGATGGGGTGAATATGTTTTGCACATGACAAGGACATGACACTTAGGGAACCAAAGTGTAGAATGTTATGGATTGAGTTGTGTCCCCACAAAATATGCTTTGTAAATCCTAACCTCTGTGTCTATGGTTATAATCCCTTTTGGGAATGGGTTGTCTATTTGTTATGTTAATGAGACAGGATTAATGTAGGGTATGTCTTCAGTCAATATCTTTTGAGACATAAAAGAGATTAAACAAGCAAGTGAAAGAAGTAGAGATGGGATAAGATAGAGGCCAAGATACATGGAAATCTCCAAGGAACCAGAAAGCAGAAACTGAAGAGACAAGGACGTTCCTCCAAAGCCTGCAGAGAGATAAAACCTTCCCCTAGAGCTGGCATCCTGAATTCAGACTTCTAGCTTCCTAAACTGTGAGAAAATAAATTTCTGTTTGTTAAAGCCACTCACTTGTGATATTTCTGTTACAGCAGCACTAGATAACTAAAGACAATTGTTTATTATAGCTAGATATCCAATGCCAAAGGAAAAGCTCTTGAAATTTTATTTTGGATCATTGTTTAAGAATTGACCAAGAAGGACTTAGGAAAAGTAGCAGTTTTTAAGATCTGAATGCATTTCTTGAGTGAGAACAAAATTGTTCTTTTGTTCTTCTCTGATAGCATCTTGTTCTTTTCAATGACCCAGAAATGACTGCCACAAGGAAAATCCAATGTGTATATATTCTAGTTTTGAATATTCCCAAAGAAACTACAAACAAATTATTCAGGGACATATCGAGTAACAAAATAAATTAGTATCCATGTATGCCTATAGCCTGAAATGGGCTTTTAATCCTGAATAGTAAATTCACACTTCCAAAGCCGTGGGCTACAAGGATTTGAGTCTAAATTTGACATCTGCCTCATTAGGAATGCAACTGGCCACACAGCAAGGATGCTGGTAGCTATGGGCATAATCATATTCATTAAGATTATTTTGGCAAATGCCTTTACCAGGAGGCATATAAATAATATCAAGGCACAACTGCATTGTCAATAGAGATAAACAGGTTCATTGTTGAGTGGTAAATATTCTTTTCAGTTGCTAAAAAGTCCTGGCCCAAGTTATTTCATTTTTTGGATTCAAGGCTATTCTTTCCACTTGCTTAACTGTCATAGTAAGAAACAATGCTCTTTCAAATCTCTGTATGGCTTATTCCAAAAGTCATTTTCCAGCAGCAGCACTGTGACTCATCCATATGCAATGACCTTGTAAAAGTCATCTCAAAGAAGCTGTAGAACTTGTATCTAAATTGATAAAAATACCAAAAACTCTATGTATAACTCAAAGTAACCTTGATTTTCTGCTTGCTGACAACACTGATTTTGCTTTCAGGTTGTTTTCTTAATAGCGACACTGTATTAAAATTGAAAAAAATAATATGAGCTGAAAAATATCTTCAAATATCCATTAAAGGAAAGTTACTATATTCTGTGACCTGCCAGACTCCCCAGAATACTGAAATGTATTTCTGTATTTAATTTTTAAGGAAAATATCATCCATAGAAGGACATATCTTTACTAAATAGCATGGGAAAATAACAATTTAGAGGGTATTCTTGCCTCTTCTTATACCAAATCTTACATTTTTCACTATAAGTTAGGCTCTACCACTAACTAGCTGCATGACTTTTGATGTCACTTAATACGATATCATTTTTTCTAAAGTCCTTCTCAGCCCTAAATCTATGATTCCACAGTGAGAACTAGCATCCAAAATTATGGTCAATTTCAGCCAGTTGGGGGGGGGAGGGAAGCATTTATGATAAACTGTAAATAATTTTTAAAATCTTAAAACATCCTATTCCCTGGACATCCAGGTTAATTATGAGATTTTATTAGAGAAACTAATTAAAAACAATATACTAAAACTGCAGTATTTCAGTATTTTAGTGACTTTACATGATAGCCCCCTGGGTTCTGTTTTATGCTTTATTACAGAAATGGACATCTGTTGTGGATAAGTAAATACTTTAGTCAGAAAATACATATTATCCCAGCAATGTAGCCAATGATCCAAAACAGCTGGGAAGATGTGCTTATGGTGGATGTAGATCCTTGCCCAATATTTTGATTTAAATATCAGTCCTGAAGGCAAACAGTGAAATAATTACATGCTGACTTGGGATGTAACAGCCTTGGGGTGTAACTCTGTAGCATCATAAATTACAAAAAGACTAAATTCTTGCATGAATTTGGGAATGATAATATTAAGAAACAAGGAGCAGTTCTGTATGGGATCCAGTCTATGAGACTCCCGAGATTTTCTCTGTTCTATCTACTTCTGATGAGTCTCTGGGTGGTGAAAACAGTTAATGTGCTTGGCTGCTAACCAAAAGGTTGGAGATTTGAGTCCACCCAGATGTGCCTTGGAAGAAAGTCCCAATGATCTACTTCTGAAAAATCAGTCATTGAAAATCTTGTGGAACACAGTTCTACTCTGACACATTATGGGGTCACCGTGAGTTGGGATTCACTCAATGGCAAATTTTTTTTTTTTTTTTTAAATAATCTGCTCCATAACCTTGGATCCTGCCTCCATGGAGAGCTCTGAGTACTGGCACCATTACCTTGTCCCCTAAGACCTGTGGTCTTGGCTGACTCCATCTCAAATCTCTGAAAAGGTAATTTTACTTCTTTTTCTCAAAATTCCCACATCATTTCCTTGCCCCACTTTTTAAAGGCAAACCCCTCCACACTGGCAATGGGCAAAACGCCAGTTCAAAGATAAAATCATTAAGAATTTCAAGATGATGACAGCAGAGCATTACAGCAAGCATGGGTGTTTACTGAGCACCGGGCTAGGCCCTGTGTGACTGCACAGGTCACAGGCCATGGAGCTGGCCTCAATCAACCCTCACACTACAGGGGTTTGGCAATGCTGACCCATCTTTTTTTTAAATTTTTATTTATTTATTTATTTTATTGTACTTTAGATGAAGGTTTACAGAACAAATAGTTTCTCATTAAACAGTACACATATCGTTTTATGACAATGGTTAACAATACCATGACATGTCAACACTGTCCCTTCTCAACCCTGGGTTCCCTATTACCAGCTTTCCTGTCCCCTCCTGCCTTCTAGTCCTTGTCCTTGAGCTGTTGTATCCCATTAGTCTCATTTTGTTTTATGAGCCTATTTAATCTTTGGCTGAAGGGTGAACCTCGGGAGTAACTTCATTACTGAGCTAAAAGTGTGTCCGGTATTTGTTTTATCTTTTTTTTTTTTTTGCTACATATTGGAACATAGTTCAGCTTACATGATCCCAGCTAATTTTTTGGTGTTATATGTATATATATATATGTGTGTGTGTGTGTGTATACATATATATATACATACAATAAGTTATATTATCTAGTGCTAACTAAACTAACTAAACTTATCATAAACAGAAAACTGGGAATTTAATATCACACTGATAATGCAATCAGGGATGTAATCAGGGACATCATACATGAAGAAAGCAAAATGTCATTAAAAAGACAGGAAAGAAAGAAAAGACCAAAAGCAATGTCAGAAAAGACTCTGAAACTTGCTGTTGAATGTAGAATAGCTGAAGTGAATGGAAGAAATGATGAAGTAAAAGAGTTGAACAGAAGATTTCAAAGGGCGGCTCGAAAAGACAAAGTAAAGTATTACAATGAAATATGCAAAGACCTGCTGTTAGAAAACCAAAAGGGAAGAACACGCTTGACATATCTCAGGCTGACAGAACTGAGGAAAAGATTCAAGCCTCAAGTTGCAATATTGAAGGATTCTACGGGCAAAATATTGAACAACGCAGGCAGCATCAAAAGAAAATGAAAGAAATACACAGAGTCACTATACCAAAAGAATTGGTCAATGTTCAGTCATGTTAGGAGGTAGCATATAATCAAGAACCAAAGGTATTGAGGGAAGAAGTCCAAGCTGCGCTGAAGGCATTGACAAAAAACAAGGCTCCAGGAAATTGATGGAATACCAATTGAGATGTTTCAAGAGAAGGATGCAAGCTGGAAGCACTCACTGATCTATGCCAAGAAATTTGGAAGACAGCTACCTGGCCAATCTACTGGAAGAAATCTGTATTTGTGCCCTTACAAAGAAAGGTGGTCCAATGAATGCAGAAATTATTGAACAATATTATTAATAGCACACACAAGTAAAATATTGCTGAAGATAATTCAAAAACAGTTGCAGCAGTACATCTACAGAGAACTGTCAGAAATTCAGGCTGGATTCAGAAGAGGATGTGGAATGAGGGATATCATTGCTGATGTCAGATGGATGTTGGCTGAAAGCAGAGAATACCAGAAAGATGTTTACCTGTGCTTTTTATTGACTATGCAAATGCATTTGACTGTGTGGATCATAACAAATTATGGATAACATTGTGAAGAATGGGAATTCCAGAAAACTTAACTGTGCTTATGTGGAACCTGTACATAGACCAAGAGGCACTTGTTCAAACAGAGCAAGAGTATACTAAGCGGTTTAAAATCAGAAAAGGTATGTGTCAGGGTTGTATCCTCTCATTATATTTATTCAAAGTGTATGCTGAGCAAATAATCCAAGAAGCTGGACAGCATGAAGAAGAACTTGGCATCAGGATTAGAGGAAGGCTGATTAACAGCCTGCAATATGCAGATGACAAAACCTTGCTTGCTGAAAGCTAAGAGGACTTTAAGCACTTACTGATGAAGATCAAAGACTATAGCCTTCAGTATGGATTACACTTCAGCATAAAGAAACAGAAGTCTTCACAACTACACCAATAAATGGAGAAAATACCGAAACCAAATTAAAGCAACCTCGAACATTGTAAATATTTTCTCCATTTATTGGTCCAGTTGTCAAGGATGTCGTTTTACTTGGATCCACAATCAACACGCATGGAAGCAGCAGTCAAGAAATCAAATGATGTATTGTATTGAGCAAATCTGCTGCAAAAGACCTCTTTAAAGTGTTAAAAATCGAAGATGTCACTTTGAGGACTAAGGTGTGCCTGACCCAAGCCATAGTATTTTCAGTCACCTCATATGCATGGGAAAGCTGGTCAATGAATAAGGAAAACCGAAGAAGAATTGATGCTTTTGAATTATGGTGTTGGCAAAGGGTATTGACTATACCATGGACTGTCAGAAGAATGAACAAATCTGTCTTGGAATAAGTACAGCCAGAATGCTCCTTAGAAGCAAGTTTGATGAGACGTCGTCTCACATACTTTGGTTATGTTATCAGGAGGATCAGTCCCTACAGAAGGTAAAGTAGAGGGTGAGTAAAAAAGAGGAAGACCCTTAACAAAATGGATTGACACAGTAACTACAGCAATGGGCTTAAACATAGGAACAATTGTAAGGAGCAAATGGGCAGTGTTTTGTTCTGTTGTACACATGGTCAGAACTGACTGGGTGGCATCTGACAATAACAACAACAGAAGCCCAGGAAGGGAAGTGGGGCAAGAAATGGCAAAGCTGACACCAAAAACATTTATGAACTAATGAGATCTCCTAAGTAGCTAATCAAAATTTCAAAAATATTAAAGGAATTATTTTATTGTTGTAAATATGTATGTGAGAAAGCATTTGCCATTTCAACACTGTTTACGTGTACAATTTAGTGACATTAATTGTATTCATCATCAACAATTTTAAAAGGACTCTTTTAAGCATGGGTTTAGAGCTCCAATATATATTACATTATTCACCATAAACTTGAACCTAAGTATATTTTCTTCCTTGAAAAATTAAATACTGATTCTATAATATGTGTATACCTATATTGGAATTTCATACTTAATTTTTTTTTTTAATAATGAGGTATGTGAGGTCTTTATTTCTCTAAATATCTATGGTATTTAAATAGATAGAATTTTAGATGAGGCTGAGACAAAGGCAAAGCATACCCCAGAAAGTTGGAAATCTAATTTATCAAAAGTATCAACTAATTTAGATAACAACCTAAAAAATACTTTGGACACACATGTAAATGAATTATTTGTTTGCTAAGAAATCTCCATCTGCAACCTCTCTACCACTAAGTAGCCACCTTGCTTGTATTTGAATGTTTTGATTGGTGGGGAACTTACTACCTTTGAAGACAGTTTCACTGTTGAAATGTTGTAACACAAACATAGACTGTCCCTGCTTTACAGTCTTAGTTAGAGAAAGCAATGTGTTTAAGGCCAGGAGAACAGAGGCAAAAGAAGGAAAAGAGCGTGAGCTGTGGGAAAAGAAGAGAGCTATGTTTTACCAAAAACAAAATTAAACAACCTCAAACAGTGTACATATGTGTGGCCTTATTAATTTTAAAATTTTAATGTGCATCAATCTATATTTTAATACAGTAAGTTAGAGTGATGGTTCATTTTATGTGTCACCTTGGCCCGTTTATGGTTCCCAGTTGTTTGGCCAAACACTAGTTACTGTCATGGGGCAGTTACTTGTGGTTAAATCAGTTGGCCTTGAATAGAGCAGATTACCTTCCATAATGTAGTCTACTGTAATGTAACCAATCAGTCAGTTGAGGTCATAACAGTATAGGGTGGATCTTAAACCTATTCACTTCTAAGTTATAACAAAACCAAAATAGACATACAGACACATACACACAGGGGAAGACAGACAACATATGAGAATTGTCTACAAGCAAAGGAACACCAAAGATCTCTGGCAGACACAAGAAACTAGGAGAGCGGCTCACAGAAGAAATCAACACAGCTGAGACCTTGATTTGGACTTTTAGACTCCAGAAGTGTTAAAAAATAAATCTGTTCTTTAAAGTCTCCTACTTGTGGTATTTCTGTTACAGCAGCACTAGGCAACTAAGATAGCTATAGTGGTCACCACAGACCTCCTGCCTAATCGTGCCTGGGATAACTTGCATAAGGCAGATTCTCCTGATACACCATCTCCAAAGGATTCCTGACACAAGACTGTGAAAGGCCTCTGGGCTCTGCCTAGGGGAGCAATTGTTTAGTCTCAGGAAAACTCTGGAGCAGACTGAAAGCCTGTATTTCTAAGGTGTAGACAGCACAACAAAAGCCCCAGGATCCCACCCAAGAACCATCCATTGGCCCCAGAAAATACTGTGGGGACAACTCTAGCCAGGTGGACTGAAGGGAGAATTCCTTTGGAGAGTGTAGCTTCAGAGCTCAGAATGTCAAATTAACAAAGGCAGATCTTTACAAAAATCAGCCGTAATTTCAGTCAGTCATCAAACATTATTTGAAAATCCATCTTTATCATGCCAGGATTTGTGCTAGTTATAAAATGATCCACATTTTTATGATAACTTCCTCTCAGTACACCAGAGCCCACAGGTGGACACAATCTAATTATGCTCCTCAGCAGCCCAGGGCATGGGTGATCATTGCATCCCATGGATGAGGAAGCTAATTGAATGGAGCTCATGACTCCAGACTAGGAATAGGACTTTTGTATTCGCCAACTAGATGTTCAGACAACACAATCCTCCTAAATCCTTGCAATACTGGATCAACTAGTAAAATGAATGTTTGTAGTAATTTTCATGGAAACAGATATCATGCCTTGCTCTCAGGGCTTAGTGTCTGTTTAATTTTCACCCATATATAGGTGTCATTGAGTTATCTATCTCAAGCTGTATTTTCCCTTAGGTCTAAAAATATATCTTGTTAAATGAACTGAGGACATTTTTCATTGGGGAAAATGCAGTTTTTTTTTAACGTTAGGGAGGTGTTACTTTAATAATCATGTTTATTTTTGGTTGTTTTTTTTTTTTCTTTCAACAGCTGGCAAAGGATTAAATTCAGCTATCATAAAGATGCAGATCAAAGTGGCAATTATCCAAATTTGGTTTTTTCTTTACCGCTCTACCTTTCCTGGAAGGTGGAATTATTTTCCTACATTGTGCACGTTCTCCCCACCCTATATATATTTCTATTAAAGAGTTAATGTACATATTCTTATTGCATCTCTTATTTTTGGGGGGAGGTGGTAATTAGTGTAAACAGGAGTCCTTTGGTGGCAAAAATGTTAAGCGCTAGACTACTAGCCAAAACTGGCAGTTCAAACCCACCCAAAGTTGCCTTAGAAGACAGGCCGGGCAATATGCTTCCAAAAAGTCACAGCCTTTAAAACCACATGGAGCAGTTCTACTCTGTACACATGCGGCGGCCATGCCTTGGAATGGGCTAGAGGGCAACTGACAACAACAAAAATCAATGTAAACAGACCTATTTCTTCTTTTTATTTTTGTATTTTTTTTTTAAATTGTACTTTAGATGAAGGTTACAGAATAAAGTAGCTTCTCGTTCAACAGTTAGTACACAAATTGTTTTATGACATTGGTTAACAAACCCACGACATGTCAAGAGTCTCCCTTCTCGACCTTGGGTTCCCTGTTACCAGCTTTCCTGTCCCCTCCTGCCTTCTAGTCCTTGTCCCTGGGCTGTTGTGCCTCTCTAGTCTCATTTTGTTTTATGGCCTTGTCTAATCTTTGGCTGGAGGATGAACCTCAGGAGTGACTTCATAACTGAGCTAAAAGGGTGTCTGGAGGCCATACGCTTGGGGTTTCTCCAGTCTCTGTCAGGCTACTAAGTCTGGTCCTTTTTTATGAGTTAGAATTTTGTTCTACATTTTTCTACAGTTCCGTCCAGGACACTAGGTTGTGATTCCTGTCAGAGCAGTAAGTGGTGGTAGCCGGGCACCATGTAGTTGTACTGGACTCAGTCTGGTGGAGGCCATGGTAGAAGTGGTCCATTAGTCCTTTGGACTAATCTTTCTCTTGTATCTTTAGTTTTCTTCATTCTCCCTTGCTCCCGAAGGGGTAAGACCAGTGGAATATCTAATGGATGCTCACAGGCTTTTAAGACCCCAGACGCTACTCACCAAGGTAGAATGTAGACAATATTCTTTATAAGCTATGTTATGCCAATTGAGGGGATGTCCCGAGACCATGTTCCCCACAGCCCTCTGTCCAGCAATTCAGTCCCTCAGGGAGTTTAGATGTGTCTATGGAACTTCTATGACCTTGCCTTGTACAACTTGTGCTGGCTTCCCCAGTACTGTGTACTGTCTTACCCTTCACAAAAGTTACCACCTATCTATTGTAAACAGACCTATTTCTGATGCAGATTCTTAGATTAGTTTTTCCTAAATGAAAGTCACAGACAGCTTCTGTTGTGACCCTGACTAAAGGAAGGGAAGATCTCCCCTGTAATAAACACTCTTTGTTCTTCTTCCCCTCCCTCCCTTACCATGTGAGAACTGAAATAGGATTCACTGAAGACAGCCAGGAAGTTTTCACAAGACACCTGGTGACCTGGTCCTTAATCTAAAAGATAGTATTTTCAAATCTAGAGTTGGTTGAATGTAAGAAAACTAGAATCTGAGGCCAGTTAATTTTATCATAAGATACTTGCCGACTACTGCAAATTGACTTTACGTCAAGCAAAGCCATCAATCAATAAGTGAACAAAAAGGACAAAAATTGCATTTCTAAGGGAAAGAATATACTCACAGCTGAAGAAAATAGTGTGGTTGAGTTTTGAATGGTATTGCAAATTTCATATTTCAAATTTCAAAATAATGCAAGGGATTGTTTTGGACTCCACCCACCAACCAATCTACCAACTAACCAACCAACCAACCAACCAACCAGTTGCCATCAAGTCAATTCTGACTCATGTGTTGTGAAGTAGAGGAGCTGTACTCCATGGGATTTTCATGACTGTGACATTTTGGAAGATTATGAGGGCTTTCTTCTGAGGTGCTTCTGGGTGGGTTCAAACTGCTAAGCTTTTGATTAGTAGCTGAGCACTTAACTGTCTGTGCCACCCAGGGAATTCGCCCCTCCCTAATTTTGTAGGCTGAAGGAACTTCTACCCATGGTGTAATCAAGGCCCCATTAACCTGCATTCTGTCACAGGGGCAGTGGTCAGGCAGACTGAGAATCACCAAACTGCCTTGCAACCATTTCTTAAGGGCATTCTGGGCAGCTGCTCTCCAGAAGAAGACATGGACTTCGGAGCAATTCCTGAGTTTAAATTCCAGCTTTCCCATTTATTAGCACTGTGACCTTAAGCCAGTTATCTCTCTAAGCCTCAGTTTCTTCATCTGTAAAATGGGGGTTGTAAAGCTTATTTCAGAGAATTTCAACAATTAATTTTTTCTAAAAATGCACATAACATGCCCAGCACACGCATACTCATTCAGGGTCCTCAATAAAAAAAGGTTTTGACAGATAGTCTGACTAGCCAATGTAACCAACTAAATAAAAGTGCAGCATGAATTACTAGTTGTGTTTTAATGTGTTAGAGCATTACTAAATTTTACAGCTAAACTATTTCTGAGAGAACATCTAATTCAAACCCTTTATTTGACAGGTAGGGAAAAAAACAAAAAAAATCCAGGCAGAAGAAGTGACTTTTCTAAGGATTTACAACTCCTAAGTGGCAGCTTTAATCCCCGATCCAAGGTTTTCTGACTCTAAATTCACTTTTTCTTCTACCACACTATGCCTATGGCAACACACTGAAGAAAATAAAGTCAACATTCATAATATGTATTTAGAATTACAGTATTTTATGTTGCTGGAAGCAATACAGTCATTTTAACGAAAACATCAAATTGTCTCTAATCCTCAGATACTTAGAGGATACTTTCATGCAAGAATTCCCATGGATTAGACCACCTAATTTTCTAATAGTAGGTTTTCAAATTTCTACTAGTGTGTAGATACAGGTTTGTCTTTTTAAGGGACTAACTCTTTCTGAGCAGTTTATTTCTCTAAGGTTAAATTCCCACCCTTCATACCCTTTCTGGTAAAGAAGAAGATACACTGTTTTCACTTCAAATTTAGTACCTTTATCCGTAGATTCGCACTGTCAAACAATTACCCAACAGCTATTCTTAGCTTCTTAGAGACTGGCTGGTAAATTCTCATGTGTAGTAATTAGCTAATAATTTGTTTTTGTTAGCTGCTGTCTAGTTGGCCTTCAACTTCAGGTGACCCCGTGGACAATGGAACAAAATGCTGCCCCTGCATGATTGGTTGTGGATTGGACCACTGTGATCCATAGTGTTTTCATTGGCTGATTTTTCAGAAGTAGATCACCAGGCCTTTCTTCCCAGTTGGTCTTAGTCTGATAGTTCTGCTGAAATCTGTTCAGTATCCTAATAACATACAATCGTCCAACTGACAGGCAGGTGGTGGCTGTGAATGAGGTGCATTAGACAGAAATCGAACCTGGGTCTCCCTTACGGAAGTGAAAATTCTATCACTGAACCACCAGTGCCCTTAACTATGAGTAACCATCTTTTATTCCACTTACACATTTCCCTCTTCCATTTCTCCTTCCCTTCAGCCTCAAATCCAATGGATTTGCCTTTACAACTATTGAATCAAGTAGTTATTCTTTATTTTTTTATGTGTTCAGGTTTTTTTTTGATCCAAGTGACCAGGTAATGCCTTTTAAACAATCATCAGAAAAGCTTCAGTTCAGCTTCCTGTGGGCTTCCTTTAACCACACATCCTCTGGACTCATTAATTCTTATCTGTGACAAAAGATGCTGCCCCACATTTCCTCTCCAGCTGAGGCTTTGGCCCAAGACCATCCAAAGAACTACCACTTTTGAGTGTGTTCCAAGCTGAAGTCTTGGCAGCAATCAAAGCCACGCCAAGGACAGAGAGTTGATGAGTCCTCGGGTCACCAGGGCTTTCTCCAGAAGGAAGCTGGAGATACTGTGACGACATGGACACAGGATTTATAAGGTGGAGAGGCTGACCAGAGCTGTGTGAAGGACATAGATTCTGTCACAAGTACTTAAGGGCTGCGCTCTAACTCTGGCAGCCTCTGCTGAGATACAAGTGTGCTGAGAAAATGTCAACATTCAAGATCTTGGTAAACTCAAGCCAATAAATGTTTGAAAACTTTTTACTCTCACTCATCTCTCTTCATTCACATTGTCATGCTCCCTTCACAAGTGGATTTTGACACATGTTGGAAATGAGTAGATGAGAGAAAATCAGTAATCTAGTTGCCGCCCAGTCAATTTCCACTCATGGTGTCCCCATGTGCAGAACTGTGCTCTGTAGTGTTTTCAATGGCTAATTTTATGGAAATAGATTATTAGACTTTTCTTCTGAGGTGCCTCTGAATTGACTGGAACCTCCAACCTTTTGGTAAGCAGCAGAGCACATTAATATTTTGTACAACCCCAAGACTCCAGATAGACAAAAAGGACTCTCAAATTTATTGAGTACCTATTATTAGAATTGCAGAGTTTTAGCGCTTTCCTTGATCTTAGGCCCACCCTGCACTTCTATGCTGCTGAGACTGGTACTATGCTATGCTCTGTGTGACTGTCATATAGCTAAAGGTAGCTTTCTGCAATGAATGTTTTGCTTCTGGGCCCACACCGTATGCACTGTGCGGAAGTAAGGCAGTAATTAGCAAATGCTAGATAATTGTGAGTCAACAATTTTTCTTTCTTATTTTTTTTAAGACATATATTATTTTACATAAAGATGGTACGAGTACAGAGTGAAAGCCCCTGGATATTATTTCCTAGAGTAGTCTGTACTCCAGGAAATTATAAGCATCCAATTGAGAAACATAAACTATCAGCTGACTTGACACCACTTCATTTCAATACTATTAAGCCTGCCCAAGGTTATAATAAAAATAAAGCAATTTTCCCTAAAACAGAGAAACATTTCAAACAAAACAAAGAGGCCATTTTGCAGTACATAAATAACGGTGCTTTTATGCACATACGTGTTTGCCTATTAAGACACTTTGATCAAAAGGTGTCTCCCAGGCAATGAGAAAAGTATTTAATGAAACTCCATGTTATTCTGATGTGACTTTTTTTTTTTTTTTTCGGTCCTGGAGATGTAAATCCATGAGGTGGCCAGAGAAGAAACACGTTGACTGATAAGACTGGAATCATTGTTGACAACTTTTTCAGAGAAATTATTAAGGGGTCTGCCTGCTTAAAGTTAAACAATCAGAAATAAAAGGGAGGTGAATTGTTAGACCCATAGTTGCTAAATGATTGGCAAGTATATTTAAGCATAATAGTCATTTTGCTGGCTTTTCCAGCACTCGTTTTTCCTTTCCAGCATCCCTTGATTCTTGAGAATTTGGGGATCCACTGAGAGCATTCTGTTCTCTTGCACAGAGTGATTGGTTCAGGACTGGGCAGGTGACATCGACTACCTCTGAACTTTTCCTCAGAATGCTGAGTCAAGAGCAAGCCTTTCCCACTGCCGACACAAATGATAAGGATGCAGCCCAGGTTGCTGCTGGCAGCCTTCTCAGCCTCATAAGGCTAGATCTTGCCAAAATGAAGAAATACGGAAGAATTTGAGCTGGAAAGAGAGCAAGGAAACTGAGTATTTGTCACCTATTTTAAGTCACTAGATTAAGTATTAGTTGAAAATAGCACTATTGGGGATGTTTTGGGCCCATAAATCACTAAATTCCCTTTCTTTCTTAAACCAGTTTTAGTCAGGTTTTCTGTTTCTTCCAACTGAAGGCATCTTAATAAACCCTTGAGTAAGTCAGTATAATGACCCTGAACCATGCCCCACATCCCCAATTCTACCTTTTTAAGTACTATCTTGAACTCATAAAGATAACCAGCTGCCAGAACCCAGCTGGTTAGAATCCTTCTTAGAGGTCAGTGCTCTACAGAGATTAGAGTGCCTGGCCGGAGATCATTTTGTCTCTATTTAGATTCTGCTGCTGGAGAAATAGCCAAGATATCAATGTGCTCACGTCCCTAGGCCTCACAGGCTGATGGGCCTATCTGCAGGGCAGGAACAGCCAAAAGAGAAAATTAAGCAAGAAGCTAATGAAGAGCTAGAGGAGAACCAGGAAATAGAGGATTTGAAAATAAAATAAATTTGGAAAGAAAACAGTAAATCCAGTTATTCAGTAGGGAGAGAGACTCTACTTAAGACTTTGTAAAGAGGAGTCTAGCTTCCCAAGCGAAGATTATGTCCCATGACTCAAAGAAATCACAACTAGGTTGCCAAATCTTCTCACATTGGAAACTCAGTCCTACCCCATCTTAACAGTGACTTTAAGGAATATATGGAATGAGTCGGAATCGACTCAAGGGCAATGGGTTTGGTTTTTTTTTTGGTTTTTTTTTTTTTTTGCTTTATAGAGAGTTACGTGTGCTTCCTAAGTTTTCAACTTCCTTGAACAAGAGGATGAAAGAAAGAGCCAACCAAAGGGATATGAAAAGTAATAATTGTAGTCTTCAGGGAGAACCCCCTAAGTAGATTTGCTAGAACTTTGAGCCCCTGGAGCTCCCACCCTTCCCTTGGAAAGCCCCCAAGGCATCTCCCATTCTCTCTTCATCACCATTAAATGATGGCACTTAATTGATTCTAATTCTAAAATAGTGTTGTCTGTCTCAGTTTATTATGACTTTCAGTTACCAGGAAATTGAGAAGTTTGTGCAAGTTATTTTTCCAGGAAGCTATTTAATTTACCTTCTTTCTTAAAGAAACAAAAAAACCAAAAAGCAACTTTTGCAATCTGAGTACATAAGAAGAGATACTAATTAATTTTAGACTTACTGAAATGAAATGTGCATGTAACCACTGAAAAATTAAAGATGGTATATATAATAACTAGTAGAGGGAAAAAGGAAAGAGAAAAAAAAATCAATTCAATAAAAGAAAGGTAAGAATAAAAAAACAAAGAAAATAAATGACAAAATAAGATGATGTAAATAATTAAGAATATTAGTGATTATAATAAATATGAATGAATTAAACTCACTAGTTAAAATACAATATTAGAAAATTAGGTTTTAACAAATTCAGCTATATAGTGTTTATAAAGCACACACCCAAAATATAATGACAAAAAAAGACAGAAAGTAGAGAAATAAATAAAAAATACACCAGAAAATTATTGTTGTTGTTGTTAGGTGCTGTCAAGTCGATTCCAACTCATAGCTATCCTATGTACAACAGAACAAAATACTGCTCAGTCCTGCATCGTACTCACAATGATTGTTATGCTTCAGCCCATTTTTGCAGCCGCTGTGTCAATCCATCTCATTGAAGGTTTTCCTCTTTTTCACTGACTCTCTACTTTACCAAGCATGACATCTTTCTTCGGACACTGGTCCCTCCTGATAACATGTCCAAAGTAGCTGAGACAAAGTCTTGCCACCCTCGCTTCTAAGAAACATTCTGGCTGTACTTCTTCCAAGACAAATTTATTCCTTCTTCTGGTAGTCCATGATATATTCAGTATTCTTTGCCAACACCATAATTCAAATGCATCAATTTTGCATCAGTCTTTCTTATTCATTGTCCAGCTTTCCGATGCATATGAGGCAACTGAAAACACTGTGGTTTGGGTCAGGTGCACCTTAGTCCTTAAAGTGACATCTTGACTTTTTAACCTTTTAAAGCGGTCTTTTCCAGCAGATTTGCCCAATGTAATACATCTTTTGATTTCTTGACTGCTGGTCCATAGGCATTGATTGTGGATCCAAGTAAAATGAAATCCTTGACAATTTCACTCTTTTCTCAGTTTATCATGACAGTGTTTATTGGTCCATTTCTGAGGATTTTGTGTTCTTTATATTGAGGTGTAATCCATACTAGAGGCTGTAGTCTTTGATCATCATCAGTAAGTGCTACAAGTCCTCTTCACTTTCAGCAAGCAAGGTTGTGTTACCTGCATAATGTAGGTTGTTAATGAGTCTTCCTCCAATCCTGATGCCGCATTCTTCTTCATATAGTCCAGTTTACCAGATTATTTGCTCAGCATACAGATTGAATAAGTATAGTGAAAGGATAAAACTCTGACACACACCATTCCTGACTTTAAACCATACAATATCCCCTTGTTCTTTTCAAACGACTGCCTCTTGATCTATGTACAGGTTCCGCATGAGCACAATTAAGTGTTCTAGAATTCCCATTTTTCACAATGTTATCCATAATCTGTTATGATCCACACAGCAGAATGCTTTTGCATAGTCAATAATACATAGGTAAATATCTTCATTGTGTTCTCTGCTTTCAGCCGGGATCCATCTGACTTCAGCAAAGATATCCTTTGCTGCATGTCCTCTTCTGAATCTGGCTTGAATTTCTGGCAGTTTCCTGTCAATGCACTGCTGCAATTGCTTTTAAATGATCTTCTCCAAAATTTTACTTGCATTTGATATTAATGATATTGTTCGATAATTTCCACATTCTATTGGATCACCTTTCTTTGGAATGGGTACAAATACGGATCTCTTCCAGTTGATTGGCCAGGTAGCAGTCTTCCAAATATCTTGGCATAGACGAGTGAGTGCTTCCAGTGCTGCATCTGCTTGTTAAAACACCTCAGTTGATATTCTGTCAATTCCTGGAGCCTTGTTTTTCACCAATGTCTTCAGTGCAGCTTGAACTTCTTCCTTCAGTACCATCAGTTCTTGATCATATGCTACCTCGTGAAATGGTTGAACATCGACCGATTCTTTTTTGGTACAGTGACTCTCTGTATTCCTTCCATCTTTGCTGCTTCCTGTATTGTTTAATATGTTCCCCGTAGAATCCTTCAATATTGCAACTCAAGGCTTGAATTTTTTCTTCAGTTCTTTCAGCTTGAGAAATGCTGAGCGTGTTCTTCCCTTTTGGTTTCCTAACTCTAGGTCTTTGCACATGTCATGATAATACTTTATTTTGTCTTCTCGAGTCACCCTTTGAAATCTTCTGTTCAGTTCTTTTACTTCATCATTTCTTCCTTTCTCTTCAGTCTCTTCTGACATACATTTTGGTCTTTTCTTTCTCTTGCATCTTTTTAATAACCTCTTGCTTTCTTCATGTATGACGTCCTTGATGTCATTCCACAACTTGTCTGATCTTCAGTCATTAGTGTTGAATGTAGCAAATCTTTTCTTGAGATGGTTTGTAAATTCAGGTGGGATATACTCAAGGTTGTACTTTGGCTTCGTGGACTTGTTCTAATTTTCTTCAGCTTCAACCTAGACTTGCATATGAGCAATTGATGATCTTTCCCACAGTTGGCCCTTGGCCTTGTTCTGACTGATGATATTGAGCTTTTCCATCGTCTCTTTCCACAGATGTAGTCTATTTGATTCCTGTGTATTCCATCTGGTCAGGTCCACACGTATAGTTGTCGTTTATGATGTTGAAAAAAAGGTATTTGCAATGAAGAAGTTGTTTGGTCTTGTAAAATTCTATCATTCGATCTCTGGCGTCATTTCTATAAACAAGGCCATATTTTCCAACTACCAATCCTTCTTTGTTTCCAGCTTTCGCATTCCAGTCACCAGTATTTATCAATGCATCTTGATTGCATGTTTGATCAATTTCAGACTGCAGAAGTTGGTAGAAATCTTCAATTTCTTCATCTTTGGCCTTAGTTGTTGGTGCATAAATTTGAATAATAGTCGTATTAACTGGTTCTCCTTGTAAGCATATAGATATTATCCTATCACTGACAGTGTTGTACTTCAGGATAGATCTTGAAATGTTCTTTTTGACGATGAATGCAACACCATTCCTCTTCAAGTTGTCATCCTGGCATAGTAGGCCATATGATTGTCTGAATCAAAATGGCCAATACCAGTCCATTTCAGCTCACTAATGCCTAGGATATTGATGTTTGTGTGTTCCATTTCATTTTTGACGATTTCCAATTTTCTTAGACTCATACTTTGTACATTCCACGTTCCAATTATTAATGGATGTTTGCAGCTATTTCTTCTCATTTTGAGCCATGCCACATCGACAAAGGAAGATCCCGAAATTTTGACTCCTTCCACGTCCTTAAGATTGACTCTACTTTGAGGGGGCAGCACTTCCACAGTCGTCTTTTGAGTGCCTTCCAACCTGAGGGGCTCATCTTCTGCCACTACATCAGACAATGTTCTGCTGTTATTCATAAGGTTTTCACTGGTTAATTCCTTTCAGAAGTAGACCACCAGGTCCTTCTTCCTATTCTTCCTCAGTCTGGAAGCTCAGCTAAAACCTGTCCACCATGGATGGCCCTGCTGCTATTTGATTACCAGTGGCATAGCTTCTAGCATCGCAGCAACATACAAGCCCTCACAGTACAACAAACTGACAGGCGTGTGTGGGTCTCAAGTTGCAATAGTGAAGGATTCTATGGGCAAAATATTAAAAGACGCAGGAAGCATCAAAAGAAGATGGAAAGAATACACAGAGTCACTGTACCAAAAACAATTAGTCGATGTTCATCAATTTCAGGATGTGGTATATGATCAGGAACCTACGGTACTGAAGAAAGAGGTCCAAGTTGCACTGAAGACATTGGTGAAAAACAAGGCTCCAGGAATTGACGGAATATCAATTGAGATGTTTCAACAAGTGGATGCAGTGCTAGAAGTGCTCCCTTGCCTATGCCAAGGAATTTGGAAGACAGCTACCTGCCCAACCAACTGTAAGAGATCCATGTTTACGTGTTCCTTTTCATTTTCGATGATTTCTAATTTTCCTAGATTCATACTTCATACATTCCACTTTCCTGTTATGTTTACAGCTGTTTCTTCTCATTTTGAGTCATGCCACATCAGCAAATGAAGGTCCCAAAAGCTCGACTCCATCTACGTCATTAAGGTCAACTCTACTTTGAGGTGGCAGCTCTTCCCCAGTCGTATTTTGAGTGCCTTCCAAGGAGGGGTACTCATCTTCTGACACTGTATGAGACAATGTTCCACTGCTATTCATAAAGTTTTCAATGGCTAATTTTTTCAGAAGTAGACCACCAGTTCCTTCTTCCTAGTCTATGTTAGTCTTGAAGCTCAGCTGAAACCTGTCCACCATGGGTGACCCTGCTGGTATTTGAATACTGGTGGTATAGCTTCCAACATCATAGCAATGTGCAAGCCACTACAATATGACAAACTGACAGAAGCATGGGGTAGAAATTTATCAAGAAATATTAACATCAACCGAGATAAACTTTTAAGAAAATGTACTACCAGGGATGAAGAGACTTATTGCATTATTATAAATGGAACAAGTCACCAAGGAAGCATAATGATCTTGGATTTGTGTACACAGGACAAGTTAGCCTCAAGATGGAAAATAAAATTAATAGAATTGCGAGGAAAAATTGAAAGAACTATTTCTCACAATAATGGGAGATTTTAGATATATCTTTCAAAATGGTAGACTTAAAAAGACAAAGAATTAGTAAGGTTAAACAATATTTGAGAAAGCCAATTACCAACCTTAATCTTATGGACATGGAGAATTTACTGATTAGAGAATATACAATATTTTTAAGCACACCTTGAACAGTTATATTCTGAGTGGAATCTTCCCTTTCTAATAATTTTCCAATTGTTTATATTCCTCTATATTGATTTAAATAAATTGCCCTGAATTGAAAGGGTAGAATGCATGAACGTGGCTTCTCCAGAATTTCAGTACAGGCAGGCCCCGGGTTATGAACGCGATCCGTTCCTAAGTGTGTCTTCAAGTCAAATTTGTAGGTAAGTAGGTACGTCAGTACAGGAGCATACGGTTTTTATTTAGTATTACTTTAGTGCAAGAAAAGGCTCAAAGTCTTTCCAATGATTTTGAAAGCTTCCCATGCAGCAAGTGAAGGTGATTGTAATAAATTTGTTGCAAGTAGGGGTTTGTTCAGTCCTTTTGAAATGAGGGCAAATTTACATAACATTAAAGGGCAAGTAGGACTTGTCTGTAAATCAGAACAAGGTAAGTTTTTGCCCACTGGTTCCCAAATGTAGTTGAACATTACAATCATCTAGAGAGCTTGTAAAATACAGATTTCTGGGCCCCACAGACATGTTCTGCATCAAAATCTGTTGGAGGTTATCTTCAGAAGTACGATTCTTATAAGCTCCTAGGTGACTCTGATGTAGGTGGTCAGCTCACCAGCATTTAAACACTATTGCTTTAGCCAAAGAATCTAACCTTCTGAATGAAGGGACATTAGCTTTCACCCCAAATCTGCAGCTAGCTTGCTGCCATAATGATTTACTTAACCTGCAGTGTGTTTTCCAACCTGTGGTGCATTTTCTTCATTTGGAAACTGGTATATAATTATACCTGCTGCTCACATACCAGCCCCACTGAGGTTTTTCCAAGGATAAATTAGATACTTTAGAATTGCAACCTCAAACCACAAAAGTATCGAACTATTTGCAAGAAAATTTCCTCTCACTTCTCCAAACAATTATTTGGGGATTTTTGTTTTGTTTTTGTTTTTTTATGATATTTGAAATGATGAAGAGAAGTAAACAGATCATCTCTATGACTGGTTTTAGGTCAAGACTTGATCTCAACTTGCCCATTCTGAAACAGAAATGATGTGACTGGCAGGGTAAGATATCTGCCAAAGAAGGATCAAGTAGCTAATGTAGTGACCAATACATATATACCTCAGAAATACACATATTATATGGAGTGTATATAATCTGAAAAAACTTGGAATGCAGGGGTTGGTTTTAATGTGTCTGTTCTGCAGTGAAAAAATTCACCAATTTAATCATCTGTATAAAGATTTACCAAGACAAGATAAAATTAGATGTGTCTTTTACGTAAGATGTCACTTGGAATGATTGGTTTCCAAATCTTAACCTTTTTTCAGGTTGCAAAATGGTATAATTCCCAAGGGAGATGATTACGTGATTCCTCAGCTGTCAACATCACCTTGTTTCTATTTTGCTTACACATATTGAGGGAAGGACAAGGGGAATAGAACAATGTAATACCGCAAGATGAAGAATACCTGGTGTTAAAGAAAGGAACAAAACAGGAGACAGCCCAGATATCAAGGATAACATGGGTCATTCTGAGCTATGACTTTATGAAGAGAAACTGTGATATTACAAAGATTGCAATTACTAGTGGTGGATTTTCCCAAACAAGAGAGGATTGCAGGACCCTGCTGAAGGTTTCTATTCACATGCTAGCAGGCAGTAACACATTTCAGAGTGACGTTTTCAACAAGCGAATATAGGTAGAAAACTCATCACCCCTAGTGAGGTGTGGTACTTGAGCACAGATACCAGGTCCAGATGGAGTTCTGTGCTCAAGCTAACAACTTTGCCATTTATAAAACTGAGCCATCAGATGTGAATAAGATCTTAATGTTGTTTTCCTTCCAAGTAACTCTCAAGAGTTGAGAAATTAATCTGTTGTTTTTTGCTTTGAAGCTGAAATCTGCAGATTGCAAAAATTGAGACTGGTAGCCTCTTTTCATTTCTTTCTTTATGCTCTTATATAACATAGAAAGCATTCCCAGAAATAGATGATACAATTTTCACATCAAAGGTACAGAATAAAATTCCTGCATATTTAAAAAAAGTTTTATCCTTTGAGAAGGAATAACGTCAATTGGCTACTCTCCAACAATGAAATTTCCCCTGGAGTCCTCGATGATAAGAAAGTATACAACGAGTAAAGAAATGTATTCAAAGGCAACAGAATGCCCAAGGAAAAGATAACTTCATAGTCCACTGTTTCTTCCAATAGTACATTGTTACTGTTGCTAGCTGCTGTTGCATCGACCCCTGACTCATGGCTGCCCGTGCACAACAGAACAGAACACCGTCTGGTCCTGCACAATCCTCATCATCAGTTGCAGATGGGACTGTTGCGAACCATAGGGTTTTCACTGGCTGATTTTCAGAAGCAGATTGCCAGGCCTTTCTTCCTAGCACATTTTTGTCTAGAAGCTCCACTGGAACCTGTTCAATATCATAGCAACACACAAGCCTCCACTGACAGAGAGGTGATAGCCATGAATGAAGTACATTGGCTAGGAATGAAACCAGGTCTCCCACATAGAAGGGGAGAATTCTATCACTGAACCACCAAAGCCTCTTTCAATAGTATACTACCACAAAAAGCTCTATTTTAGAGAATATAATAATAATAACAGAATTAATAGTTATTACTATTATTATTGTTGTTACCATATAACAAATTGTCTAATAGAAATGTACAGTATTTTAGAGAAAGTAGAAAAGAGAAAGCACTTAATCCTTCTTAGTAGATGGGGAAGGAGAAATGAGGATGGATGGATAAAGCGATGATGTTAAGGTCCTTGGGTAGCGAAAATGGTTTGTGCTCAACTGCTAATCAAAAGGTTGGTGATTTGTACCCACCTTGTGGCACTGTGGAAGAAAGGCCTGGGGATCTGCTCCTGTAAAGATTACAGCCAAGGAAATTGAATGGAGAAGTTCTAATCTGTTACATATGAGGTTGCCATGGGTTGGAATCCATTTGAAGGAAACGGGTTTGTTTTTTAATAAGATAGTTATTTTAAAAGGTCAGTTCTAAGTTGGTGAAGAGGCTCCTTTGAGATGTCCAATCTGATTCCTTCTCTCTGAATGTTCCCATCTGACAGCTTGACTTACTGTCAGTAGTACTAATTCTGAGCTACAGAGTCCAAGGTTGAGGCTCAGAGACCCAGTTTTGACCTTAAAGCCTGATTCTGCAATCTGGGTATCTAACCTAGTCCTATGACTCAGCCACCATCTTGAATCTTGATTCTTATAACAACATTCTTTTCTTGTCCTTATGTTGGAGTTTTAGTTTTGATTCAACTGTCCACCACTGAAATATTTTTAATGCTTGAGGTCTGTTCCTGAAAGATCTTCCTTGTATGGGATCTTACTACCTACAGGGAGATGTCCCTGATAGTCGTAGCCTACAACTGTGATTATTACTGGATCCTGGAGCCTATATTATCAATCTTCAACTACATTTTAGAAAATTCTTTGGCTCTGATTTGAAAATAGTTGATATCAGTTGTGGCTCTGGACTGCTACCTCTTGCCTGTGGGGTTGTACATATTGTGGTTCTAGATATTGTGTTTTGCCTATTGGAATGAAATTCTTCCAAGTAGAGATGAGACTGTTCCTTATAGGTTACTGCCTTTAATTAGTTTAGTTTTACTATTTCTAAGAACATGACCCAGCAAAGGAGAGCTAACCAAGAATTATGAACCTCATACTAGGATTCTAAACCAGCTATACCCTATCTCCTTGTTTTGGCCATTCTTCAGCTTCTGCCTTTCTAGCTCAATGAACTGTTGGGTTGATTCTTTCATCTCTTCACCCAGCTGAAAACTGGACTTCAACAATTGTTGTATATCTTTTTGATCACTATCAGACCCTCAACAACCGAAATTGTTCTTTCTCCAAATCCTATCCAGACACAATTCGGACAACCTGGCTCTGAAGGCTTCTGGCTCAACTTCAATGTAGGTGGTGGGGATATTAGATCCTGGATGTCCTAACTCCTTCACAACTGATCATGTATACTTTGCCACCATTATATAACTAATCACCTGTCCTGTTTCTGGCAAATAGAAAGAACTTAATAAAGATATCCACCACTTCTTTATCAGTTTGTCATACTGTGGTGGCTTGTCTGTTGCTGTAATGCTAGGAGGTATGCCACTGGTATTTCAAATACCAGGAGGGTCACCCATGGTGGACAAGTTTCAGTGGAGCAGACTGGGAAGAATTGCCTAGCAAGCTAATTCCAAAAATCAGCCAGTGAAAACCCTATGAATCAAAACAGAATATTGTGCAGTATAGAGCTGGATGATGAGTCTCCTAAGTTGGAAAGCATTACATGAGAGCCATAACAATGGACTCAAACAAAGAGTAGAAAGAATTTTTGTTGCTTAATATTCCAGAGATCAAGATTGCTTCTGTTTGGAGAAACACTGGCCATTTATGTCCTTGAAGTCAGAGAATATATCATACCCTTCTCCTTCCCTATTTTGCATTCTTTTCCCAAATTTGTGGCTCTATGGGCACAAAAGAGCAAAATTTCTTATAAAGCCTCCTGTTGGCACTCCTGTGCCTCAGAACAACAACAACAACAAAAAAAAACTTCAGAAAAATTTCAGAAAAAATTATTTGATATGCCTGAGAAAATCATTTACCTTGCCCATTGACTCAAAACTTACAACAAAAATTTCTAAAGTCCTTTTAAAATCACTAACAGCTTTGGGGCACAGTGAATCATTCCTGAGTGTTCCGTGGCTGGGGAAGGAACTGATGGGGAAAGGAGAAGAGGATGAGAAGCAGAGTTGTGTGGAAAGATTGATTTGATGGCTTATTATTTCAGTGAAGCTCTTTTGTAGCCCGCAATTCACCTGGAGCCCATTCCAAGCTCACATCCTGCAAGAAGCTCCCTTTCACTGCTTCTGCCCCACGGAATTCCTGGGAATTCAACCCTTACTACCTGTCCCAGCCCCTTGGGTCCAGATGCACCCTGACTGCTGTCTATTTTGCTAGTAGTTCTGCATGTATGAGCATAGGGTCTCAGTGAGTGTTGTGCCCACCTCCTTTTCCTCTACCTTGTCTCTCCTCTTAGATGTAAGCTCCATGACAAGAGAGTGATGGCTCAGGTCCTTCAATGTCATGATCACAATTAGTACCCATTAAATATTTGAAGTTAGGGGGCTTATCAGCCACATTTCTTAAAAATATGGATTCTAGAGGCTCTGCTACAGCCTCATATGAGTTGGAATTTCTGGGCGTGGGAAAGACAATAAGCTTTTTAAGAAATACCTTGTGGTGATTCTTAGGCATAAAGAAGTTTGAGAAGCATTCTCTTGGAGAATTGCATTCCCTTCTAGGATTGCATTTAGGACTGTCCTTTGGATTGGAACTAAACCAGAACTGGAAAGGAGATGAGGGAGGTGAATTCTCTCCTTTCATTCTCAACTCCTACCTGCTGAAGTGCAGAGTAAAAGTCTCTATGTGTTTTTAACAAGCCCTTCTACCCACAGAGAGAAACATTGTCTTGGTATGTAATCTGACCCAAAGCAAATTCAAAGATTCTGGGGAACAAAGACTCAATATACATAGCATACATGGATTATCTGTTCTCAAGGAAAATAAATTCAAATATACCTGACATTGAATTGACAAGAATCTTTGTTTGAATTTCAATTTATTGGATGAAAATTAGCCAGAAAAACGCCTGAGCTTTAGAAGACATTTAATAAGTGTTAAGTGAGTGAATGAATATATACAAAAAAGAATCCCTTAGTCTCTCAGGATCAATATTATAATCCTGAGTTACCATTATTCTCTAAATATGCAGGAATATTTGTGAAATAAAGAGTGTTAGTTGGTAGAATTGGGAAAGAACTAGCATTTACTATAATAGCTTTTTATACTATACTTTTGATACCTCTTCTCAATTCTTTGACTCATTTTCTGTGACAGTGCATTAGGTAATTGACTTTCTTATGCTTCATGTTAATCACCTTTAAAATCTCAAAGTCTATAATAATAAAAACGATTATTTAAAATGATGGTTAAGATGTGTACAATCGGGAGAAAATGTTTGAATTTACTATAGAACATTACAATTATGGGAAAATTGGTAAGGAATGTAAGTCTCTTAAAAGATTATTTTGAAAAGCCTATGTAATATGGTATACATCAGCTTTCCTTTGAGTGTTTTCTTCATCCTCACTTTGCTTATTTTGGCACTGATCATTTCCACGTGCTCTCTCCTGGTATTATAGGTCAAAAGAACATAGCTGGTTAAGATCAGTGATAAAGAAAGCCTTTTACTCCTGTAACTACATGCTTTTTTGACCAGTCTCCTTCTTTCTAAAGTATTCCACTCCTTTGTCCTTAGTCATCTGCAGGTAAAGAAAATGAATTTTCATTCCAAATTAATAATAATAATAATACATTGATGATTATCAGAGTACAAAAAAAAATGCTCCCTGTCAATCAAAATTTGAGGTGTTTTTTGAAAAACTTGAAAAGCTGATTCTAAAATATATATGAAATGCAAAAGATATAGCCCAGCCAAGGCAAACTTAAAGAATGAACTTAGAGGATTTATACAACCAGATTTTTAAGACTTACTATAATCTGCAGTAATTAAGGATGATCTGATATTGGCATAAGGATAGATAAATTGATCAAAGAGTAGAATAAAGAGCATGGCATATACAATTATTTGATTTTCAGAAAACAAGCCAATGTAATTTAATGAAGAAAGGAAAGTCTTTTCAATAAATGGTGCTGCAGCAACTGGGTAACTATATTATAAAATAAACTTTGACCTCTACTTCACAGCATACACAAAACTTACTTTACGATGGACCACAGATCTTAACTTAAAAGCTGAAACAAGCAAGCTTCTGGAACTATACTATCTAATACTGTGTCGGCTTATCACTTCTAGCTGTTGAACATTTGAGATGTGCCTAGTCAAAATTGAGACATGCTATAAGTGTAAAATATACACTAAATTTCAAAGACTTAGTAGCAAAAAAAAAAAAAGACTATAACTAGCTCATTAATAATGTCCATATTGATTATATTCTGAAATGATAGTATTTTGATATGAGTTAAACAAAATATATTATTAAAATTAATTTCATCTATTTCTTTTTACTTTTCTTTTAATGTCGCTACTAGAAAATTTGAAATTATATATTTGTCTCATGTTAGTGGCTCATATGATATTTCTATTGGACATTCCTGCTGTAGGAGAAAGCATGGGAAAATATCTACAAGTCCTTGGGAAAGGCGCGCACACACACACACACACACACACACACACACACACACACACACTAACAATATAGGGAAAAAATTATAACTTAGACTTCATCAAAATTAAAAATTTCTGTTCATTAAAAGACATAATTAAGAAAGTGAAATGGCAACACACATACTGGGAGAAAATATTTCAATACGTGTGCCTAACAAAGGGCTTGTATACAGAACACAGAACTCTACAAATCAATAAGAAAAAGTCAAGCAACCATAAAGGGGGGCAGGGGATGGGGAAAAGACTCAGAGATGGATACATATAGAAAGAAGATATCCAAATGTCCAATAAGCATATGAATAAGTGTTTTAACGTCATTGGCTATGACGAAAATGCAAATTAAAACCACAGTAAGTCCATACAAATATAGTCAACTGATTTTTGACAAAACCACCAAGGCAATTTATTCAATGAAGAAAAATCTTTTAAACAAATAGTGCAGGAACAATTGGATATTGCAGTGGGCAGAATAATGGCCCCTCAAAGATATCCACACCCTAATTTCTAAAACATATGAATATGTTATATAACATGCCAAAGAGGAATTAAGATTACAGATGGAACTAAAGTTGCAAATCAATTGATCTTAAAATAGGAAGATTATTCTGGATTACCCAGGTGGACCCAATGTAATCACAAGAAACCTTAAAAGTGGAGGAAGGAGGAATGAGAAGGTGCAGAATGAGAAGGACTCACTATGATGTTACTGGCTTTGAAGATGGAAGAATGGGACCATAAGGCTAGGAATACGGGTAGCCTCTAGAAGGTGGGAAAGGCAAGGAAATGGATTCTCTTCTAGAGTCTCCAGAAAAAGAAAAAAAATTAGCCTTACTGGTACCATGGTTTTTACCCAGTGAGACATATTTCAGACTCCAGAACTAGAAGACAATAAGTATTATAGCAGCAATAGAAAACTAACATAGGCATCTACATGCCAGAATAAAATAAAAAATAAAAAAAAGGAAGCTAGGCACAGACCTTAAATCTGTCATAAAATTAACCCAAAATGAATCATAGATGTAAAAGTAAAATGCAAAACTACAAAACTTCCAAAAGAAAACTTAGGAGAAAATCTGTAAGACCTTGGGTTTGGTGATAATATTTTAGATGAAACACCAAAAGTATGATTCATGAAAGAAAAAAAAAATTGATGTTTTGACTTTAGTAAAATTAACAACTTCTACTCTGTGAAAGAAATTGTTTAGGGGAAGGAAAAAATAAAACCACAAATTGGGAGTAAATATTTGCAGAACACATATCTGATAAACAACTTCTAACTAAAATATACAAAGAATTCTTAAAACTCAACAACAAGAAAACAAACAACCCAAATTAAAAATGGGCAAAACAGACATCTCACCAAAGGAGCTATACAGATGGAAAATAAGCATATGAAAAGGTGCTCTGCATCATTAGATAACTGCAAATTAGAACAATAATGAATTACCACTGCACATTTGTTACCCAAAACCAAAACAAACCAAAAAGCTGTTGCCGTCAAGTTGATTCTGACTCATAGCGATCCTACAGGACAGAGTAAAACTGTCCCATAGGGTTTCCAAAGAGCAGTTGGTAGATTCGAACTGCTGACCTTTTTGTTAGCAGAGAAACTCCTAACCTCTGTCCCAGCAGGGCTCCACACACTTATTAGAACGGCTAAAATCTAAAAAATTGACAATATCAATTCTGGAGATGATGCTGAGCAACAAGAACTCTCATTCATTGCTGGGAATGTGAAATGGGACAACCTCTTCGGAAGACAGTGTTGTATTTTCTCACTCAGCTCACCACTGTTTTACCATATAATCCAGCAACCATGCTTCTAGGAATTTACACAATTTATTGGAAAACTTGTGGCTACACAAAAACTTGCACACAAAGTGGCTTTGTTTATAATTTTCTAAAACTGGAAGCAATCAAGATGTTCTTCAGTAGGTGAATGGGTAAGCAAACTGTGGTACATGCATGCAATGGAGTGCTAATCAGTGATAAAAAGGACTAGCTATCATGCTATCCAAGACATGAATGAATTATAAATGCATATTGCTAAGTGAAAGAAGTCTGTCCAAAAAGACTACATACTGTATTATTCCATTCATATGACATTCTGGAAAAGAAAAAACTATAGAGATGGTAAATAGATCAATGGTAAGGATTGAATAGGTGAATGTATAAGGAATTTTTTAGAACAGTGAAACTATTCTGTGTGATACTATAGTGGTAGATTCATGACACTATGAAATTGTCAAAACCCATAAAGCTTTGTACAAAGAGTGAACACCACCCTTTGTACATATATGCAAATTAAAAAAAAATACGTTTAGGAGGTTGAGATATCTCAGGATAGAATGCAGAATGTGACAAAAAGAATCTAAATGTATTACAGATGTATGAAATAACCTCATTGAAGAGGTGGGGGAAAAGGTGTTGATGCAAGTAACTTTGGAAACAAGTGTAGATACTCCCACCTCAAGGAGGTGGAGCACAACTGTCCCCTCCTTAATTACGGGCTACACACAATAAAGTCCTTCCAAAGAATATAGTATGGAAAGATAGACAAATAGAGTAATTTTATAGTGGGTTAACCTGACAAACACTGTCTCTGTCAGGCTATCAAGATCAACATCAACTGCGATAAGTAACATTGATAGCATGCACCCTTGATGTGATGTGATGAGAATGGAATTTTACCTTGGTAATCTTCTTCCCCAAAATGCATTACCCAATCTAATCATGAGAAAAACAGTAGAAAAATTCCAACTGAGGAATCTTCTA
Organism: Trichechus manatus latirostris; assembly: GCF_000243295.1. Classification (NCBI taxonomy): domain Eukaryota; kingdom Metazoa; phylum Chordata; class Mammalia; order Sirenia; family Trichechidae; genus Trichechus; species Trichechus manatus. The sequence continues at coordinate 10,840,377 of NW_004444010.1, forward strand.
CAAGATATCTTCTCAGTACTTCTCAAAACTGTTAGGATCATCAAACACTGGGAAAGTCTATGAAACTGTCATAGCCAAGAGGAGCCTAAGGAGGCGTGACAATTAAATGCAATGTGGTATCCTGGATGGGAGCCTGAGACAGAAAAAGGGCATTAGATGAAAACTAAGGAAATCTAAAGTATGGACTGTGGTTAATAATAACGTATCAGTCATGACAAATGTTTCATACCAATGTAAGATGGTAATAATAGCAAAAACTGGGTGTGAAATATATGCGAACTCTCTGTGGTATCTTCGCAATTTTTCTGTAAATCTAAAACTATTCTAAAATTAAAAATCTATTTTAAAAAAGTGAGCTACCACTTCATTCCCACTAATATGGCTAATATTTAAAGGATTAGCATAACAAGTATTGACCAGGATGTGGAGCAACTAGAATTTTTACACTTTGCTGGTGGAATGTAAACGTACAATCACTTTGGAAAACAGTTTGGCAGTTGCTAGTAAGATAAACATACAGCCACCCTAAGAATCAGAAGTTCTAATCCTAAGTATCTACCCAAGAGAATAAAGGCTTATGTTCTCAAAAAGACTTAAACAAAAATTTTCATAGAAAATTCATAAATTAAAATAACACAAATGTCCATCACAGAAAAGTGGAGAAACAAATTACAGCATATTTCTAAAGGGGATTATAAAACAGCAATTAATGAATGAATCTCAGATATATGTAATTACATGGATTGATCTTAAAAACATTAGATTTAGCAAAAAAAGCCAAATATTAAAGACTGTGTACTATGATTTCATTTATATGCATTTCGAGATGAGACAAAATCAAACTATGGTGATAGAAGTTAGAATGTGGTTACCTCAATTATTATTGAAAGGAGTGAGAAGAAACTTTCTGGAGTGATAAAAATATTCTATATCTTGATCTGGGTGACAGCTACATGGGTATACATACATGTACAAGTTCAGAGAGTCTTACATTTAAGATTTGTACATTTTACTATATGTAAATTGTACCTTTGTAAAAAAAAAATTACTACAGTTCAAAACTACAATTGTGTTAAAATGATGAAAATGGTTCTAGGGAAAGTCTAAAAGGAGGGCACAGCAAGATTCTCTGACCTAATTCTGCAAACCCTCCCTACCTCCCCAACCAAGATGAGAACTAAGACAGTAGGCTATAATCCCTGTTACTAATTACCAACCAGGTCTTTCTTTTTTTTCTTTTTCATCTTTATTTATTTATTTTTATTGTACTTTAGATGAAGGTTTATAGAACAAGTAGTTTCTCATTAAACAGTTAGTACACATATGTTTTATGACATTGGTTAAAAACCCCACGACATGTCAACACTCTCCCTTCTTGATCTTGAGTTCCCTATTACCAGCTTTCCTGTCCCCTCTTGCCTTCTAGTCCTCGTCCTTGCGCTGTTGTTCCCCATTACTCTCATTTTGTTTTACGGGGCTGTCTAATCTTTGGCTGAATGGTGAACCTTGGGAGGTTGTTGAAGATCAGGTGACTGTAGGTGGGAGGATTTACATCTGGGTTCTCAACCCGGTTCCATTGGTCAATGTATCTGTTGTTGTGCCAGTACCAGGCTGTTTTGACTACTGTAGCTTTATAGTAGGTTCTGAGGTCAGGTAGTGCGAGTCCTCTTACTTTATTCTTCTTCTTCAGTAGTGCTTTACTTATCCAGGGCTTCTTCCCTTTCCATATAAAGTTAATGATTAGTTTTTCCATCTCTTTAAAGAATGTTGTTGGTATTTGGATCGGGAT
>NW_004444010.1:10842712-10861784 GCF_000243295.1 Trichechus manatus latirostris
TGATGCTGAATTCTATTGGCTAGAATTTTGTTGAGAAGTTTTGCATCTATATTCATGAGAGATATTGGTCTGTAATTTTCTTTTTTTGTGGTGTCTTTGCCAACCAGGTCTTTCTGACCCTGCCCTTCCATGCCCTTCCAACATTTTCATCTGTTGTCCATAACCTTCCCCAGCTGCGAGAACCACTCTTCATTATTAAAGTCAAAGCACATTCAAGCTGCAAATCTATCAAAAAATTATCTTGATGACAACTCTGGGCTTTAATAAACATTTATATTCTAGACATTGATCAATGACACCCATGGCACATAATAGGAAAGTGTTTAATTTAGGTACTAACCAACCTCCATCTCCATGTCAGTAGTAAAGCAAAAAGCAAATAATTCAATGTCCAGAATCTCCTTTCAATAACCAGAAATCAACAAGAGCATAGTCTCAATTGCATTTGTTTAGTAGAAAAATCTGAGGCAGAATCTCCTTACCTCTGTTATGATTGTTTTTTAAAAGTTAATTTAGCTTAATTATATTCAATAAAATTGAAACACTTTTTTGAGATTTTTAAAAATCTCTTGTTTAATGTAAATAAAGGCATCTTTACGTCCTAATGTTGAAAATTGCTGATTTATTTGTAAGAGGGTTACTAGTTTTCCAAGTATTTATACTTCTGCACAATAATCCATTATTCCTTGGACTGGAAGGCTCTTACCCCATACCCAGCCTACTTGATTAGAAGCAGGTAAATTTAACAGAGCCACCCTCTGAGGCAACCAAATGGGGGAAAAAAAAAACAAAAAAAAACTTTGACTCCCTCCTTTCCTTTATCCCTCACTTCCAATTAGTCATCAATTCTAGTGATTCCAATTTGTTTTTGCTCTCGTTTCATTCTGGTTTTTAAGACTGTGTATATCTTTCTTAAGATCTTTTAATTTTAGCATTTAACTCTGAGGACAGTCTCATTTCCTTGATTCCTAATTTTTGTGCCCTCCTCCTACTTAAACAGTGATTCTATTTTTTAAAATGCAGTTTTTATCAAGGTGAGGCATGACAATGTCTGCATATTTGAGGAGCAATAAACCAGCCAATGTGGCTGGACCTCAGTGGGTGTGAAGGAGAGTGACAGGACATGAGCCTGGGGAGGAAGGCAAGGTCTTAATAGTGTAGGGCCTTATAGACTGTGGGAGTTCCTGGTGGCACAAACTCTTAAGTACTCGACCACTAACTGAAAGGTTGATGGTATGAATCTACCCAGAGGTGCCTTGGAAGAAAGGCCTGGTATCTGCTTCTGAAAGACTGTAGCCTTGAATACCCTATGCAGTGCAGTTCTACACTGCAATGCATGGAATTGACTCAATGGCAGCTGGTTTTATAGGCAATGGTAAGAATTGTGTGGTTTTGGTTTCTTGTTTTTTCTAGGAGTGATGGGAAACTATAAGAGAGTTAATTTTGAATAGAGAAGTGAAATGACTGCAGTTGGATTTTAAAAAATCACTTTGCTGTGTGGAGAATAAACTGTGGTGATCAAGAGAAAAAGGAGAGCCAGGAAGATGAGATTGTTCTATTCCAAGAAAGAAATGATAGTGGCTTAATCTATGTTGATAATTGTAGAAGTTGTAAGATATTGTCAGGTTCAAGATATTTGGGGAGAAGACGTAGGTAAAGCCCATAAGAGGTGCTGAAGGCCACCAAGAGGTTTTATCTGGGATTACATTTTCTGAGATGGAGATCACTGAAGGAAGAACAAGTCAAGGGTTCAGTTTGCAGCATTTAAATCTAATATACACAATAAGTATGCACGTAGAAATATCAAATAAACAATTATATATGATTTTTGAACTTAAGGGAGATAATAGAGCTGAGAAGGAGCTCTAGTGGTACAATGGTTAAGCACTTGGCTACTAACTGAAAGGTCAATGGATCAAACCCACCAGCTGCTCCACAGGAGAAAAGACCTGGCAATCTACTCTTGTAAGTTTACAGACTAGAAAACCCTATGGGGAAGTTTTACTCTGTCATATAGGGTCGTTATGAGTCAGAATTGACTCGACGGCACAAATAACAACTTCTCCATGAAGTCATAGCTCAGAATGACCCACTTATCCTTGATATCTGGGCTATCACTGGAGCTGAAGTTATCAATATATAGAAGCTGATGGGACTGGACGAGATTACTTAGGAAGTAAGTGTAGACAGAGACAAGAAGAAGTACAAGGACAAAGCTTCGGAAACTCCAGCATTTGGATCTCAGGATGGAAAGGAGGAGTCAGCAAAAGAGGCTAAGAGGAAGCGGGCAGCCAAGTTAAACTAGAAGAATGTGGTGTGCTGGAATCAAGATCAAGAAAATGTTTACAAAAGGAGGAAGTGATCAACTAGCTGAACTGTTGCTGAAATTTCCATTAAAATGCAGACATAGAATTGACCACTGGGTTTAGAAACATGGAGGTCATTGGATACCTGAAAAAGTAATTGTATAGAATGCTACCATTTGGGCAATGCTCATTACCACTTTCAGCATGCCTTACTTTATATTCGTAAACTACAATATCAATCTGAAACGGCCAGTGTCTTAGTTACCTAGTGCCTCTATAACAGAAATACCACAAGTGTATGGCTTTAACAAAGAGGAATTTAGTCTCTCACAGTCTAGGAGGTTAAAAGTCCAAATTCAGGGTACCAGAGTTCCAGGGGCAGGGTTTCACTTTCTGTTGGCTCTGGGGGAAGGTCCTTGTCATCAATCTTCCCCTGGTCTAGGAGCTTCTCAGCTCAGGGACCTGAGGTCCAAAGTACATGCTTCCCTCCTGGTTCTTCATTCTTGGTAGTAGCAGTCCCCCTCTTCTCTGCTTGCTTCTCGCTTTTATGTTCCACAAGAGATTCACTCAAGATGCAACCTAATCCTGTAGATTGAGTCCTATCTCATTAACATAACTGCTTCTAATCCTGCCTCATTAACATTATAAAAAACAAACAAACAAACCATTGCCTTTGAGTCAATTCTGACTCATAGTGACCCTATAGGACAGAGTAGAACTGCCCCATAAGGTTTCCAAAGAGCGGCTGGTAGATTCAAACTGCCGAACTTTTTGGTTAGCAGCTGAGCTCCTAACCACTGCAACACCAGGGCTTCCACTAACATCATAGAGGTTAGGATTTACAACACATAGGATAATTAAATCAGATCACAAAATGGTGAACAACCACACAATACTGGGAATCATGGCCTAGCCAAGTCAACACATTTTTTGGGGGAAACGATGCAATCCATAAGAGTTAGCTTGTGGTTTGGGAATGACTCCTCTGTGGCTAGTTCCATTTCCACCCTAGCAACATCCATCTTCCCTGAAGACATAATCATGAACCTAAAAAATGTCCGGTAATGATGATGTAAATACGCTGCTAGTCCTTCCCCCGGCCCTTCACATAGCCTTATGATTACCACGGTGTAACCAGTCTAAGAAAGACACGTATGTCCTTTTTAGCCAATCGCCTTATGAGCTTTCCTTACAGGATCCTGTGGCGGCAACTGCTTTACAAGTGCCTGCCCTAGGGATTCCTGCCTTATGAGTTCCTCCACAGGAAGTCCTGCCTCATAATGATCTATTCCAATCAAGTAATGTCTTTTGATGATCTAAGCCTATAATTAGGAATCAAGTAATGTCTTTCAACAGTCTAAGTTTGTAAATACTAATGAAATACTGTACTTCATGTTCTTTGCCCCCCCAACCCCCAAAACGTCACTGCAGCTTGGGCTATTTTGGATTACTGGGTTACACTGCATGGAATTCAGTCTATCTCCAGTTTGAGCTGTTTTTTTATTTTCTATAAATCTCTGAATTTAACTTTAATTAGAGTTCACGTGGTTACTCTATGACAGAGGAGAATGCCATGTGAAGATGGAGGCAGAGATTGGAATGATACATCTACAAACCAAGGAACGCCATGGACTACTCACAACCACCAGAAGCTAGGAAAGGGGCATGGAACAGATTCTCCCTCAGAACCTCGACAGGGAAGCAAACCTGCCAACACCTTCATTTCAAACTTCTGGCCTCCTGAGCTGTGAAAGTATAAATTCTTGTTGTTTTAAGCCACCTGCTTTGAGGTATTTTGTGTTGGCAGCCCTAGGAAACTAATACAAGGACCTAGGTTCAAGTTCAACCTCCTCCCACTAGCTATGTGGCACAGGCAAGTCATTCTGCCCCTCAAAGTCTCAATTTCCTCACAAGTAAAATGAGGGAGCTAAAAAAGATTCTATTTAAGCATGTCTGTGCTAAAGTCAAGAAGCAGAAGGTGTGTTTTACCTTTTAAAAGGGAAGCTTAAAAAGAAACCTCCACTTGATTGTATACAGCAGGGAGACATTTTGAGAAGGGGCCTCTACAGCTCCTCAAGTCCCTTTTCCACTCATCTGCCCAAGGCTAAGATGCACACAGAATCTGCTCCCCAGCTTCCCCTCCCTCTCTTTCCCCAGACACCCACACTGGTGCATCTTTCCATCACCTCTGCATGGGGTTCTCACCCCAAAGAACTCTGAAAATTGAAAGCACAGCTGGAGTAGAAACATCACAGTGAATGCTGGAAACTGGAAAAAGTCCCTTGTTCTTTAACAGTACACGTGAAGACTATGCACATCATTCCTTTCTATGCTTGCATTTTATTACCATAATAAAAATTAAATATGAAATTATTGCTCAATTCTTTATGCCCTGCCATGAGGATAGGGAGAATGAACAGAATCCAGAAACCTCGTTTGTAAGTTACATCAAATCAGCATAATATTCCTTTATGGGACCTCAAGGAGGCCTAATTGGATGATTTAGCTATTCATTTATATTAGAAAGTAATGAAAGAAGTAGATAAATGAGCTGGCTGTGGTTAAAGCACAGAAGGAGTCTGGGCTTTTTGGTAAACTGATGTTTCCTCACTCTAACGCTAGGTGAGCTGCTGTTGCTGTTATTGTTAGTTGCCATTTAGTTGGGTCCAATGCATGGCAACCCCACGTGTTGCAGAATAGAACTACATTTTAGAGGATTTTCAAAGCTGTGACCATTTGGAAGCAGATCACTAGGTCTGTCTTCTGAGGCATCTCTGGGTGGGTTTGAATGGCCAACCTTTTGGCTGGTAGTCATGAGCTTAACTAGTTGCACTATCCTTGCATTTCCTGTTCCCTGGACCTGAGAAGGAAAAGCACAATGAGAGGGAACTCAATTGATTGACACCTTCCCTGAACCTGGTTCCAATATCAGATGCCTTAAGCCTGTGAACTCATTTAATCCTGGCAACTTTCTAAAGTCTTATTCCCATTTTGTAGATGAGGAATTGAGTGAGAAAGTACTTCAAAAGTAACTTTTCAGAGGTTGTGCTGCCAACGGCAGCTTCAAATCTCACACTTTCTCCCCTTCTGCCCTCCCCGCTACCCCCAAAGGTGGTATAAAAAATGCACCACCCAGGCCTTGGGTCAGTTAAAGTGAGGATGCTAACGTGATGTAGAGCGGTGTTAGTGCTTAGGGAGGATAAATGAGCAATGATGTTAATGAAATCCTTTAAATTAAAAAAAATGCCTTCAATAATTAAATTTAAAATTCCCTTTGGTTGGTATTTTTTCTCCATTTTATATCAGAACGTTCAATGAATGACCAGCTTGAATTTATAAATTAAGTGTAGCCCACTACATTAATTGAACTTAAAGTGAGAGCCATTGCTGATCAAACTGGTGAGCTGGTATGGAAGTCAGGAAATGTTGGCACACGATGGTTATTTTACGTGTTGAAAAAACATTTAAATTGGTACCCTTCTCATCTCACCTTGACACTCAAGAGTGTCTCTTTTAGGAAAGCTGTACCTTTCCTCTCCAAGGCTATTACCACATCTCACTGAGAGTCTACAGCAGCCTTCATTTATTCCTCAGACCATCTATTCATTCATCGATATTTACATTCATCGATATATATTTACTACTATGTGCCATGAAGGTCTATTTCCTCTCGTTTCGATTATAATAATTTTGTTTCTTTTTTTAAATATTATTCCACAATGTCAATAAAGACACTATTTTATTAACTTTTCAAACTATCATTGTCAAAAGGTAGTTTATTAGTTCTGCAAGTGAGGGTGAGCTATGAATCAATTTGTTTTAGAAAGAAACGTGTTTTTTGTTCAATTTAAGGAAATTATTATGATAAAATATATATAACTAGTTTACTGTTTTAACCATTTTTAAGTTTTACAATTCAGTGACATTAATTACGTTCACCATGTTGTGCAACCATCGACATTATCCGTTTCCAAACGTTTTTTGTCAGCAGCCACAAGCTTAATCTTTTTTTTTCTTTTTTTATTGTTATTTAGATGAAAGTGTACAGAACTAATTAGAAAAAGAATCATGTTTTAATACACAAAAGGTTGAGATATGACTACTGTTCTCTAGGAGAAAACAAAAAAAGAGCATTTTAGTACATACAGTATTGATTTCACTGTCCTTGAGTCTTGTCTTCAGTAAGATGTAACATTGATTGTTTTCTTTTTTGGTTTTATGTTTTGTTTTTTCAAGAATAGTGCAATGTTTCTAAAAGCTATATTAAAATATCAGACTGGTATTCTAAAATATGCTGTATGTCTTCTTGTATGGTGTTATAATCTAGACGAAAGATCTTAAAAAAAAATGCATATTGCCTAAGTGCTACGAGAATATATTTTATTAATCTGGTTTGTGCCTTTCAAGCTGGGAGAAGTGCATAATGGTTCCATACTGTATAACCAGGCATTTGTTGGTTTCCTGAACATTGAACTACAGGAATCAAGCAGGTACATTTGATGTGTTGTTTACATTCAGTAACTGAGGGCATGATCCAGATGGGGTTGCTGTAATTCTGTTTCAAAAATGTCTTTAAACTAATGCTTTCTCGTTTTTGAAATTAATAGTGTACTTGACTGCAAAAAAGTAAGTGTGAGCCAGAGGACAGTTAGTGTTCACCTTTGTAGGTGTTCACTTGGGGAAGTGGGTGTGGTGGTGTGGGTTACCAACTACAGACAGGAAAAGTAGGTAGAGATTGTTTGGATTTCAAGGTGCCAAATCATGAGACATTAACCAACTGCCTCCACTTGGCCCTTTATCTTTACCTCAAGGCATGTGCCGGGGCATTTCTTTGAAGCAAACATATATTCTCTCTCTGCTTTCATTGAACTGAAAAACAAAACCAAGCATTGTCAGAATATTGCTAGAAATGCTCCAAGACAAGCTTACTATCTTAGTTATCTAGTACTGATGTAACAGAAATACTATAGGTGAATGGCTTTAACAAAGAGAAATTTATTTTTTCACAGTCTAGTAGGCTAGAAGTCCAGATTCATTCAGGATGCCAGCTCCAGGGAAAGGCTTTCTCTTTCTGTCGGCTCTGGAGGAAGGTCTTTGCCATCTTCCCTTGGTCTGGGAGCTTCTCGGCACAAGTACCCTGGGTCCAAAGGACACTCTCTGCTACTGGTACTGCTTTCTTGGTGTCTTTCATGTCTCTCTGCTGGCTTCTCTCTTTTATATCTCAAAAGAGATTGGCTCAAAACACAATCCCATCTTGTAGATTGAGTCCGGCCTCATTAACACAACTACCACTAATCCCATCTCATCAACATCATAGAGACAGGATTTACAACACAAAGGAAAATCATATTAGTTGACAAAATGGTGAACAATCACACAATACTGGGAATCATGGCCTTGGCAAATTGATACACGTATTTTTGGGGGACACTATTCAATCTATGACACTTACTTTAAATGAGGCAAGAAACGGTGACTTGAGGCATGACTTGTTTTTCTCTGAGTCACTCACTTCACAGGGATAGAGGGAGGGAGAAAGAATGTAAGGACAGACAATGCTCTATCCCTGGAAGAGGAGGTATCTTCTATCTGCAAGATGGAAGCTTCGTCTGGACCTTCACTGACCTTCTCATGATATTTCTCCAAAATTCAGGCTGTTTTTATTATACTAAAATAGTTGCCCAATTAAAAACAAAAGGTCAACTCCTTTGTTTCCTACACTGCACAAACATAGCTATTTCAATGACTTCATTTCTTAAGTAGTTGTGCTAATTGGGAATTGTAGTCACAATTCTCATAGTCTTCTCTTTGGGATATTTCATTTTATGGCTTTCATTACAAAGCTTTCTTTATCATCTCACTGCTACTATTTGGAAATAATGCATTGTTTGGGCTGTAAAACCTGGCTTTGTGTTTCCCAAGCTCTTTTTTGGAATATTTATTTGATATCCAAGGTTAGGACTTCAATATACAGTGAAACCTGTGAGAGCAGGAACTCGATGGGACTGCTTTGTTTTTTGGGTCTCGCAAGTTTTCCACCTTTGACAGGGTACGCTCTTACCACTTTTGTATCTCTCTCTATTAGTGGAAAATATTTGAGTTTTCCTTCTCTGAAACGTTTCCACCTTACATAGGTTCCGGCTTTCACAGGTCTTACTGTATATTTAACTTTTGACTGGCTGGAAAAACTCTCTGTTCTTTGGCTTGTTCATTTGTAAAAGGTAGATACTTTGCATTGAAAGCACATACTAAAGACAGGGACCACAGGAAACTTTTTCTGCCTCTTGTTTTTTTCCCCAGGTGTTTTAGATAACTGAAATCACCGTATTTGGCAAATCTAACTCCTCCTTCCTAAATCCCCTGTAGTCAATGTGAGGTGGCATGGTATAGTGGTTAAGTACACGAAGTCTCAGGCCAAATTGCTGGGATTCAAATCCCAGCTCCATTGGTTGCTAGCTGCGTGACTTTGATCAAGTCTAACCTCTCTCTGCTTCAGTTTATTCATCTAAAAAAAGTATAATAATAAAATATTCATAAACTAATAAGTTAACTAAACATAAAATTTTATAATTCTTCTTCATAGACTTATTGTAAGTATTATATAAATTAACACATGTGAAACCATTAGAACAGTGCCTGGCACAGAACAAGGACTCTAAGTATTCATTATAATGTCATTATAGCTTTCCAGCCTCCATTCACACCTCAGTCATCTCTCACAGCCTTCCAGCAGCTGAGTCCTGTATATTAGTCGTTAGCCCCATTACTCAAGTCTCCTCTCTCCATCATTTGACTTTGCTATGACTTTGTTATTACCACTCTGTCTTTCCTTCACCTTCAAATCTCTTCAGATTTAGGTGGGGACTACATAAGAGATACATCCCTTTGAAATGAGGCAAGGTATGCTCAAGAATCATTACATGATTGTTAATAAATAAATAAATAAAAACCAAAACCTGTTGCCATCTAGTTGACTCCAACTCATAGCTACCCCATAGGACAGAGTAGAACTGCCCCATAGTGTTTCCAAGGAGTGGCTGGTGGATTCAAACTGGCGACTTTTTAGTTAGCAGCCAAGCTCTTAACCACCATGCCACCAGGGCTCCAAATAAATGGGACCTCACAAAAATTAAAAGCTTTTGTTCATTAAAAGACTTTACCAAAAATGTGGAAAGACAAGTTACTGACTGGAAAAATATCTTTGGAAACCACGTATCTGAAAAGAATCTAATAACCAAAATATACAGAAAGCTTCAACAACTTAACAACAAAAAGACCAATAACCCAATCAAAATGGGCAAAGGACTTGAATAGATGTTTCACTGAAGAGGACATTTAATGACCATCGAACACGTGAAAAGATGATCAACATCGTTAGCCATCAGAGAGATGCAAATCAAAACCATAATGAGATACCATTTCACTCTCACTAGAAAGGCAAAGATTGGGGACAAAAAAAAAACCAAAAAACAGAAAATAACAAATGTTGGCGAGGATGTGGGGCAATTGGAACACTTATCCGTTGCTGGTGGGAATGCAAAATGGCACAGCCATTGTAGAAAATAGTGTGGTTCTTCCTCAAAAAAACAAAAATAGAACTAACATATGACCCAGCAATTCCATTCCTAAAGACTTGAAAGCAGAGACCTGTACCTCAGTATTCATTACAACGCTATTCACAATAGCCAAAAGGTAGAAACAACCTAAATGTCCATCAACATATGAATGGATAAACAAAATGTGGTACATACATAAGGCGGAAAACTACTTAGCCAGTAGGAGAAATGAACTCTTGATACATACTACAATATGGATGGAGCTTGAGGACATTATGGTTGAGTGAAATAAGTCAATCACAAAAGGACAAATATTGTATGACCTCACTTATATAAAAAGACAAGAACAGGCAAATGTACAGAGACCAAAGTTTATTAGTGGTTACCAGGGGTGGGAGGGAATGGGGAAGGGGGGAGTTATTGCTTATGGAGTACTGAGTTTCAGTTTATGGTGATCGAAAAATTCCATTGATTAAAGGTAGAGTTGCACAGCTGACTATTCTAAGCACTGTCAATAAGTTGTACACGTATAAAAAGTTGAATTGGCAAAATTGTGTGGTGGACATATTTACAACAATGACAAAAAAAAAGTAGCTGCTGAGGCTGCGTATGTATAACCAAACACCTCATGGGATTTGGTTCCTTGGTTCGGAGGTTTAGGGTCATAGTTTCATGGGACATCCTAGTTAATCGGCTTAATAATGTGTTTAGTGCTTTCTGTTCTAAAGCAGTTCATTGCATAGTTCATGGGGACCTACAAGCTTGCAAGCAGCTATCAAAGGCACAACAATTGGTCTCTGTTTACCTGGAAAAACAGAGGAAGAAAGAGAGCCAGGAATAGTAGGCAGAAATGGAATGTGCGGCTAATTGTCTCCATGAACAACTGCCTCCTTTGCTGGGAGACCAGAAGAACTGGATGGTGCCTGGCTACCATTATTGAATAATTTGATAAAAAATTATACACCTACTCCTCACTTATCAACTATCTCATTATTCTACATTTCATATTTATGACAATAGTTAAATATCTGCTGTCCTCTTATTTTTGTGCATTAACAACATATGTCTGGCAGTAACTGAATGCCGAGGTGCAAGCAGAGAGTAACACTAGCTATGATAGTTAAGGTTGTGTGTCAGCTTCGCTGGGCTGTGATTCTCAGTGGTTTGGCAGTTACAATTTGGCAGTTATGTAATTTTGTGCTCTGATGTGATCATCTTCCATTTTCTCATAACACCAATTTTCTCGTAACATTCTGGTCTTTGGAAACTAACCATGTCAGTAAGGGAGGAGTGGGTGTATAGAAGAATCCTGATCAAAAGGGGAAAATACAGAATTTCAAATTCTCATGGAATCCAGCATTTCTGGATCCATGGAGACTGGATGAACTCCTGAAACTATTGCCCTGAGATAATCTTTAAACTTTAAACCAAAAATATCCCCTGAAGTCTCATTAAAATCAAACAGTAGTTTAGCTTAACTAATAAAAAATGCCTGCCTTGAGCATTATGCTCTTTTAAGAACTACCTATATGAAATCAATTGACTATAGCAACTTGAAAGATTGGATAGACACCTTAGGGCTCAGTGAGTGAGAAAAGGAGGTGAGAATGATTGCACAACCCGAGGAATGTAATCAATATCACTGAATTGTATACATAGAAACCGTTGAATTGGTGTATGTTTTGCTGTGTATATTCTCAACAGCAACAAAATAATTAAAATTTTTTAATAAATAACAAAGAGATAAGATTTGAGCTGAGATCAGTTTGGATGCGATGAAGCATTTCCTACTTTTGAGGCCACATCCAGTTATTATCAAAAGATTAATATTCATCTGCATGTTCATCCTTCAAATTTTTCATGAGTAAATGATGTGCAAGCAGTGTGCTAATTTAAGAGGTGATTACTAAGAAATATGAGCCAATGTCCTATGTAGTTAGTTGTTGTTAGGTGCCATTGAGTCAGTTCGGACGTAATGATTCTATGTACAAGAGAATGAAACACTGCCTGGTCCTGCGCCATACTCACAATCCATTCCGTTTCAGCCCTTTGTTGCAGCCACTGTGTCAACCCATCTGGTTGAGGATCTCTCTCTTTTTTGCTAACCCTCTCCTTTACCAAGCAATGTCCTATAACCTGTCTAAATTAATTGGTGGCTGTGGGGAAAGGGACTAGAGGATGAAAGAATTAGGTTAAGAAATGAGTAAAGTGATTAATAATATGTTTCTCTTTTGTTACCCAATCCTAGGAATTATTCTGCTTTGCCTGAATTAGGGAAAAGAATTTTTTTTTTCTGTTTTTGGTCACCACCAGAGTTCTTGAATCAATTTTACATTGATTAAATCTCTGAGAATAAGTAGCAGTTAGATTTTTGCAGTTAAAGTCAATTCATCTCTGGACCATTTCAAGAAGTTATTTTCTAAAACTTAGCTCCAGGGTTCCATTGGAATTTTGAAGGCTTAATTTTGGAAATATTGCCATTGCGCAATGAAATCACAGGAGTTGTTGAAACATACATCTTTGCTTTAGAAAAGCAAACAAACAAACATACAAACGAACAAAGTAACAACAGAAAACCCACAGTGTTAAGCATGGGCTGGAAAACAAGGCATCTTGAGGTCCCTAAATGCAATACTGGAAGGGTGCACTGTGCCAATTCTCAAAATCCACTTGAAGTTTTTGAGTTTGAATTTCAAATTAAACTGACTTTTGGAGATTTGAATTGTTTTTATTCTTGGTAAATCACCACACCCTTATTCAAAGGGAAAAAAAACCCCAAAACTTAAGGTCTTCCATAAAAGCTTCTGAAACTTTTAATAGTTCATATTAAACATTACAACAAATAAAATGTAAATGAACAAGAAAACATATGTATTTTTCTACTTTCGAAATACTTATGAATTTTATAATTAGGACTATTGGGAGAGAAAAAAGCTAATGAGAGATAGTAAATTGATCATGGCTGTACTGTATTATATTATGATCATAATATTCTTCTCCAACTGAGCAGAAAAGATCCATTTTTAATGAAATCTGAAGTTTGAGTTCACTGAAGGATTCCTAATGTTACGACACTGTTAACTTATTTATAAAATAAATACTTTTATAATGTTTTCTAAGGGAGTATGTACTCCTAGAACAATAATTTTCTCATTTGTTCTAATTGATTATGCATTCAGTATTGTTCTTCTTTAATCTGCCTAGGTGTTTATCCACAAATAAACTATACATGGACACACAGCTACACGGGACTATGCACGCATACTTTTCTGCCACTGGGTCCATAAGTTGAGGGGAAGAAAAGTTCAATATTTTATTTTTTTCCCTGCTTATGCCAACTGTTTAATTCTTTTTTAATGCTGTAAATATTTGATGGAAAATTTTGAGCTTCCAATTTAATTATATTTTGCCAAGGCCACAGAAAGAGGGAATGTTTGGCGACAAGCGCATTGCTCACAGAGAAATTAAGTTGGAAATCCCAGTACCAGTTGCCATCAATGCAACTCCACATCATGACAACTCTGACTCATAGCAACCCATGTGAGTCCGAGTAGAACTGTGTTCTATAGGGTTTTCAATGACTGATTTTTGGGAAGCAGGGTCAGGCCTTTCTTCTGAGGTATCTCTTGGTTAACAGTAAGAGGGTTAACTGTCTGTACCACCCAGGGACTCTAAGTTGGGAATAGGGAGAGTTTATTTAGCTTTCATATCCGCTGTGCTCACTCAGATCCAGATGAGTATGGAAAACAAAGTATATTATCAAGTTTGTGGTTTCTGTGTTCTCATACTGGATGTCATTAGCTGCTACTTTGTCACGTACATACAGACCAACCATAAATATACAACAAACAGAAGTGTAGGCACTCTTGGTGGAGTAGACTTGATGGGTGGTCAACAGCCCCAGGAAGGAACTTAATTCTGCTTAGGGTCTTCAATCCAGTCTTCCTGACCTTGACCCTCTCTTTGGGTCTGTCTCTTCTTTCTCGAAATTCAGGTTTGGCTTACACATCTGTGCTGTCCAATACAGAAGTCACTAGCCACATGGGGCTATTAGAGCACTTGAAATATGGTTAATATGACAGAAGAACTGAATTCAAATTTCATTTTAGTTAGTTTAAATAACTACCTGTGGCTAGTGGCTACCATATTGGACAGTAGACTCTTCTCAAATGTCCTATGTTGAAATCTCACACCCTTCCTATGACACCCCTCTCTATGGATTCCCAGCCCCCTATTTTCCTGACTCCAAGCTAGGGGATGACATCTACTAGGTTGTCTTTCTGGGTTCTCCATTGTCAAAGCTGAAATCTAAAATGTGATCAGTTTTCTAAGTTTCACCCCATGAATTAAGCCACATTGTTTGTATACACATAAACAGGCACTCACACAAGTTTCTTTGTGTCAGAGGATGGCACTGTGGCTATGTTCTTTCTTCTCTGCATGAGAGTAGTGGAAAAGCCCTGTCTTGGTAGCACACAAAGCCTGAACCAGTCTGGAGCAAAAGAGCTTGTATGGACCATGATACCTGGAGGAGTTTTGAACACACTGCTTAACATTGCACGATTGAGGCACTGCCCTAGAGAATAATCCTTGCTATTATCACTGTAGGCACATCCTATCTTTTTCCAACTCTGTGATCCCTGGGTAACACAAATGGTTAAGCACTCAGCTACTAACCAAAAGTTTGGCAATTTGAACCCAGAGGTGCCTCAGAAGAAAGTCCTGATGATCTGCTTCTGAAAGGTCACAGCCAAGAAAATCCTTTGGAGTGCAGCTCTAATCTGCACCACAAGGAGTTGCCATGAATTGGAATCAACTCAATGGCAACTGGTTTGGTTTTTGGTTTAAAAGCCCAGAATTTAAATGAGTACCATATTTTGGTCTCTAAGCCTCCATCCACTGCAAATAAGAACCTCTTTGAGGAATTCAGTCTTGCATTGTACTTCTAGCCTCTCCACACCTTATGTCCTTATGCCCCAGGTGACTGGACTGCGAACACCCTTCCCCTGCATTCATTCTAGCATGAGCCTATCCATAATTCATTAGCTCATTGCCCTATTATAAAGCTTCCTGAGGTCGCCATTTACAGAAATCAAGCTGTTCACAGAAGCAACTCTAAAACATTTCTTGCTCTTTTCCCCATCCCCCTGCTTACCCTTGTTTTGATATATGCTTTGCTTGCTACTGAAAAATTAAAATCCAAGTGTCTTGCTTTCTCAAATGTTCTGTAAAGCTAACCTAATTATTGCACTTAATGACATTTTCTGTAATTACTGTCTGCCACATATCATCTCTCTCTTATTCATCTCTGCCACGTTTAGCCTGGTCTTGACTTTTTATTTTATGGGTAGTATATGGGCTACCATGGGAGTTTAGAGTCATATTATTCAACAATATTTAGGTTACAAAATTTTATTTGGCCCAAATTGCAAGGAAATAAAAAAGATTTTTGTCTTAATGGGGTAGTTGTCCATTTGTTTGTACATGGTATGTGCTTAGAGTGTGTGTGTTCTATACGATGACCGTGCATATATTGAGAGACGAGCTGCCAAGCACTCCCAGTTCAATTAGATTCTGAACAATTTCTCACCCTGCCCTTTCCTTGTGGCAGATTGCATATTCTTTTTAGTACTTGCGATGTCTGCTGATTAACACATGTGTGTGTATGACAGAATTCTGTCTGAGATGTGCTTACACTGTTAACAGTCACCTGGTAGCAAGGCTGTGAGGAATGAGGCATATAAACATCTTGGCCTCTCATCATTAACCGCTGCCAACATCTGCCCAAAAGAATCAGATTGACTTAGGTCTGTTGGCAACCTGCTTCCATCACTTCCCACCATCCCCTTTATCTCTACATCCTCAGGCCAATTCTGCAGCATATTTGTCTAGATTGCTTATTCCTTTAAAACTGTGACAGAACCCAGGAGACCTTCTGTTATGGACTGAATTATATCTCTACAAAATGTGTATTCCATGATTCCCAGTATTGTGTGGTTGTCCTTTATTTTGTGATCTGATGTAATTATCCTATGTGTTGTAAATCCTAATCTCTATGATGTTAACGAGGCAGAATTAGAGGCAGTTATGTTAATGAGGTGGGACACAATATACAGGATTACACTGTACCTTTTTTTTTCTTATTGTGCTTTAAGTGAAAGTTTACAGCTCAAGTTAGTTTCTCATACAAAAATTTATACACACATTGTTATGTGACCCCAGTTGCTCTCCCTATACTATGTCAGCACAGTCCTCCTTTCCACCCTGGATATCCCGTGTCCATTCAACCAGCTCCTGTCCCTTTCTGCCTTCTTATCTCACCTCCGGACAGGAGCTGCCCATTCAGTTTCATGCATTTACTTGAACCAAGAAGCATAATCTTCACGAGTATCATTTTATGTCTTATAGTCCGATCTAATCTTTATCTGAAGAGTTGGCTCATGAAACACTTTTAGTTCTGGGTTAATGGAAAGTCTGGGACCATGTCTTCTGGGGTTCCTCCCATCTCAGTCAGACCGTTAAGTCTGGTCTCTTTACTAGAATTTGAGTTCTACACCCCACTTTCCTCCTGCTCTGTCAGAGACTCTCTGTGATGTTCCTGTCAGGCCTGTCATTGGTGGTAGCCGGGCACCATGTAGTTCTTCTGGTCTCAGGCTGATGGAGTCTCTGGTTCATGTGGCCCTTTCTGTCTCTTGGGCCAATAATTTCCCCGTGTCTTTGGTGTTCTTCATTCTCCCTTGCTCCAGGTGGGTTGGGACGAATTTATGCATCTTAGATGGCTGCTCCCAAGTTTTTAAGACCCCAGACGCCACTCATCAAAGTGAGATGCAGAATATTTTCTTAATAAACTTTGTTATGCCAATTGACCTAGATGTCCCCTGAAACCATGGTCCCCAGACCCCTGCCCCTGCTACTCTGTCCCTTGGTTGTATTCAGGAAACTTCTTAGCTTTTGGTTTAGTCCAGTTGTGCTGACTTTGCCTGTAGTGTGTGCTGTCCTTCCTTCCCTTCCCCTACTTCTTATCTACCACCTAGTTAGTAAATGACCTTCACCCTCCCTCCCCACCCTCGTAACCATCAAAGAATGTTTTCTTCTGTGTTTGAACCTTTTCTTGAGTTCTTGTAATAGTGGTCTTATACAATATTTGTCCTTCTGTGACTGACTAAATTCACTCAGCATAATGACCTCCAGCTTCCTCCATGTTATGTTTCACTGCTTCATCATTGTCCTTGCATAGTATTCCATTTCTGGATATACCATAATCTGTTTATCCATTCGTCCCTTGATGGGCACTTATGTTGTTTCCATCTTCTTGCTATTGTGAACAGCACTGCAATGAACATGGGTGTGCATTTATCTACTCATGTGACGGCTCTTATTTCTTAGGATATATTCCAAAGAGCGGGATAGCCGGATCATATGGTACTTCTCTTTCTAGCTTTTTAAGGAAGCGCCAAATTGATTTCCAAAGTGGTTGTAACATTTTACTTTCCCACCAACAGTGTATAAGTGTCCCAGACTCTCCACAACCTCTCCAGCATTGATTATTTTGTGTTTTTTGGATTAATGCTAGGCTTGTTGGGGTGAGATGATATCTCATGGTAGTTTTGACCTGCATTTCTCTAATGGCTAATGATCGTGAGAATTTCTTTATGTGTCTGTTAGCCGCTTGAATATCTTCTTTGGCAAAGTGCCCATTCATATCCTTTGCCCATTTTTTAATTGGGTTATTTGTCTTTTTGTTGTTGAGGTTTTGCAGTATCTTGTAGAGTTTAGAGATTAGATGCTGATCAGATATGTTGTTCTTGAGTTTCACCTTGAACTTGCATGTGAACAGTTGGTGGTCTGTTCTGCAGTCAGCCCCTGGCCTTGTTCTAACTGATGATATTGAACTTTTCCATTAGTCTCTTTCCATAGATGTAGTCAGTTTGATTCCTGTGTATTCTATCTGCCAAAGTCCACGTATATAGTCACCATTTATGCTGCTGAAAAAAGGCATTTGCAATGAAGAAGTCATTGGTCTTGCAAAATTCTATCGTGCGATCTCTGGTGTAGTTTTTATCACCAACATCATATTTTCCAGCTACCGATCCTTCTTCTTTGTTTCCAACTTTCACATTCCAATCACCAGTAATTGTCAATGCATCTTGATTGCATGTTTGATCAATTTCAGACTGCAGAAGTTGGTAAAAATCTTCAATTTCTTCATCTTTGGCCTTAGTTGTTTGTGGGGAAATTTGAGCAATATTCGTATGAACTGGTCTTCCTTGTAGGCCTCTAGATATTATTCTATCACTGACAGCTTTGTACTTCAGGATATATCTTGAAATATTTTTTTTGACGAAGCATGCAACACCATTCCTCTTCAAGTTGTCATTCCCCGTATAGTAGACCATATGATAGTCTGATTCAAAATGGCCAATACCAGTTCATTTCAGCTCACTAATACCTAGGATATCAATCTTTATGTGTTCCATTTCATTTTTGATGATTTCCAATTTTCCTAGATTCATACTTTGTATATTCCATGTTCCAATTATTAATGGATATTTGCAGCTGTTTCTTCTCATTTTGCATCATGCCACATCAGCAAATGAAGGTCCCGAAAGCTTGACTCCAACACGTCATTAAGACAGACTCTACTTTGAGGAGGCAGCTCTTCCCCAGTCATATTTTGAGTGCCTTCCAACCTGAGGAGCTCATCTCCTGGCACTTTATCAATGTTCCGTTGCTATTCATAAGGTTTTAACTGGCTAATTCTTTTCAGGAGTAGACTTCTGGTCCTTCCTCCTACTCTGTCTTAGTCTGGAAGCTCAGTTGAAACCTGTCCACCATAGGTCACCCTGCTGGTATTTGAATACCAGTGGCATAGCTTCCAACATCACAGCAACTTGCAAGCCCCCACAGTACGACAAACTAACAGATGCATGGGAGTTTTATTAGGAGTTTTTTTTTTTTTTTAATTACCTTTTCAGTCTCTTCTCTTGTTATGGGTCTGTCCAGATTCTCAACATCGGTTTGTGTTCGTTTAGGTAGGTAGCGTGTTGCTAGAAATTCATCCATTTCCTGTAGGTTTTCAAATTTGTTGGAGTATAGTTTTTCATAGTACTCTCTTATGATTTGTTTTATTCAGTAGAATCTGTTATAATGTCCCCCACTTGATTTTTTATCTGGGTTATCTGCATCTTCTCCTATTTTTTTTTTTTTTTT
>NW_004444010.1:10861884-10880416 GCF_000243295.1 Trichechus manatus latirostris
CAACTTTTGGTTTTGTTGATTCTTTCCCTTGTTTTTCTATTCTCTATTTCATTTATTTCTGCTCCGATCTTTATTATTTCCTTTCTTCTGTGGCTGCAGGCTTCTTTTGCTGTTCTCTTTCTATTTGTTTGAGTTGTGTAGCTAATGTTTTGGTTTTGTCCCTTTCTTCTTTTTTGCTGTGTGCATCTATTGCTGTGTCCCAAAGGTTTGATCCTAGGAATTTTTGGATTCCATTTTGATTTCTTCTATTACCTAGTGGTTTTTAAGCAGGGTGTTATTTGGTTTCCATGTATTCGATTTTTTTCCTTGCTCTTCTTGTTAGTAATTTCTACTTTTATGGTGTTGTGATCAATGAAGATACTTTGTATTATCTCAATGTTCTGAATTTTGTTGAGCGTTTTTTTGTGGTCTAAGATGTGATCTATTCTGGTGAAGGTTCCATACGCATTGGAAAAGAATGTGTACTTTGCTGCTGTTGGATGGAGTGTTCTATATGTCTCTGAGGTCAAGGTGGTTGATTGTGGCCTTTAGATCTTCTGTATCTTTGTTGAGTTTCTTTCTAGATGTTCTGTCCTTTACAGAGAGTGGCGTGTTGAAGTATCCTAGTGTTATTGTGGAACTGTCAATTTCTCTTTTCTGTGCTGTTACAGTTTGTTTTATGTATTTTGGATCCCTGTCATTGGGTGCATAGATATTTATTATGGTTATGTTTTCATGATGGATTGTCCCTTTAATCATTATATAATGCCTTTCTTTGTCTTTTACAGTGGATTTTGTTTTAAAATCTATTTTATCTGAGATCACTATTGCTACTCCTGCTCTTTTTGGTAGCTGTTTAATATATTTTTTTCCATCCTTTGATTTTTAATAAATTTATATCTTTGTTTCTAAGGTGTGTCTCTTTTAGACAGCATATTGATGGGTCCTGTTTTTTTATTCATTCTGTCACTCTCTGTCTTTTTATGGGTGCATTAAGCCATTTACATTCAGTGTGATTATTGATAGGTTTGAGTTTATTGCTGTTATTTTCTAGTCCTTTTTTGTGGTGCTAATGTTTTCTTTGTTCCTCTCACATTTCTGTGCTGAATTCCTTTTTTTATTTTTTTCTCTTTGTTTCATTTTTGTAGATTTTGTGTCTACTGAGACTTTATGTTTTTCTTCTTTATTTTGATGAGTAGGTTTGTTAACTTTCTTTGTGTTTACCTTGAAATTTGCCCCATCTTCCTAAGTTTGAACCAGTCTTTTATTACTTGATAACGCCTTGACTTCCTCTCCATGTGAAAGTTCTATACCTACACTATTCCACTTTTATTGTTCTGATGTTTTTGTCATTTACAAGTTGACGTCTCTGGTTCCCTGTTGTAAATGTTTTAGTTTTGTTTTATCCTTGAGAGTTCATTATCTAGGTTGGTATCTGGCTGATGCTGTCTTATGGGCTAGATTCAGTTGTTGTCTGACATTGTTGGTTTCTCTAACCAAAGGACTCCCTTTAATAATTCTTATAAGTTTGATTTGGTTTTTATGTATTCCCTTAATTTCTGTTTATCTGGAAATGTCCTAATTTCAACATCATATCTGAGCAAGAATTTTGCAGGATATATTATTTTTGGTTGGCAGTTTTCTCTTTTAAGATTTTATATATGTTATCCCTTTGTCTTCTTGCTTGTGTGGTTTCTGCTGAATAATAAGAGCTTAGTCTTATTGTCTCCATTTTGTATGTGACTTTTCCTTTTTCTTGAGCTGCTCTCGGGAGTCTTTCTTTATCTTTGGTTTTAGCGACTGTGATTATGATATGTCTTGGTGTTTTTCTTTTGGGGTCTGTCCTATGTGGGGTTCATTGAACTTCTTGGATAGTTGGCTTTTCATCTTTCAAGATATTAGGGAAGTTTTCTGTTAGCAAATCTTTAATGATTCTCTCTGAGTTTTCCATTTTCTCCCCCTGTTCTTGAACTCTGATCCCATGCAAATTTTTGCTTTTGATTGTATCTCACATCGTTCTCAGGGTTTCTTCATTTTTCTTCATTTTTTTCTCTGATTATTCCTCAAACAAAGTGGTATCCAAGGATTTGTCTTCAATTTCACTGTCTTCCATTCAATCTTGTCTTCCATTGTTTCAAATTTGCTCCTAAAACCTTCTATCACACTGTCCATTTCTGAAATCCTGGTGTTTATCTTTTAGATTTCTAATTGCTATTTTTGTAGTCATTTATTTATTTTAACATTTTGTTCCTGTATTATTTTCCTGATTTCTTCCTTTGTTTTGTCTGTCTTTCCATGATTTTGTCTGTATTTTTCATGATTTTTTCCTTATTATCTATTTTTCCCTATTTTTGCCTGCATTTTCCTTCATCTGTTGGAGAACCCTGAATATTAGAGTTCTGAATTCCCTATCAGATAGTTCTAGTGACTTTTCATCTAGCAGAAGGTCATCCAATGTTTTATTCTGGTCACTTTCTGAAACCATCCTCTCTTTTTTTTTATGTTTTGATATCATCTGCTGTCTCTAGGACATTCAGGAATTATTTTCTTCATTTATTGATTGTAGATTTGATTGTTTAATCCTGCTTGTTTGTTTTATTTGGTTATGTCTGTACAGGTGGGCTGGGTGTGTTTTGTTGCTTGCTCACCTCTGGGCACAATACTTCTCAGCACCTTGTCCAAATGGGCAGTGCTGGTCACTCAGCTATAGTATAGCAGGGGTTTAAGGGGTGGGGATGAGTAGTTTTCAGCATGAGCTGGGGGTGACGGTGGAGCTGGGGGGAAGTGCAGGGCAGAGTCTGGGGGACTGTGTCGTTACTGCTCAGGGACATGGCACTTGGCTCATGCTGTAGATAAGCAGGAGGGAAAGGAGAGAATTTGATGTGCACAGCTAAGTGGGTGAGTGAAAAAAGAGAAAGAAACAGGCAAAAAAATAAGTGAAAAAAAGCAAAAAATGAAGTAGAAAAGTAAATAAAATAATAAAAAGTGAATAAAATGGCAATGTGGTAGTATTTGGTGGGTGGGAGTGGGGAAGATCTGGCAAGGCTGTGTGGTGGTGGCTCTCTAGCCAACAAGGAGTGTGGCTTGGCCTGTTGAGAAGCAGCATGGGTGGCACATGGGGCTAGGTGGGTGGGAGAAAGGAAAGGAAACAAGGGAAAGAGACAGAATAAACCAACAAACAAATTTAAAAAAATAAAAACAACAACAACAAAAATGTGGTGTGGGGGATGCCAGCTATTGGGGGCAGGGTGGAATTGGGATGGCAGCAAGTTGATGTCTCTCTCACCGGCTGACATGGCACGGCCTGTCAGGAAGGGGCAAAGGCAGTGCAGGGCCTAGGTGAGAGGGAGAAGGAAAAGAAGAGGGGGAAAGACAAAGAAAATACAAAATATGGTGCTGAGTGAGCTGGCCTGTGCAAGTGATGCAGACTCACGAAGGCCATGTGCCAGAAGCTCTCTTGCCAATTATTATAGTACAACCCACCAAGAAGTTGGGGGTAGTGCACGGAGCTGAGTGGATGGGAGAAAGGAAAGGAAGGAAGGGAGACAGAAGAAACAATAACAACAACGACAACAAACAAAACAGAAAAAAAAGGCCAAAACTAACAAACAATAAATAAAATGGTGCTGAGGGAGCCAGTAGGTGATGGCGGTGCAGACCCACGGAGGCCTTGCACAAAGACTCTCCAACCAAGTTGTGCAGGACGGCCCCTCCAGAAGGGGTGGGGGTGGTTCACAAAGCTGGATGGGTAGGAGAAAAGAAAGGAAGGAAAGGAGAGAGAGAGAAGAAACAGAAAAAAGAAGGAAAAAAAAAAAAAGAACAAAGCAAATAAACCAAAAAATCACAGCCTGTCAAGAAGGGGAGATGATGGCACATGGGGCTAGCTGGGTGGGAGAAAGAAAAGGAAAGAAGGGAGAGAGAGAAAAGCAACAACAAAAAAGCCCCCCCTAAAAAATAAACAAACAAACAAACAAAAACCACAAAAGAAAAAAGGAACAGAGCAAACAAACCAAAAAAATTACAGCCTGTCAAGAAGGGGAGTGGATGGAACTAGCTGACAGGGAGAAAAGAAAGGAAGAAAGGGAGAGAGAAAGACAAGCAACAAGAAAACAGCCAAAACCAAACAAACAAAAATACAAACCAAAAACAAACCAAAAATGATGGCACTGAAGGGGCTGGCCGGTCGGGGCAGGGAGGACCCACACAGCGGTGAGCTAGTGTCTCTCCAGCCAAGCAACTGTGGCCTGTTGGGAAGCGTCAGAGGCCGCACAGAGGGAAGAAACATGGGTAGGAAAGCATGTATCCCTGGTTACTGGGTGCTCTATCTCTTGCTAGGATCTTCATGAAGTTGCCTTCTTGTACTCCCTGCCCAGAATTCTTTGGCCGCTGTAGCCCAAGACTGTGATTCCAGCTACATTAGCTGGTACAGAACCTTCACTCCATAGCTCTTCTCATTCTCTGTTCTCTGTCACTTTCTTACTCCATTTGGTGCTTGATTATATTCTTTATTCCTTCGTTTGGTATTTAGGGTTCAAGGATTGATGTTTGTATCTGTTTTACTTAGTTTTTAGGGTCTTTGCTGCAGAGGGACGGCATGGTGCTTCCGTCTATAGCACCATGTTGGCTCTGCCTCTATATTATATTTTTTTAAAAAATTACTCTCCAGTGTTAATTTTCCTAATTTATAGTTTTTTTTATTGTGCTTTTAGGTGAAAGTTTACAATTCAAGTTAGTTTCTCATGCAAAAATTTATACTCACAATATTATGTAATCCTAATTGCTCTCCCTATAATGTGACAGCACACTCCTCCTTTCAACCCCAGATTTCCCATGTCCATTCAACTAGCTCCTCTCCCTTTTCACCTTCTCATCTCGTCTCTGGACAGGAGCTGCCCATTTAGTCTCATATATCTACTTGAGCTAAGAAGCACTCTCTTCATGAGTATCATTTTATGTCATTATAGTCCAGTCTAACCTATGTCTGAAGAGTTGGCTTCAGGAATGGTTTCAGTTCTGGGCTAACAAAGTCTCCAGGGACTATGTCTTCCAGGGTCCCTCCAGTCTCAGTCAGACTACTAATTCTCTTTTTCTTTTACTAGAATTTGATTTCTGCATCCCACTTTTCTCCTGTTCTGTCAGGGACTCTCTGTTTTATTCCCTGTCAGGGCGGGCATTGGTGGTAGAAGGCATCATTGAGTTCTTTTGGTCTCAGGCTGATGGAGTCTCTGGTTTATGTGGTCCTTTCTGTCTCTTGGGCTAATACTTCCCTTGTGTCTTTGGTGTTCTTCATTCTCCTTTGCTCCAAGTGGGTTGGGACCAATTCATGCATCTTAGATGGCGGCTCACTAGCTTTTAAGACCCCAGACACCACTCACCAAAGTGGGATGCAGAACATTTTCTTAATAAACTTTGTTAAGCCGATTGACCTAGATATCCCCTAAAACCACGGTCATCAGAACTCTGCCCCTGCTACTCTGTCCCTCGAAGTGTTTAGTTGTATGCAGGGAACTTCTTAGCTTTCCGTTTAGTGCAGTTGTGCTGACTTCCCCTGTATTGTGTGTTGTTCTTCCCTTCACCCAAGGTAATTCTTATCTACTATCTAGTTAGTGAATACCCTCTCCCTCCCTCTCCACCCTGGTAACCATCAAAGAATGTTTTCTCCGTTTAAACCTTTCCCTGAATTCTTATAATAGTGGTCCCATACGATATTTGTCCTTTTGCGACTGACTAACTTCACTCAGCATAATGCCTTCCCGATTCATCCACGTTATGAGATGTTTTGCGGATTCATCGCTGTTCTTTATCATTGTGTAGTATTCCATTATGTGAATATATCATAATTTGTTCATCCATTCATCTGGTGATGGGCACCTAAGTTGTTTCCATCTTTTTGCTATTGTGAACAGTGCTGCATTGAACTTGGGTATGCATATAGCTATTCGTGTGACAGCTCTTATTTCTCTAGGATATATTCTAAGGAGTGGGATTGCTGGATCATATGGTGCATCTATTTCTAGCTTTTTAAGGAAGTGTCAAATTTCCAAAGTGATTGTACCATTTTATACTCCAACCAGCAGTATATGAGTGTTCCAGTCTCTCCAGAACCTCCCCTACATTTATTATTTTATGTTTTTTGGATTAATGCTAGCCTTGTTGGGGTGAGATGGTATCTCATCGTAGTTTTGATTTGCATTTCTCTATTGGCTGATGATTGTGAGCCTTTCCTCATGTATCTGTTAGTCACCTGCATGTCTTCTTTGGTGAAGTGCCTGTTCATATACTTTGCCGATTTTTTAATTGGGTTATTTGTCTTTTTGTTGTTGAGGTTTTGCAGTATCGTGTAGACTTTAGAGATTAGACACTGATCAGATATGTTGTAGCCAAAACTTTTTTCCCAGCCTTTTGACTCTTTGGTGAAGTCTTTTGATGAGCATAGTGTTTCATTTTTAGGAGCTCCCAGTTATCTAGTTTCTCTTCTGGTGTTTATGCATTGTTTCTTATTGTTTGTATATTTTTTATGCCATGTATTAGGGCTCCTAGCATTGTCCCTATTTTTTCTTCCACAATCTTTATCATTTTAGATTTTATATTTAGGTCTTTGATCCATTTTGAGTTAGTTTTTGTGCATGGTGTGAGGTATGGGTCTTGTTTCAGTTTTTTGCTGATGGATATCCAGTTAAGCCAGCACCATTTGTTAAAGAGACTGTCTTTTCCGAATTTAATTGACTACGGGCCTTTGTCAAATATCAGCTGCTCATAGGTGGATGAATTTATGTCTAGATTCTCAAATTCTGTTCCATTGATCTATGTATCTGTTGTTGTACCAGTACCAGGCTGTTTTGACTACCGTGGCAGTACAATAGGTTCTAAAATCAGGTACTGTGAGGCTTCCCACTTTGTTCTTCTTCTTCAGTAATGCTTTACTTATCCAGGGTCTCTTCCTTTCCCATGTGAAGTTGGTGATTTGTTTCTCCATCTCATTAAAAAATACTATTGGAATTTGGATCAGCATTGCAGTGTATCTGTAAATCGCTTTGTGTAGAATAGACATTTTCGCAATGTTGAGTCTTCTTATCCATGAACAAGGTATGTTTTTCCACTTATGCAGGTCTCTTTTGGTTTCTTGCAGTAGTGTCTTGCAGTTATCATTGTATAAGACTTTTACATCTCTGGTTAGATTTATTCCTAAGTATTTAATCTTCTTGGGGGCTGTTGTAAATGGTATTGATTTGGTGATTTCCTCTTCAAAGTTCTCCTCATTGATGTACAGCAATCCAACTGATTTTTGTATGTTTATCTTGTATCCTGATACTTTGCTGAAATCTTCTATTAGTTTCAGTAGTTTCCTCGTGGATTCTTTGGGTTTTTCTGTTTATAAGATCATATCATCTGCAAATAGAGGTACTTTTATATCTTTGTTACCAATCTGGATGCCTTTTATTTCTTTTTATAGCCTAGTTTTTCTGGCTAGGACCTCGCACAATGTTGAATAAGACTGATGATAAAGGGCATCTTTGTCTGGTTCCTGTTCTCAAGGGGAATGCTTTCAGACTCTCGCCATTTAGGATGATGTTGGCTGTTG
Source organism: Trichechus manatus latirostris (assembly GCF_000243295.1). Classification (NCBI taxonomy): domain Eukaryota; kingdom Metazoa; phylum Chordata; class Mammalia; order Sirenia; family Trichechidae; genus Trichechus; species Trichechus manatus. The sequence goes on from NW_004444010.1 coordinate 10,869,446, forward strand.
GCTTTGTATAAATTGCCCTTAATTATGTTGAGGCATTTCCTTTGTATTCCTATTTTGTTGAGAATTTTTATCATGTATGGGTGTTGGACTTTGTCAAATGCCTTTTCTGCATCAATTGGTAAGATCTTGTGGTTCTTGTCTTTAGCTTTATTTATATGTTGGATTACATTGATTGTTTTCCTAATGTTGAACCATCCCTGCATGCATGATATGAATCTCACTTGGTCATGGTGGATTATTTTTTTGATATGTTGTTGAACTGTATTGTCTAGAATTTTGTTGAAGATTTTTCATCTATGTTCATGAAGGATATCAGTGTGTAATTGTCTTTTTTTGTGGTATATTTACCTGGTTTTGGTATCAGGATTATGCTGGCTTCATAGAATGAGTTTGGGAGTATTCCATACTTTTATATGCTCTGAAATACCTTTAGTAGTAGTGGTGTTAACTCTTCTCTGAAAGTTTGGTAGAATTCTCCAGTGAAGCTGTCTGGGCCAGGGCTTTTATTTGTTGGGAGTTTTTAAATTACCTTTTCAATCTCTTTTTTTGTAACATGTTTATTTAGTTGTTCTACCTCTGTTTGTGTTAGTTTAAGTAGGCAGTGTGTTTCTAGAAATTTATCCATTTCCTCTAGGTTTTCAAAATAGTTAGAGTACAATTTTTCATAGTATTCTGTTATGATTCTTTTAAATTCAGTTGAGTGTGTTGTGATATCGCCCATCTCATTTCTTATTTAGATTATTTGCTTCCTCTCCTGTTTTTCTTTTGTCAGTTTGGCCAGTGGTTTATCGATTTTGTTGATCTTTTCAAAGAACCAACTTTTGGTCTTGTTAACTCTTTCAGTTGTTTTTTTATTGTCTATTTCATTTAATTCTGCTCTAATTTTTATAATTTGCTTTCTTCTGTTTCCCAAGGGCTTCTTTTGTTGCTCTCTTTCTATTTGTTTGAGTTGTAGAGTTAATATTTTGGTTTTGGCCCTTTCTTCTTTTTGAATGTGTGCATTTATTGCTTTAAATTGATCCCTGAGCATTGCTTTTGCTCTGCCCCAAAGGTTCTGGTAGGTTGTATTTTCTTTCTCAGTTGATTGTATGAATTTCTTTATTCCATTCTTAATTTCTTTTATAACCCAGTAGTTTTGAGCAAGGTGTTGTTCAGTTTCCATGTGTTTGATTTTTTTTTTCCTTGCTTTTTCTATTATTAATTTCTTCTTTTATGACTTTATGGTCAGAAATGATGCTTTGTAATATTTTGATGTTTTGGATTCTGTTAAGGCTTGCTTTATATCCTAATATGTGTTCTGTTTGGAGAGTGTTCCATGTGGGTTAGAAAAGAAAGTATATTTGACTGCCGTTGGGTCAAGGGTTCTGTATATGTCTATGAGATCCAGTTGATTGATTGTAGCATTTAGATCTTCCATATCTTTATTGAGCTTCTTTCTGGATGTTCTCTCCTTCACCAAAAGTGGTGTGTTGAAGTCTCCTACCTTTATTGTGGGGCAGACTATCTGTCTTTTCAATACTGTTAGAGTTTGTTTTATGTATTTGGGAGCCCTGTGCTTGGGTGCGTAAATATTTATTATGGTTATGTACTCATGATGTATTGACCCTTTAATCATTGTATAGTGTCCTTCTTTATCCTTTGTGGTGGTTTTTACTTTAAAGTCTATTTTGTCAGAGATAAATATTGCCACCTCTGCTGTTTTTTGATTGTTGTTTGCTTGAGATTTTTTTTTCCATCCTTTGAGTTTTAGTTTGTTTTGTGTCTTTAAGTCTAAGATGTGTCTCTTGTAGGCAGCATACAGAAGGATTTTGTTTTTTAATCCATTCTACCACTCTCTGTCTCTTTATTGGTGCATTTAGTCTGTTTACATTCAGGGTAATTATTGATAGGTATCAGTTTAGTGCTGTCATTTTGATGTCTTTTTTGTGTGTTGTTCACAGTTTCTTTTTTCTTTGTTAATTTTCTGTGCTGAGTAGTTTTTCTTTATTTTCTTTTCATGCTTTTCATTATCGTTGACTTTGTATTTGTTGAGTCTTTATGGTTTTCTTGTTTTTTATTTCGATGTGTAGGATTTTTAGTTTCCTTTGTGGTTACCTTAATATTTACCTCTATTTTTCTAAGTTTAAACCAATCTTTTATTTCTTTATATTGCCTTGACTTCCTCTCCATATGAAAGATCTATGATTACATTATTTAGTCCCTTTTTTTGTTTTAATGTTGTCTTCTTTTACATATTGATGTCTCTGTTTCCCTATTTCCATTGTTTTAGCTTTGATTTATTTTTGTGACTTCCCTATCTGGATTGATATCTGGTAGTTCTGTCCTGTGTTCTAGTCTTGGGTTCTTATCTGATGTTATTGATTTTCTAACTGGAGGATTCCCTTTGGTATTTCTTGTAATTTATTTTGGTTTTTACAAATTCCCTAAACTTCTATTCATCTGTAAATGCCCTAATTTTGCCATCGTATTTGAGAGACAGTTTTGCTGGGTATATAATTCTGGCTGGCAAATTTTTCCTTCGAGGTTTTATATATGTCATCCCATTGCCTTCTTGCTTGCATGGTTTCTGCTGAGTAGTGTGACCATAGTCTTATTGATTCTCCTTTGTAGATGACTTTTCATTTATCCCTAGCTGCTCTTAAAATTCTTTATCTTTGGTTTTGGCAAGTTTGATTATAATATGTCTTGGGAACTTTCTTTTGGAATATACCTTGCATGGGGTTCAATGAGCATTGTGGATAGGTATCTTCTCATCTTTCACGATATCAGGGAAATTTTATACCAACAATTCTTCAACAATTCTCTCTGTATTTTCTGTTATCACCTTCATTCCGGTACTCCAATCACTCTTAGGTTATTCCTCTTTATAATGTCCCACATAATTCTTAGGGTTTCTTCATTTTTTTAAATTCTTTTATCTGATTTTTCCTCAAGTAAGTTGGTTTCAAGTGCTTTATCTGCAGTCTCACTAATTCTGTCTTACATTGCTTCTGTCTGCTCATATGACTTTCTATTGAGTTGTCTAACTCTGAAAGTTTATTGTTAATCTTTTGGATTTCTGTTTGCTGTCTTTCTATGGATTCTTGCAGCCTGTTAAACTCATCATTATGCTCTTGTATAACCTTCTTAAGTTCCTCTATTGTTTTTTTGTGTGTGTTCCTTGACTTGGTCTGTGTTTTATTTGATCTCCTTCCTAATCTCTAGAAGAGCTGTCTATGTTAATCTTTTGAATTCTACCTCTGGTAATTCCAAAAAGTTCTGTCCCTCTGAAAGGTTTCTTGATTCTTTGTTTTAGGCACTTGCTGAAGCCATCATGATCTGCCTCTTTTGTGATTTGATATTGACTGTCATCTCTGAGCTATCAATAAGTTATTATATTTATTTGTTTTGTGTTTGCTTAGTGTCTCCTAGCTTTCTGTTTTGTTTTGTTTTGATATGACCAAATAGTCTGCTCATGTGAGCTAGTTTGATTATTGGTGCTTTTGAAGCTCTAATGTCCCGTCACCAGGTGGTTAGATCTGTTACTATGTATGTGAGCCCAGGAGTCAGTTTACTTTTCTTGTATGGATTCAGCTCAGGTGTGCAGGAAGTCAGTCACCAAGTGTGTGGTGCTTGCTCTCACCTACAGTCCTAGATGGGCAGGGGTGATTGGAGGAGGCACAGGTATCTAGCTGTAGTAGGGGGCCACTTGCTGAGCAAGGCAGGGCACTGACTGCTGCCCGTGTGTGTCTGGGAGGAACACATGTCCTTTTTCCCTTGTTAGCATAGGTGGGTGGGTTTTACAGCCAGACTATGGGCACCCAGTGCTGTTGGCTGTAAGGATTGGGAGGCACCACTTATTCTTAAACAGCTATTGTGGGTGGCTAGGTGGCATGAGTTGAGCCACCTGTCCTCAGGCCCCTGATGTGGGTAGGTGAGGACTCTGCTTAATGCGCAGAGCAGTGTCAAGTGCCACAAACCTACCACTCCACCATATAGCTGATACAGTTCAAGTTATGTTTCAGGTATATTCCCTGTTGTATTGTGTTAATGGGGACCTGCACTGTCAAAATGGGCCCACACAGTCTTTGTAGGGGTGAAAGGCATTCAAAGTCCATGGTCGTTGACAAAGTCTTTGGACTTTGTGTCTAGGCAAAGGAGCTGTGCCTGCCCTGAGTTCCTGGCTTGAGGAAGGTGGCAGATTATTTTTTCCCTGTTTGTTAATTTGTTCCCTCTCCAAGGCTGTAAGAGTGGCTCAGGGTGCATGACGAGTCCTACTTCAAGCCCAGGGGATGAGACAGTGACAGAAGCCAGCCCAGAAGCCAGTGCAGAGCTGGGAGGAGGCAGGTAAATGGGAGACAGTTTCTTCCCAAATGGGGTGATTTTCGATCCGTGTGATAGGTTAGATGCATGTACTCATCTTTTGCCGATTGAGCACTGCTTTTCACTTGTTCTGGAGGCTTGAGCAGACTCTCCCGCCACTTAGTCTCTCCCAGTGTGGAAAACATGTCCCGAGCACGACGGCTTGCCTCACTGCACGCGCCAGCCAATCTGGCCTGCAAGGTGCTGGTTCCCACCGGCTGAGGTCTGGCAACTCCTCACTTCTTCTGAAATGTCTCTCCCTTCCCCTGCCACTCAGTCTAACTCCTCAATTTTGCCTTTGATGTTCAGGGCTCCTACCATCTTGGCCCTGCCTCACCTCCTCATTTGCAATTATATTTTGAGTTAAATGGGTTTTGGTGGGCTGGCCTGGGAATCTAGCCAGCATTTGTGAGATTATTTCTAAGATATCAAGCATTCCCAGTTCCCAATACCCTAGTTACAATAAACTTTGTTAACACAATAAGTATTGTTGACTCTACTAGTCAATAAACAATAGGAGAGAATATTAATAATCCAGTCTATTCTTCAAGTCTTGATTCTCTTTTCCTGAATTACAATTTTTCTCTTTTCAATTTCATCTACACACCATATGTTGAGTTTTGTGTCCTAGCTCGTAGTAAAACTAAAAATTAGGAATATGAAATCTTTGATTCAAATGGTGGATGAAAAATTTTAGTTGCAATGGTGCCTGTTATTTTAATGATGTTGGGGAGGTTTTCTGACATTCCTGCAGTAATCTCCATGCACATCCACTTGAGGAAACATACGCTTAGTTTGTAGGAAGTTATTCACATTTCGGAGTGATTCATCCATCTGTGGTTAACCTGCAGAGGCATTTTCAAAGTTTTCATTTGGATGATGGTCTGAGAAAGTTGAAATGTAAGGCTGGCTAATTTCTTGGCTGTTACTTATTTGATGGCAGAGCTTAGGGCACCATAGAGTTTAAGAAATTCCTTTCTCTAAGATCACCTGGGCTGAGGCAGTTACATTACCTGGACTAGGGACAGCCTCTACCTCAGTAACCATCCAGAAGCAGATATAAAAATGTAAGTTTGAATATGGGGCTAAACCTACGAGTGAGAGTTAAGTTGTTTCAACTGTTGATGTTTGAAGGCCAAGAGGTAGGGAGCCAGGCCGACTGTGAAGGCTATGGAGAGGTATTATTACTGATAAATGAAAGAAAAAAAAAATGCAAATCCTGTTGGCCAAAACAAAGACCAATATTCAAGAAACACACATTGAGACATACTATAATCATATTAATGGCTCAGTACATTAAGCTTGAATAACACTTTACAGTTTATAATGTCTTTTAAACATATAGTAAATCACTGCAAACTTATAACAACCCTATAAGGTATTCTTGACAGTGATGGTTATTCTTATTTTACAAAGGATTTGCATGACTGATTAAAGAATTTGTATGGCTGATTAAGATTTTAAGTGTTATCTTAAAGTGCAGATGTTATTGTACTATGACTTAATTAAATGCTGATATCCTTCTAAAAGAGCAAAAGAGTGTGTCACATCACCAAAATAATACCTGGTCCTTAAAAAACACGCAGGAATCAAGATTAAAATAAAAAAAATTATGAAACCACATTATGTCCAATGATTAGATCACTAATTTAGAACCCGAAATTTGAGTTTGCATCCATAACCCATCACATGGCTTGGCACAAATCATTTTAAGCCAACAGTGTCTCAATTTTCTCATCTATAAAATGAGAATAATGAAAAATACTGACCCTACCTAACTGTGCAAAGTTATTGCTAATTTGAATCTCATTTAGCAAATATCTATGAAACATCTATAGATGCACCAGACACTGTTTATAACACTCAGGATTCAGTAGTAAACTTCTCTGGAGCTTATATTCTTGAGAAAGAGAATCAAGAAATAAATGTTTGTGAAATGGTGATAAATACTGTGTGGGACAAGGAACTCAATTTGGCCATTTGTCTCTGGTTCCTGAAAATAACCCTTGCATTTTGCCAGAAACCCAAGTATCTTTGTTTTTCTAAAACAGCCAGGTAACATATTCCCCCCCACAAAAAAACGAACCAAATCCACTACCATCGAGTCAATTCCAACTCGTAGTGACCCTATAGGGTTTCCCATGTTGTGACTCTCTATGGAAGCAGACTGCCACATCTTTCTCCTGGGGAGCTGCTGGTGGTTTCAAACTGCTAACATTTCAGTTAGCAGTCGAGTGCTTTAACCACTGTGACATCAGGGCTCCTTAGGCAACACTAAAATATGTACGAACGAGTTGGGATCCTCAAGCTCATCATCTAGCAACTAACTCTATGCAGTCTTGCATATTCAGTGATTTAATCAATCATTAAATATGCAATAAGACCCTAATCACTGACTATCAATGAGCCAATAAAAACCCCAATGAGGAAGTTATGAGGGGAGAGGGAGCTTCCTGGATTGGTGAAAACATCCACACATGGGAGAGGGTGGCATGTCTGGCGAAAGCGGAAGCCTCGTGTTGGGACCTCTCGCAGACTTTGCCTGAGGCATCACTTCACTTGTATTCTTTCTTGTTATAATAAATGAGTAACTGTAAACATAGGCAATGTTGCTGTAAGGCACTGTCAAGTCAATTTTGCCATGGAGACAATAGCAACCCCATGTAACAGAGTAGAATTGCTCCGTAGGATTTTCTTGGCTGTAATCTTTATGGAAGTAGATCTCCAAGTCTTTCTCCCATGGAGCTGCTGGGTGGGATCGAACTGCCAACCTCTAGGTTAGCAGCCAAACATTTAAACATTTGCACCACCAAGGCTTCTTAGTCTCTATGAATATTGTGAGCTGTTCTAGATAATTAATGAACCCAGAAGGGGCAATGAGACTCTTAGGTTGAGATGGATAATTCAGACAAATGCTGTATAGATAGTTGATTGGTGAAGACCCAGCTCTGGGTGACTGGGTGACAGAGAAAGGCTCAATGGTCAATCCATGAGGAAGGATAGAGTTCTTTTAGCCTGTGTCCTAGCCCCAGGTGGCTAGAAAGGGCAGAGGGGCAGGTAGTCTGAAGTGCAGAGAGCTGTATGGACTCCTGATGGTACCTGATGACCTGGCCCTACGTGGCCAGAGATATTTTGTCTTGGCTCAAGGTGACCAGGGATGAAGTCTGACCTAACTCACTGTAGTTAGGGTCAGAGAAAGGAAAGGCCACAGAAGTGTCTGGTGACGAGGAATGGAACAATGAGGGGGTAAAATATGGATCCACTTCCAGGTGGAAATTGAATTTATATTGATCCTTACCACACAGTTAGCAGTAAAGGTGGAGTTTTCCCATCTTATCCATTTTTTTACTGCAGTTAGTGCAAATACTATGAAGAAAAATGAGGTAGGGAAAGGGCACAGATATTACAGTTTGGGGTGGAGTATACAAATAATAGAATGGTCAGGAAGCCTTCACCAATAAAGTGGTATTAGAGCTGAGTTCTAACAGAAAAATAGAAGCAAGCCAAATGGATTTCTCAGGAAACAGCATGCCAGACAGAGAAAACAGCAAGTGCAAAGGTCCTGAGGGGGCCAGTGAGGCTGAAGGAAAGTAGCTGAGCATGGAGGACAATAATAGGAGACGATAGCAGTCCTAACCAATAGGGCCTATAGATCATTATAAGACGTCATGGATTGAATTGTGCCCCCCAAAAATCTGTGTCCACGTGGTTAGGCCATGATTCCCAGTGTTGTGTGATTGTCCTCCATTTTGTGATTGATATTATTTTCCTGTATGTTGTAAATCCTAATCTCTGCCTGTGGTTAATGAGGCAAGATTGGATTATGTTGAAGAGGATTAAGGTGGGATGTAACACACTTACCCAGGTCACTTTCCTGATCCAATGTAAAGGGAGTTTTCCTAGGGTGTGGCCTGCACCACCTTTTATCTTATAAGAGATAAAAGGAAAGGGAAGCTAGTAGAGAGTTGGGGACCTCGTACCACCAAGAGAGCAGTGCCAGGAGCAGAGCGCATCCTTTGGACCAGGGTTTCTGCATGGAGAACCTCCTAGACCAGGAGAAAATTGATGACAAGGACCTTCCTCCAGAGCTGACACACAGAGAAAGACTTCCCCTAGAGCTGAAACCCTGAATTTGGATTTCTAGCCTACTGAGAATAAACTTGTTTGTTAAAGCCATCCACTTGTGGTATTTCTGTTATAGCAGCACTAGATAACTATGACATAAGGATTTTGAATTTTATTCTGAGTGAGGATTGAGAAGCTATTGGAGGGTTTTAAGTAGAAGAGTGATATTACTACATTTTAAGGATTACTCTAGTGCTGTATTTCTATATATCTAAAGTTATGTATGTAACTTTTGATTTTCTAGTAGCCACATTTAAGAAGGTAAAAATAAGCAGGTAAAATTAATTTTAATAATATATTTACACTTACATATCAAAATATTATATTTTAAATAGATAATATATTATTAATGACATATTTTATGTTTTGTGTTTCATGTTAATGAAAGACTAAAGTGTTGGAAATCTGGTATGTATTTTACACTTAGAGAATACCTCAATTTGGACTAGACACATTTTAAATGCTTAGTAGCCATTTTGGATAGGGCAACTCTAGTTGTTGTGTCAAGAATTTATACTAGGCTCATACATTGCTGGTGGGAATGTAAAATAGTGCAGCAGCTTTGGAAATCAGTTTAACAGTTCCTCAAAAAGTTAAATATAGAGTTGCCATATGACTTAGCAATTCCTTTCCTAGATATACACCCAAGAGAACTAAAAACATGTGTCCACACAAAAACTTGTACATGAATGTACATATAGCGCTATTCATAATAGTAAAAAAGTGGAAACAACCCAAATGTCCATCAATGAACAGATAAACAACATATCCATGCAATGGATATTATTCAGCCATATATAGGAATAAAACATAAGTGTTCCAAAAATAATCGAGTGATCCACCGTGTCAAATGCCGTTGATAGGACAAGTAAGATAGAGACTGAAAAACGAGCATTGGATTCAGCAACACAGAGGTCATTGGAAAACTGCTGCAGTCAGCATGGAAGAATGATTGGATTGGGTCAAGAGCGAATGCAAGTATCTTAGGCTGGGTTCTCTAGAGAAGCAAAACCGGTAAAGCGTATACATATGTATATAGAGAGATTTAAATCAAGGAAACAGCTCATATGATTATAGAGGCTAGAAGTCCCGAGTCCATGGATCAGTGTAGAGGCCTTTCCCAATTCACGCAGCTGCAGAAGCTCGTGAACCCAAGATCGGCAGGTTGGAGAGCAGGGCTCCCGCTCACAGGCTGTGAAGGTGGACGAATTCCAAGATCGGCAGGCAAGACCGCAAGGTTTCTCCTGATTGACGTAGCCGCAGGGGCTGGTGAACCCAAGATTAGAAGGTCAGGAAGCAAAACTCTTGCTTGCAGGCTGTGAAGATCGACAAATCCCAAGATCAACAGGTAAGCTACTAGCTCAAGTCCCAAGAACCAGAGGTGAGACAACAAGGGGCAGCTGCTGGGTCTGGAACAAGCCAATAACCTTGGCAAAGGTGTGCAGGAAGGAAGTAGACAGCAGAGGACAGAGAGATGAAGGCTGAGGGGGCGGTGAGCTGCCACACCCCTGCCAGTATGACTCAGCAGATTCCATCATGGGGGTGATCACATATCAGATTTCAACAGGAAAGTGATCACAACATTATACAACTGCCAAAACACTGAGAATCATGGCCTAGTCAAGTTGACATACAATCTTAACTATCACAGGGAGAATTCTTGTAAATGGAAGCAGAGAAATGGACCCATGGATTAAAGGGAAAATGGGGTCACAATTTTGAAGGTGGAAGAAATAAATAACAGTTTATTTGTATGCTAATGTGAATGATCCAGTAAAGAGAGAAAAAACTAAACATTAAGGAGAAGGAAAATTACTGGAGCAATGTCCTTGATGAATGTAATTGAAATAATGGGTGTGGAAATATTTTATAAATACTTAGAAAAAATGTTTTCAAATAACAGCAAATGCATACATATTATGGCCTTTGGAAGGATTTCCTCTTGACCCTGTTTTAGGAATGTTACTTGTACAATGGGGTGACTGACTTGGATCATCCACACCCTTTTCTTCTTTTCCCAAACTTTGTAGTCTCCTTGGGAGCATGCTCAAAGAAAAGTAATGAGACACAATACAACCTACTGAGAGAGCAAGTAGATCATGATGTGGATGAGACTGAGACAGGAAACCAAGGGGACGTAGATAACACCAGACAGAAAGTGTAAACAATAAAGAGTGCTTTAGGTGATGCTGGTTGTCAGGACAGAGATCAGAAAGATTTCTGTCAGTGAACTCGCTTACTACTTCAGGGCAACTCTGAGGGAAGAGGAGACCTTTTTTTTTTTTTTTAATTGTACATCAGGTGAAGGCTTACAGAACAAATAGTTTCTCATGAAACAGTAGTACACATATTGTTTTATGACATTGATTAACAACCCCGCAACATGTCAACCCTCTAACTTCTCAACGTTTTTTTTTGGTGAAAATATACATAGCCAAAGATACACCATTTCAAAAATTTCTACATGCACAGTTCAGTGACATTGACTACGCTCTTCCAATTGTG
>NW_004444010.1:10880904-10916604 GCF_000243295.1 Trichechus manatus latirostris
GTCTTCATGATGGATCATCCGCTTAGTCATAATATAGAGTCCTTCTTTGTCTTTTATGGTAGATTTTGTTTTAAAGTCTATTTTATCTGAGATTAGAATTGCCACTCCTCTTTTTTGGTAGTTTTTACCTTGATATATTTTTTTCCAACCTTTGACTTTTAATAAATTAACATCTTTGTTTCTAAGGTGTGTCTCTTGTAGACAGCATATTGATGGATCCTGTGTTCTTATTTATTCTGTCACTCTCCGTCTCTTTATGGGTGCATTGAGTCCATTTGCATTCAGTGTAATTATTGATAGATGTGAGTTTGTTGCTGTAATTTTGTAGTGCTTTTTTTTGAGGTACTGAAGTTTTCTTTGTTCTTCTTACTCTCTTGTGCTGAGTTACTTTTGTTTGTGGATTTTTTTTTTTCATTTGTTTTGTTTTTGCTGAGACTTTATGTTTTTCCTCTTTTTTTTATGAGTATGTTTGTTAACTTTCTTTGTGGTTACCATGAATTTTACCCTTATCTTTCCAAGTTTGAAGCAGTCTACCATTACTTGGTATCACCTTGCCTTAAGAGGAGATATTTTTGTCAAAGCCTAAACATCAGGCTATTCCTGAAGATGTTGGAAGATGTTTACTCATCAAACATTTCCCTAATGATAACAAAATTTCAAGCTCCTTCCAAGACTCACAATAAATCCACTGCTTATATCAGGAAATAGTTATGAAGTCTCTTGGGTCATCTATTTCATTTTTCTCTCTTACTCCATCCATAGATCTGGACTGACTCAGTCTTTGATTTCAACAATGGGATGCAATACAGAACACAAATAACAGCCAACTAGTCCCAGGATAAGGAGCCCTGGTGGTGAAGTGGTTAAGCACTTGGATGCTAACTGAAAGGTTACAGTTCAAACCCACCAGCTTCTTCCTGGGATAAAGATTACAACCTTGGCAAGCCTATGGGGCAGTTCTACCCTGTCCTATAGCGAGCGGATGGAATGGCAAAAAAAAAAAAAAAAAATCCAGGAAAAGCCTTTTGAGTGTTCAAGTTACCTTGGAGAGCTTTCCAGGAATCCCAGCACCTCTGCCTTTTTCCCCAAAGGGCTTTAACTCGTAATGTAGTAGAAAGTAGATACTGTGGAAGGAGTGGCTTCTTGTAGGAGGGAAAAATGGTCTGGCCCTCACTGTCCCAATTTTTGTCTCTCAAGATCCCCTTTGCTCTTAGAGATGTAGATTTGGGGGCAGGGGTGTGGCCATTGGTCCCTGTTTCGCAACCTGTCTTAAACATGGATACATCATCCTTCCTTAATATTTCTTAGTATACTTTTGACAAAGTTGAAGTTGAAACCAGACTCTTTAAAAAAAAAAGAGTATAACCAAAGGGAAATAAATTGAAAGTAACATGAAAAAAGATGATCTGGGTTAGAAGAAAGGGTTTATTTTTAGTTTTTAACTTGAAGTTCACTAAGTGATTGATGTTGTTGTTGTTGTTAGGTGCCGGCGAGTCAGTTCCAACTCATAGCAACCCTATGTACAACAGAACGAAACACTGCCCAGTTTTGTGCCATCCTCACAATCATTGCTATGCTTGAGCCCATTGTTGCAGCAACTGTGTCAATCCATCTTGTTGAGGGTCTACCTCTTTTACACTGACCCTATACTTTACGAAGCATGATGTCCTTCTTCAGGGACTGATCCCTCCTGATAACATGTCTGAAATATGTGAGATGTAGTCTCTTCATCCTTGTTTCTAAGCATCCTGGTTGTACTTCTTTCAAGAAAGATTTGTTCATTCTTTTGGCAGTCCGTGGTATATTCATTATTCTTCACCAACACCACAATTCAAAGGCATCAATTCTTTGGTGTTCCTTATTCATTGTCCAGCTTTCGCATGCATATGAGGCAATTGAAAATACCATGGCTTGGGTCAGGTACACCTTAGTCTTCAAGGTGACATCTTTGCTTTTTAACACTTTACAGAGGTCTTTTACAGCAGATTCACCTGATGCAATGTGTCTTTTGATTTCTTGACTGCTGCTTCCATGGTTGTTGATTACGGATCCGAGTAAAATGAAATCCTTGACAACTTCAATCTTTTCTCCATTTATCATGACGTTGCTTTTTGGTCCAGTTGTGAGGATTTTTTTTTTTTTTTTTTTTTATGTTGAGGTGTAATCTATACTGAAGCTGTGGTCTTCACCAATCACTAAGTGATCGATGCCTCCCTATTTAATCCCCAGGCTGTGGACAAGTAAAAACAGAATATCTGTAACTTCTCACTTCTTGATATACTGTTAAGTATTTTTGAAGTCCAGAAATATGATAGCAGGATCTTTAGAAAGCTGTGGGAGTTCCTTCTCTGACCTCATGAGGTCAACTTCTTGAGTACTACCCATGTACCACCACTAAGATTAGGTTATTTTAATTTTGTCTGGGGGGCACGAATGGTTTGCACTAGACTAGTAACTGTCGGTTTGAATCTACCGAGCAGCATTGCAGAAGAAAGGGCTGGCAACCTGCTTCCATAAAGATCACAGCCAAGAAAACACGAAGGGCAGCTCTACTCTGTAATACATGGATTCACCATGAGTCATAATTGATTCCATGGCAATGTTTTTTTTTTTTACCCCTGGGAAGAAAGGAATTTAGAAAGAAATAAGATAAATCTCTAGGTGCCTACTCCAAATTTTCATGCAAGCTTAGTTAAATAAAAACTTCTTCAAATACCAACACCTCCTACCCTGCCCAATAAACCAAAAAACTTTAACACAAATAGGCCAGTGAGAGATCCCAAAGAGCAGTCACTGTCCAGGTATCTCTCCATGCCCTCCTTGACTGGCCTTTTGATTCATTATTTGTCCACCAGTCATACCCCCTGGTAGTCATCTCATCATAGACATTGAGAAAGGGTGCAAGTTTGCCTGTTTGTCTTGCTTAATGCTTTCCTATCTTCTCCCCCTGGGAAGCTGAATAAATATTTTAGGTGGTATGAAGGATATAAGTAAAACTAATTTGGAATTAGACCTCTGAGTTTTGTGTGAAAACAGTCCAAAGGAATTTAGGATCCTGAATAGTGACACTATTCCTCATTACCAAATGATTTTTCTCTGACCTCAGCACAAGTTGTAGTACCTCTTGAGTATAGACAACATGCCTTGATGTCTAAGGTTCCAGGATATCTGTAGATACTTGAGGAGATTGGTGGAGAGCAGTGCCCTGGTGGTGTTCTTTGGGTTCCAACAGATGTAGCAGGACCCAGCATATCCCTGCAATATCCACAAGACATGGTGTTGTTGGGGGGAGATGGCTAGAACAGAAGAAAGACATGGTTCATTCTATATGTGACTGCAAAACCAAAAGTCGTGTCAACTAGACCTGTTCCTGAGTCCATGTGGAACAACTCTGGTGACTCCCAGAACTGCTCTGTAGGTGTAGGAAGCTGGAGTTCTAAATACAATGCAGAAACAAGAACCAGAAAAAAACAAAAAACAAAAAACGATGGGTTACTGTCTTAGTCATCTAGTGCTGCTATAACAAAAATAACACAAGTGGATGGCTTTAACAAAGAGAAGTTTATTCTCTCACAGTCCAGTAGACTAGAAGTCTGAATTCAAGGTGGCAGCTCCAGGGGAAGGCTTTCTCTCTCTGTCAGCTCTGGAGGAAGGTCCTTGTGAGGCATCAGTGTTCCCAACGCGTTCTGCACCAGGAGCTGCTTTCTTGGTCGTATGAGGTCTCCAACTCTCTGTTTGCTTCCCTTTCCTTTTATCTCTTGAGAGATAAAAGGTGGTGCAAACCACACCCCAGGGAAACTCTCTTTACATTGGATCAGGGATGCGACCTGGGTAAGGGTGTTACAATCCCATCTGAATCCTCTTTAACATAAAATTACAATCACAAAATGGAGGACAATCACACAATACTGGGAATCATGGCCCAGTCAAATTGATAAATGCAACTTTTTGAGGAGACATAATTCTATCCATGACAGTCACTCTCAGAAATATCTTTGTCCACAATGAATTAGAAGAGTCAGAGAGACCAGTAAGGAAGTTGATGTAGTAATCAACATGAAAGATTACTCTGTCAGCCTCAGGGCAGTTACAGAAGGCACTGAGTTAACTAGGCATGTTTAAGTGATACTATTGAGCTAGAATTGACAGAGGTTGGTGATTGATTAGATGTGAGGTGTGACTGATTAGGCATGCTGAGGGAGAAGGCCACATCCAGGATGATTCCCAGGGCCCCAGTTAGAATGTCACAGATGAGGAATGCCTTCCTCTCATGTTCACCACCCTGGCAAGCCACATGTGTTCTTTCTAGATTCTAAAATAACCACCTTTGTAGCAGTACTACTCCCATAGGTGGGGTTACTTTGCTTCCATATTTTGTTTGTTGTCAGGTAGAATTTAAGAAGCTTGGAGAGTTGGCTTTACTGCTGGTCCAACCTTGATCTTGTATATATGTTCTATTAACCCAACTCCAACATTGGCAACTAGACCTCTGACTTTACAAAAATAAAATTCTAAAATACCTTGAGAATTGGAGTCCAGTGATCCTCTTTGCCAGTCCTGGAGTTCTGCTGTAGTTATCTAATTCCAATCTCCCTAAATCAATGGTCTGCATTCCTAGATTCCAGTTTTCTGCCAATAAAGTTTTCATCTTGATTTTCCTCCCTGCTTCTGGGAAGTGTCCTGTATGTAGCCCATTGTTGACTCTTGCTTTTGCTAATCAACTGTATACTGTTATTTAAATTTTGTCACAGTCCCCTGATGCCATTCTACCTGACTCATTGTTTTTCATCCTGTGGCCTGCTATTGGTGTCTCTTCAAGTATCTTCCCACCATGAGGTTTTCTGATGTCTGAGTAGGTCCCATTCTCTCCAGTGTGATGTGACTTGCCATCAGCAACACCTTAGCAGGTCCTCTGGAGTTCTCCCAAAGAACTGACCATCTGAAATTCCTGCCTCAATTTCTATTTGTTACATGACATCCTAAATCTATGTTTTTAGAGGCTCACATTCCTTTAGAAAATCTGAGTTAAATAGACAGATAAAAACTGAACAGTGATTTTGAAAGCCGATCCTGGGAAATTCAGTCATTTTGATTGCTAATGTTGTATGTTAAGATTACTCAACCATTTTTAAGACATCTGGGAAAAATTTTATTTAAATCTCAAGATCTTACAAACTTTCATAAGGTGTATCTCATCTTTTTAGGGAATTAAACTTAAGTATATTAGAATTAGACTAGAACGTCTCTTTAGCTACAAAATGAAATCACCTGGGGAGCTTTAAAAAAAATACTGGTGTCTGGGTCCTACCATAGAGATTCTGATTAATTAGTCTAGGTTACATCCTGGGCACTGGGATTTTTAAAAGCTCCCCAGATGATTCTAATGTGCAGCCACAGTTGAGAATCATTGAATTAGATTAATGACATTTAAAAATAATTTTGAAAACATTAAATATTGTATATGTGGGTTTGAAACACACAAACAAAACAAAATTTTATACTCACACCACTCAGAGATAAGAACCACATACATATGTGGGATCTGAGATTTCAAACAACAAATAACAATGTTAAAACATATAAAAATATCAAAGAGTAAGCTCAGTTGGTTACTTGTTGGATGCTACCAAGTCATACAGCCAAAACCAATACAGTTTTCTTGGCTATAATCTTTTTTCCTGAAGAGTAGCTGGATGGGTTCAAACCACCAATCTTTTGGTTAGCAGCTGAGTGCTTAAACTCTGTGCCACTAGGGCTACTTAGTTGGTTACTGAAACCCATTGTCCTTGAGTCAGTTCTGACTCATAGTGACTGTCATGGATTGAATTGTGTCCCCCAAAAATATGTGTCAACTTGGCTAAGCTGTGATTTCCAGAATTGTGTAGTTCTCTTTCATTTTGTGATCTAATGTAACTGCCCTATGTGTTTTAAATCTTAATCTCTGCCTGTGGTTAATGAGGCAAGATTAGGTTATGTTAAAGGAGGATTAGGGTGGGATGCAAAACCCTTACTAGGGTCACAGCTCTGATCCAATGTAAAGGGAGTTTACCTAGGGTGTGGCCTGTATCATCATTTATCTTTTACAAGAGATAAAAGGAGAAAGCAGTGAACAGAGAGAGAGGAATCTCCTACCACCAGGAAACAAGACCTGGGAGAGGAGTGCATCCTTTGGACTTGGGGTTCCTGTGCTGAGAGCCTCCTGGACATAGGGGAAGACGATGACAAGACACATGGAGATTTCCAAGGAATGCTGGGCCCACAGATGTTGAAAGGAGACAAGGACCTTCCCCTAGAGCTGACAGAGACAGCAAACCTTCTGGAGCTGGCGCCCTGAATCGGACTTCTAGCCTCCTAAACCGTGAGAGAATAAATATCTGGTTTTTAAAGCCATCCATTTGTGATATTTCTGTTACAGCAGTGCTAGATAACTAAGACAGTGATCCTAGAGGACAGAGTAGAACTGCCCTGTAGGGTTTCCGAGGCTGTAAATCTTTACCAAAGCAGACTGCCATATCTTTCTCCTGCAGAGCAGCTGGTAGGTTCAAACCACCGATCTTTCTGTTAGCAACCAAGCACTTAACGACTGCGCCACCAGGGCTCCTTTAGTTGGTTACTAGACAAGGAAAATAAAATAAAAACAATTAATGAAAATTAATACCTACTATGTAACCTACTATGTTGGCGAAGAATATTGAATATACTATGGACTGCCAGAAGAACAAACAAATCTGTCTTGAAAGAAGTACAGCCAGAATGCTTCTTAGAAGCAAGGACGGTGAGATTGTCTCACATACTTTGGACATGTTACCAAGAGGGACCAGTCCCTGGCCATGCTTGGTAAAGGAGAGGGTTAGCAACAAAGAGGAAAACCTTCAATGAGATGGAGTGACACAGTGGCTGCAACAATGGGCTCAAGTCTAATGATTGCGAGGACGGCACAGGACCAGGCAGTATTTCATTCTGTTGTATATAAGGTTGCTATGAGTCGGAACCGACTTGATGGCACCTAATAACAACAACATGTAACAGGAATTTTACGTAATGCTAGCTTGTTTGATTATCTCAATATTTATTTGCTCTATGTATTTTCATCACCATTTATAAAAGAGGTTCTAAGGTTCAGAGAGGTTGAATCACATATATTCTAGTAAGTGACAGATGCTGTCATTCAAATCAGGCAGTGGACATTCACTTCCCACTCCACCTCACTCTGTCAGGTCTGAATAGGAGGGGAGCACCTAGATGGGATCAACCAGAGTATAATAGACCACTTAAGGTTCAGAAAAGTTCATTTTTACTCTGCTCAATGCCAATTGGACTCAGAGGAACAACTCATGCTAACCATATTCTCAAGACACCAATGTATAAATGGCAATGTACTATTTAAAAGCTGTTAAATATACCCCAGTATTTGTGTTGGTTTTTTCTTCCTTATAAAGAGTTATAACAGGTTGCCAAATTATCATCAAAAGTTAGTAAACTAAATTTTTAATGAATACTGCCATTAAGCAACAGAGAGTTTGATGCCTACATCTGCACGGCAGGGAAATGACCTCCCTGAAATCATGTTTGCCCATGTTACATGTCAAGATATTACCTCTTGGGGACAGCGCGGTGTCACAAGTTCCAGTGCTTTGATTTTATCTTCTGTAGCTTCATGCAAAGCTCCTGCCTTTGTTTCTCATATTTTTCTCCTCAGTTACATTAGCATCATTGTTTAGGCTATGGCTTCTTTCACCTCCCTCAAGTCTTGGTTAATTTCTGGGAGTTGCTCTTCCTGCTTTGTCTAATGGGACATCCTGTTCCTTGATTTAGTATTGCTCAAATTGTGTTACTTGCAATATCAGCATCACAATTATTTGAGGTGCTTGTTAAAAAAATGTAGAGTCCTGATCTCCACACCAGAAATACTAAATCAGAATTTCTGATTTGGGGGCCTAAGAACCTACATTTCAAGGAAATCATCCAGGTAACATGCATGCAAATCATAAAGGGACTTCCGCAGGTAGGTCATCGTACCTATTGTGTGCAGGTTGTACTGGTTTAACCCTGAAGAAGTAATTTCCAAATTCTACAGTTAATTTTTAAACTGGCATCTATTTATTGAGTATAGTGTACAGTAGCAAGTTGGCTCAAGTTAAAAGTAAGAAGAATTATAAAATTTGGCAACTAATAGTTCAAGAAATTGACAAAGTTAATCCACATTCTTCAAGTAACTTAAAAAATTCCTTTTACAACACAGTTAAGTAGGATATTATAATACATTATTGAGTTTTGAAAATAAAGGTTCAAAGAAAAGAGAAATAAGAAGATTTGAGCCATATCTATAACACTAAAAAAAGAGATAAAACATCGTCTATCGCTTTTAGTGGGTTTAACATCTGGTTTGTGTCATAGCATGGCTGATTTGATTATCTCTGATATTTAATACAGCTGCAAAAACATGAAGAACCGAAAAACGATCATTTTTGAAGTCCCACAAAGACAAAGGTAGAGCCAGCTTTATTAAAGGTAGGCGGCCCCAGAGGGGACCAAGAAGGCAGAAAGAGACAATCTCTTCATGGTTTGTCTAGGGCTGTCTCAGTGGCCTGAAACAAATGACAAAATGATCAAAAGTTATTTTTTTAAGCCATAACTTTAATTTACTTAGTCTCTAAAGTCCTACCATGGAGGATGAGATTGGGAATGTGAAGATGATCATCTTGAGGATCCAGGGCATATCAAGAGGTATTTATTAGCTTGGTAAAGAAAGAGTTGAACTTTTCCTTAACTTTAGCCTGAAATTACCTGAAAGGAGATGTCTACACCCAGGCTTTTTGCCATTTCCCTGAAGAGCAGTGCAGAAGGAAAGGGCCAGCCACTTTGCATTAAGCACGGCTGGCCCTAGCTCACAGGAAATCCTTTCAGCCTGAAAGGGTAGTGAGAGGTTGTTAATAAGGAAACGTTTCTCTGCGTCTCTCTAGGGGTCTTTAGAAATGGATCAGGAGAAGAAGTCTGTAAGGATGAAAAAAGCATTGTTTAATTTGTGTCTTTCTCTCTTCCTGCCTCCTCTCCAGGTGGCAGAGGCAGGAAATGTCCTAAGGGTACCTCAGTCTCCAGCATTTCTTTATTCTCAACCTTCCAGATTGTTGTGAGAGTACTTGCTGAACAAGTCAGAGTATACTGCCAACAACACTAGTTACCACCTAGTGTGGCTCTACCAAGTGTTATGGATGAGCTATTTTACTGTAAAATAGCATAAAACAATAAACTCAAGCCTATAGGGATATAAGAAACATTTATTTGTTTAATCATCTTTTTTCTCCTAATTCTAATTTCAGTGAATTTAAACAAAACAGAAAATTTAGTTTTGGACCTTGAATCATGGCATTTCAATTACTCAAGGAGATTCTGAATTGTTCAGATATACTGTCTCAGTTATCTAGTGCTGCTATAATAGAAATACCACAAGTGGATGACTTTAACAAAGAGAAATTTGTTCTCTCACAGTCCAGTAGGCTAGAAGTTTGAATTCAGGGTGCCAGCTCCAAGAGAAGTCTTTCTCTCCCTGTTGGCTCTGGGAAAGGTCCTTGTCATCAATTGTCCCCAGCTGAAGAGGTTCTCAGTGCAGGGACCCCAGGTCCAAAGGAGGGGGTATTCTCCTGCCTGTTGTTTCTTGGTGGCATGAGGTCTCCCTATCTCTCTGCTGGCTTCTGTCTTTTATATCTCAAAAGAGAATGACTTAAGACACAACCTAATCTCGTACATTGAGTCTTGCCTCATTAGCATAACTGCTGCTAATAAGTTCTAGTGAGAAATAATATATCTAGATTACTTTTTTTTTAAATTCATAGCAGAAAAAAGTCTGAGCAACTCCCTGTATTTTCTTGTATACATCAGTTTTTCAATCTTGCCTTACTACATGTATTATTTGGGTCATGGAGTGTTAATTTTCTAAAGATTGCTAGAAAATATTTGTGCCTTGGTCTCCTAGACAAATTCAGAAGGGGATGGGGAAAAATATAAATTTTTGTGACGAGGGTGGGTTGGTTAGCTCTAGAATAATTTCTTCCCCTCAAATACAATAGCATATTTAGTAGTAGTGAGGTCTCCTTTTCCTAGATGGACAAGTCAACTACCAGATCTGCAGGCAAAGACCTGCTCATTGATTCTGCTTAGCAATGACCTCCACTCCCTGTCTAGGTGACCAGGAATCTTAGATGGGATGGGACACCAGTATTCTGGAATGAGGAGAGGGAAAGCCTGAAAAGTAATAAACTGTTTCTACACTGTCATTATCACTACTGCAGAAGAGCCTCACTAGGATTTTTAAAGAAATTATGCCTATTCAGGTTATTTAGATTTTCAGGGTTGTCAATTTTCTTGATTTAGGGACATGGTAGGAATATATTAGGAATCACTGTGCCAGGCCTCAGAGCCAGGTGTCTGGATATACAAACACAGGAGCTAACTGTACTCTCTTTAAAATAAAATTGCTGTCATTAATATGCCATGTGACACAGTCCCACCTCATTCAAATGTCCTTCCAACTTCCCTGGTCTAAGTCAGTATCCCCAGATGAACAACTGTAAGACTGTTCCCAAAATTTCAGGACTCTTCTATAACTAAGGATGTTACTGAAAGCCAAATGGTAGTATGGTACTTACAGATTATGTAAAGCAGAGAGTGCTTCAGTTTAGCTTTGCAGATAAACATCAAGCTCAAAAGAAGTTAAAAATCAGTTGTTATCAGAAGTTAAGTTTGGCTTAATTAAAAACTAACTATAATCTTAACAATTTCACATTTTTCATTTTTGTTACTTTTTAGAACAAAAATGTTTTCAAATAAAAGCTAATGTATACCATGAACAATTGCCTCCTTTGCCACGAGACCAGGAGAAATGCGTGGTGCCCAGCTACTGTTACTAAACGTTTTGATCAAATCCCCAATAGATGGATCTTGGTCAAAAAGAGGAAAAATGTGGAACACAACTTCAAATTCTTATGAAAACCAGACTTACTGGATACATTAGACTGAAAGAACGCCTGAATTTTTTTTGCCTGGAAGCAGTTTTTAAAACTTGAACTGAAACTACCCCATGAAGTCATCTTTAAACTAAAGAATAGATTAGCTCAGTTAGTAAAAAATGTCTTTAGAATTGTGCTTTTTTAAAAGATTAAATATTTGAGATCAAATTGACAACAGTAACTCTAAAGCACAGATAAGAACATTAAGGGATAGAGAGTCTAAGTTAATGGTGATGAAACAATATGAGTAGAGATAGTGAGAATGGTGGAACAATATGAAGAATGTAACCATTGTCATTGAACTGTACATGCAAAAATGATTGAATGGGTGTATGTTTTGTTGAGTATATTTTCACCACCTGAATTTAGAGACCATCTCAAGATTAAATTTGACATATTGAACCCTAATGAACAAAGACCAGACAAGTTGTGGGATGACATCAGGACATCATACATAAAGAAAACAAAAGGTCATTTAAAAGACAGGAAAGAAAGAAAAGAACAAATTGGATGTCAGAAGAGTACCTGAAACTTGCTCTTGAATATAGAGTAGCTAACGTGAATGGAAGAAATGATAAAGTAAAAGAGCTGAACAGAAGATTAGAAGGTTGGCTCGAGAAGACAAGTAAAGTATTATAATGAAATGTACAAAGACTTGAAGTTAGAAAACAAAAAGTAAAATACACACTCAGCATTTCTCAAGCTGAAAGAACTGAAGAACAAATTCAAGCCTCAAGTTACAATACTGAAGGATTTTATGGGAAAAATGTTGATTGAAGCAGGAAGCATCTGAAGAAGATGGAAGGAACACACAGAGTCACTGTACCAAAAAGAAAGAATACAACCATTTCAGGAGACAGCATATGATCAAGAACTGACGGTATTGAAAGAAGAAGTCCAAGCTATACCGAAGGCCTTGGTGAAAAACAAGGCTCTAGGAATTGATGGAATACCAAGTGAGATATTTCAACAAATGGATGCAATGCTGGAAGAGCTCACTTATCTATGCCAAGAAATGTGGAAGACTGTTACCTGGCCAAGTGACTGGAAGAGATACATACTTATGACCATTCCAAAGAAAGGTGATCCAACAGAATGCAGAAATTATTGAACAATATTATTAATATCACACACAAGTGAAATTATGCTGAAGACAATTAAAAAATGGTTGCTGCAGTATATCAAAAGGGAACTTCCAGAAATTCAAGCCACATTCAGAAGAAGACGCGGAATGAGGGATATCGCTGGTGATGTCAGATGAATCGTGGCTGAAAGCAGAGAATACCAGAAAGATGTTTACTTGTGTTTTATTGCCTATGCAAAGGCATTCAATTGTGTGGATCATAACAGATTATGGAAAACATTGTGAAGAATGGTGTCTTAGTTATCTAGTGCTGCTTAACAGAAATATCACAAGTGGATGGCTTTAACAAAAAGAAATATATTCTCTCACAGTCTAGGAAGCTAGAAGTCCAAATTCAGACACCAGCTCCCGGGAAAAGATTTCTATCTCTGTCAGCTCTGGGCGAAGGTCCTTGTCATCAAGCTTCTTTTGTGTCTAGGAGTCTCTCATTGCAGGGACCCTAGGTCCAAAGGACGTACTCAACTCCTGGCTCTTCTTTCTTGGTGGCGTGAAGTCCCACCCTCTCTCTGCCTACTTCCCTCTTTTATATTTCAAAAGTAATTGACTCAAGATACAATCTAAGCATGTAGACTGTGTCCTGCCTCATTAACATAACTGTCTCTAATCCTGCCTCATTTACATTATACAGGTTAGGATTTATAACACATAGGATAATTACATCAGATCACAAAATGGAGAACAAGCACACAGTACTGGAAATCATGGCCTAGCCAAGTTGACACACATTTTAGGGGGACACAATTCAATCCACAACAAATGAGAATTCCAGAACACTTCATTGTGCTCATACAGAACTTGCACATAGACAGAGTCAGTCGTTTGAACAGAACGAGGGGATACTTCAAGGTTTAAAGTCAGGAAATGTGGATGTCAAGGCTGTATCTTTTTCACTATACTTATTCAATCTGTATCCTGAACAAAAAAATCCAAGAAGCTGGATTATATGAAGAAGAACATGGCATCAGGATTGGAGGAAGACTCATTAATGATATTTGTTATGCAGATGACACAAACTTGCTTGCTGAAAAAGTGAAGAGGACTTGAAGTGGTTACTGATGAAGATCAAAGACTACAGCTTTTTGTATGGATTATACATCAACATAAAGAAAACAAAAATCCTCACAAATGGACCAATAAGCAACATCATGATAAACTGAGAAAAGATTGAAATTGTCAAGGATTTCATTTTTTTTTTGGATCCACAATCAACACTTATGGAAGCAGCAGTCAAGAAATCAAATGACATATTGGATTGGGCAAATCTGCTGCAAAAGACCTTATTAAAGTGTTAAAAAGCAAAGATGTCACTTTGAGGACTAAGGTGCGCCTGACCCAAGCCATGGTGTTTTCAATCGCCTCATATGCATGGGAAAGCTGTCCAATGAATGAGGAAGACCGAAGAAGAATTGATGCCTTTAAATTATGGTGTTTGCCAAGAAAATTAAATATACCATGTACTGCCAGAAGAATGAACAATCTATTCTGGAAGACGTATCCTTGGAAGAAGTATGCTGACCTTCCTTAGAATCGAGGATGGCGAGATTTTGTCTCACATACTTTGGAAACGTTATCAGGAGGGACCAATCCCTGGAGAAGGACTCCATGCTTGGCAAAGTAGAGCGTCATCGAAAAAGAGGAAGACTCTTAATGAGATGGATGGACCCAGTGGCTACAGCAACGGACTCCAACAAAACAACAATTGTGAGGATGGTGCAGGACCAGGCAATGTTTCGTTCTGTTGTACACAGTATGAGTTGGAACTGACTTGGCAACACCTAACAAAAACAACACTATTTTCACCAAAAATTAAAAAAAAAGATACTATCTCTGAAATTGTGTAGATGTGTATGTGTGTGTCTGTTGTGTGTGTGTTATAAACCCAGGAATTCAGCGTATGGGAGAAAAATGAGTGTTAATTCCAAAAGAAAAAGTACGACTTTGTGTAAATATATAGGTAGGGCCAATGCAAACACAGCAGGTCAAATATAATCCTGTGTGACCTGTTTTGTTTTTTTTTTTTTCAAAGTTCAAAAGCCGGTACAATTATTTTCCAATGAAAAGATTTACTCTTATTTGAACAATCATGTGGATACTTTTAATTTCCTGCTCTTTTTTCTAAGAATATTTAGTTGTACGACATTAACAGCATTGCTTTGAATTATATACTCTCAAACATTTCTTATGTATGGCAGGTGAAAAAGTATATCCAATTATATCTGTACTCAAGACATTAGCATCACTGCTTTCATCAGGAACTGTAAAAAGTAAGTTGTCAACATTTCCACCATTTAAGCCATCACAATGTTTATTTAGTGGTTTGGTTTCAAATAAATGTAAAAGTAAAGTGTGGTGTTAATGAGTGGCAGTGGTTGTCTCTGTAAAGGAGAGAGAATTGCAGTCGGAGAAAGGTATAGAGGGGAATGAAAACTATGACGATACTTCATGCCTTATTCTGAGTATTGGATACACAGCTGTTCATTACGGTTTGATTATTTGAAATTAAAAGGTATTGCTGAAATATATAATCATAAAGTACTTCACAGCCTGTGAAGCCTTCATTTTCTTCCCTATTGATAAAAACAAGTCCAAGATATATTTGGACGCATTTTAAAAGCGATTTGTTTAACAAACCCTCAGCTTCTTCCACCTGTCTCCTCTTTCTCAGAAGGAGACCTACCCTGAAGTTTAGGGGTAAACATAAATTACTGAGCCCGGGAAAAAAGTAATGCAAGTGGTTTGGTTTGGTTTGGTTTTTTTAACCTTACAACTTCTACAAAAATAAATGGAAAGTCTCAGAGTGTTTATTTCAGGTGATCTTCATGGATTTTACATAAGTTGCAGTAGGTCATTTAGAATAAAAGGAAAGTCAATTAATTTTTTTTCAAATGTGACAGGGAAGCCTGAACTGTAGTCACATAATTGCTGCTAAATACAACCTCTACCTACAGCTACAAGGCAACATAATGTACCTACATCAACAAATTTGCAAATTCCTAATGCTCCTCTTAATTGTTTTCCCCATACCTCCTCCTCATACCTCTTCTTCCAAATGTCAAGCAGTAGAAATGATTTCACTTTCTCCACATTCTTATAAAAAATATTCCTATTATTTATTAAGGAGAACTGGTTGTGCAACGGTTAAGTGCTTCGCTGCCAACCAAAAAGTTGGTGGTTGGAACGCACCCAGCCGCTCCTCTCGTGGGGTGAAAAGATCTGTCGATCTGTTCCTGTAAAGACTATAGCCTTAGAAACCCTATGGGGCAGTTCTACTCTGTCCTATAGGGTCATTATGAGTCAGAATCGACTCGGCGGCACCTAACAACACCATTATTGATGAATGACTGCACATCACTAAATTTCACTCACCTACTCTCCTTGACGTTGGTTAGAATTAAGACTGAGGAGTGTCAAGGAAGCAGAACCGAAAAGTATTCAGATAATACTTCAATTTGCTTTCGCTTCTTAATAGAGGATAGTTTACAAAACATTTATCCTATTACAGATACCAAGTTGTTATTTATATAGGTATCCTGACAGCAAGATGGTATCGCCTTAGAGGTTGGTCCTTTCACTTCAGAGTAACCTCCCCTTCTGAAGTCACAGGCCCTAAGAACAATCACCAAGGTCACCCTCCATAGCCTGGCTCTGCTTTTGTTTGAGAAGAGATAGCCCTTCAATGCTGAGAAACCCAGCTTCCAGGAACTCCTGACTTGCCTGGGCATTCTCTTTCACGTAGCCCAGCAGAGAACAATTGTGTGAAGCACAGTGACCTCAGGAGCTCAAAGCCTTGCAGGCTATTTATGAATATAGTGTGCTCAGAAAACAGCTCAGGATGAGGAAGCCCTAACAGAGCCCGATTTAGCTCCCCTCTGCACGTGTGAGCATTCTCTGAGAAAACAAGTGTAAATATAGCAAGAACCAGTTCAAAGGTAGAAGACCTGTTGGATGTCTCTGCTTCTGAGAGCAATACCAGAGGTCTCCAGTGACTTTGGCCAAAAACCAAAAAACTCGTTGCCATCAGGTCGATTCCAACTCATAGTGACCCCATAAGACAGAGTAGAACTGCCACTTAGGGTTTCCAAGGAAGGGCTGGTGGATTTGAACTACCAACTTTTTAGTTAACAGCCAAGCTCTTAACCATTGCACACCAGAGCTTCGACTTCTGTCCAGACAAGAATTCTGGAGCATGTGCCTCTGAGCTAGATTATCAAGTTTATTGTTATTGTCTTTGTTTTTTTATCCACCTCTTTCGGAGGCATTACTAGTGGGATGGGGGCGTACCGACTGCACCAGCCCACACTGTCAGAGGAGATGACACCAAAATGACTGTCTATAAAATTTTTGTGCAGTGTTTCAGCAGAAATTAATTTTTTATAAAACTATCCCTGTAGTCATAATAACAAAAACATATTTGTAAACCAGCTTACATGTATCAATATACCTACAAGGCTAAAACTTTACTTTTACAAGGCTAAAAATTTACATTTTTAACCTTCTGATGCTCCTGGTCAGAGTTGTCATTATTACCCAATTACAATGACGCTTCGAATCACGTGGTTTCGTCTGCGTTCGCTACAAGCAAGCCCTGTTGTTCTTGTAGCTAGTGTTTTTATAGTCACTGATTTTGTCAAATTTTCTGGTGTTTTAGCTACAATATTGTGGTAATTTGTATTTGTGAACCTACATCAATAACTTTGTTAAGAATAAAGTAGTAATTAAGGAAAAGGATAAAAATCAAACAAGGTTTCTGCTGTTACTAATAATGTAACTAATAATGTAATTCAATGTAGAAAGGTTTTATAATTTTGTTGTTAGTATTCATGTAATCTAAGAAATATTACATTTAAGCAATTTATAATTATATTTATCACATACTATTCTACGACTAAAATTGACTATAAACATTACTAAGAATTCTGTACAATCTGGTATGGGAAGAGGCCCATGGGGGGAGGTGACAGCGTGAGTACCACAGTGGGTGACACCAACCTTAGTGACATCACTGGCCTCTTTTATGAGGAAAGTGAATGTCTTACTAATTAATTCTCACTGTACTTTACATGGGAGGAGCACTGGTGTCACAGTGGTTAAAGCACTCAGCTGCTAACCAAACGGTCAGCGGTTCGAACCCCCCAGTTGCTCCATGGGAGAAAGATATGGCAGTCTGCTTCCATAAGGATTTCAGCCTTGGAAATGTTACGGGGCAGTTCTATTCTGTCCTATAGGGTCGCTATAAGTCAGAATCCACTTGACGGCAATGGGTTTTTGTTTTTTGGTTTGGTTGGTACTTTACATGGAAAATGAGAATAAATAATATTGTTCATCTTTGAAACGTGGTGGTGTCATTGTTATTTCCAGAGCAATCTAAATAGCTAAAATGGTCTTTTTTTCCAGGAGTTCAGCAACTTTGGGCTAATGGAGCCTATTGTCTTGTCTGTGGGAATTAAGCCTGGTCTGAAAACACCCTTAGGGGCCTTCTGAATAATTTGCCTGATGTGACATACCGTATTAGTAGTAATGACACAGGAAGGCCATCTCTCCCCTTACAGGTATGAATCACATGAGTAAAAGAGAACAAGAGTCCTATAGCACAAATGAAGCAACGTAATGCACAATGATGCAAAACTCTAGCCTCTCTGGGTTTAAACCTCTTGCAGTTCTTTTTCTTCTTCACAGACTATTAATTTCCCTTTTTAAAGGATTTAATGTTGCTTAAGATCCAGAATTCCCTTCATGAAGTGTCACATGCTTAGGTCTAGGCAGATGCTACTTAATTATAAGTGTCAGGGAATGAATGTATTATCTACTATAACTGGCTCTTCAGTGGAAATAAAGTATTGGGTAGTTAGTATTGGTCTCAAGTTTTAACGGTGGCACAATGGTTAAGCACTTTGCTGTTACCCAAAATGTTGGTGTTTCAAACCCACCCAGCAACTCTGAGGAAGACAGACCTGGTGATCTGCTCCCATAAAGATTACAGACTGGAAAACCCTATGGGGCAGTTCTACTCTGTCACATGGGGTTGCTATGAGTTGAAATTGACTTGATGGGAGCCTAAAAACAACAGCAAGTTGTGATAACAGCTACAGTGGGGGTGAGGGGGGAATGCTGGGAGGGTAAAATGCAATAGCCCTACTGGAAAGAAACAGGGCAGCGTGAAATAGGAGCCACAAAGGAAGTCACAGAGTTGAACTAATATTTCTTTTTGGAGTTTTTACTAAATAAATAATCAATTAAAAAAACCCAAAGCTATATGCAGAAAATAGTTCACTGCAACATAATCTGTAACAACCAAGACTAATCCCCAAAGAATGAAAAACAAAGTCCCTATAATCATGAATATCACGTTGGGAGTTTCCATCTAGGCATTGGTATAATGACTCAGAGGTGTTTTAATTTCAAAGATCATATATATATCTTTGAAATTAAAAAATATAAATATATATATATGGAGCCCTGGTGACACAAAGGTTAAATGATCAACTGCAAACTGAAAGATCGGCTATTTGAACCTACCTAGTGGTGATCTGTTCCCTAAAGACGACAGCCTAGAAAAGCCTATGGGGCAGTTCTACTCTGTTACATGGGGTTGCTATGAGTCGGAATTGACTCAAGGGCAACCAAACAAGAACAACAGCACAACATACACACACGACATATATATATATGCATGAGATATATATATATATATATGCATGATATATATATATATATATGACATATATATGTGTGTGTTTATAAATATATATAAGGAGCCCTGGTGGCGCAGTAGTTAAGCTCTCAGCTGTTAACCAAAAGGTCACTGGTTTGAACCCACCATAGGAGAAAGATGTGACAATCTGCCTCCGTTAAGATTACAGCCAAGAAAGTCCTATGGGGAAGTCCTACTCTGTCCTATAGGATCACTATTAGTAGAGCTTGACTCGGTGGCACACAACAGCAGCAACACCATACATATATACACACATATATATATACATACATATATATATATATATATATAATATATGGAGCTCTTGTGGTGCAGTGGTTAAGAGCTTGGCTGCTAACCAAAACGTCGGCAGTTCGAATTCACCAGCTGCTCCTTGGAAACCTTATGGGGCAGTTCTACTCATTCAATGTGTATGCTGAGCAAATAATCCAAGACTGCGGACTATACGAAGAAGAAAAGGGCATCAGGATTGGAGGAAGATTCACTAACAACCTGTATGATGCAGATGACTCAACCTTGCTTTCTGAAAGTGAAGAGGGCTCGAAGCACTTACTGATGAAGATCAAAGCCTACAGCCTTCAGTATGGATTACACTTCAACGTAAAGAAGACAAAAATTCTCACAACTGGACCAATAAGCAACATCATGATAAACGGAGAAAAGACTGAAGTTATCAAGGATTTCATTTTACTTTGATCCACAATCAACACCCATGGAGGTAGAAGTCAAGAAACCAAACGACGCATTGCACTGGGTAAATCTGCTACAAAAGACTTCTTTAAAGTGTTAAAAAGCAAAGATGTCACCTTGAAGACTAAGGTGCCCCCGATCCAAGCCATGGTGTATTCAGTCACCTCATATGCATGCGAAAGCTGGATGATGGATAAGGAAGACCAAAGAATTGATGCCTTTGAATTTGAATTGTGGTGTTGGTGGAGAGTATTGAATATACCATGGACTGCCAAAAGAATGAACAAATGTGTCCTGGAAAAAGTACAACAAGAATCCTCCTTAGAAGCAAGGATGGTGAGACTGTATCTCTCATACTTTGGACATGTTATCAGGAGGGATCAGTCCCTAGAGAAGGACATCATGCTTGGTAAAGTAGAGGGTCAGCGAAAAAGAAGAAAACCCTCAATGAGATGGATTGACACAGTGGCTGCAACAATGGGCTCAAACATAGCAACGATCGTGAGGATGGCGCAGGACTGGGCAGTGTTTTGTTCTGTTGCACATAGGGTCGTTTGTTCAGAATCTACTCAATGGCACCTAACAACAACAAATATATATATGTATATATATATATATACATATATATATTTCTCTTTGAAAATGTGAGTCATGTGCTAACAGTTTAAAGGCATTTGCCAAGACGGTACAAATAATCTTCTGTATTAAAACAAAACAAAGCCTTATTCCACCATCATGTTCTCTTGGAAGGATATAGGGTCAGCTTTTACAGACTTCTTGTACTGAAAAATATATATATATATTACACCCAGTACTAGGTGGAGGATCAGTTGCTTACCATTTGCAGCTATGGGCTGGTGACAATTTCACTCCAGAGTCTTCAGTCTACATACAACGAGCATTAAGTGACTTTAGCCCTTGCCCTTCTCCTTTTCAGTCTTTGCTAACAGATATGGAGTCCATAACCAGAACAATGGAACAATTTGTAAAACAATATCATTCACAATAACACAATGACTCCTTGAAAACAAAGCTTTTAAAGTGATGTGGAGGAAATGATATCACCTTTAGATTGAATGGGAATCTTAGTGTTTCATAGAACATAGGGGTATAAGTCATCTACACTGATACAATACATACTATCATAAAGTAATCTTCAGAGCAGTGTTAGAATGAGGTTCCAGTCAGATGGCATGCAAAAAAAAAAAAAAACTTTTAATCTTCTTTTTAATTTTGTATATTTATTCCAATGATTTTAAACGTGATTCACAGCAATGGATCGACTGAATTTAAATAATTAAAAATGCATGAGTTTTCTAAAAGTCAAGCAAAGAACTCAGAACTGATAAACTGAAAATAGTAAGAAGCACTTTCACAAATTATTATTATTACCTAAGGGAATATATTTCAAGTCATATTCAGGACTCTGACTGACGAGTTAATGGGCATGTCTGAACTCCACAAAGGAACATGAATTCAAGGAGGAAAATGTGGTTTAGGGAGAAAAGAGCTTCACTTAAAAGAGATCAAAATACATCTTCAGAGAACTACAAGCTTCTGGACTCTTCCATGTAAGAATATAATCCTATTCTGCAGCGACCTCTGTGAATACTTAGGACCTGGTCCCACAGCTCATGTTTGCAAACAAAGACTGAAGTGTCAAAATGGCCAGTCTAAATTCTGTCAAGAGTTTCGTTATAAAGTCCTCAAACCCAGCAGCTTAATTATGAGCTGTGTCTTGATAGTGAGTGTCTGGATGTGTCAGTATTGCCTGAGTCTGGTCTTTGTGCACCATGGGTGATCTCTGAACATTGTTGTTGTGTGCTGTTGAGTCAATTCCGACTCATAGCAACCCTATAAGGCAGAGTAGAACTGCCCCATAGAGATTTCTAGGGTGTAATCTTTATGGGAGCTGATTGCCAGGTCTTTCCCTAGCAGAGCTGCTGGTGAGTTCGAACTGTCGACCTTTTGGTTAGCAGTCAAATGCTTAACAATTGTGCCATCAGGGCTCTTTGAACATAGGTTAGAAATTCTAATTCACTGACAACAGCCAGCCAGCCTATTGAGTCTAAAGGCAGTTGTGATATAAACCTCATTTCAAAATAATGAATAAGTTTATAACTTAAATACAAATAAATAGTTAAAAAAAACAAAAATTACCATTGAGTCTGTTCCAACTCATGGTGACCACATGTGTGTCAGAGTAGAATTGTGCTCTATAGGTTTTCAATGGCTTATTTTTCAGAAGTAGATTGCCAGCTCTTTCTTCTGAGGCACCTCTGAGTGGACTTGAACTTCTAACCTTTCAGTTAGCAGTTGAATGTGTTAACCATTTGCACTAAATATAAATAGAACCCTAAACAACAAATCATTTAACCCTGTACACGTTAAACTATCTTCTCAAGAAGAAGAGCTGTGTTTATTTTATTCCAGATTGTATTTCAGACTATTTAGAGAAGATATCTTTTCATGTACACATAGCTATACATAGATCCATTTGATTTAAGGAAAGTTGTATCATTGTTCATCTCTAGGCTCCCCTTATTGATCCAAACACAGTAAATTGCCTTCACTAATTATTTACTAAATGAATAAAATGTAAATTGCTCCCCTTATATAAGCTTATCCATTAGCATTATTAGTAATGATTTTTATTTTAATGTCAGGGTACTGCTGTGTGTTTCCAGTTATAATTTTGCATATCACATAGTAGAGATAACTGAATTTATATTCAGGTAGAGCCAGGTTCAGCTTCTGATTGTTTTTATCAGCAGTATGATCTCCAGGCAGTTCATGCAATTTTAGACTCTATTTCTCAGTGGGAAGACAAGGGATAAAAACTTACCAGGCTTATTCATAAAATTGTTGTGAGGATGGAGATATGTGAACATGAGGTGTAAAATATACAAGCCACACCAGTAATCATTTTAATAAAGTTTAACCATCATGTCACCCCTTTACAACCTAGTCTGCAGTGTGAACTTAGTCCCTAACATTTTCTCACATTTATATTTACAAGAGATTTTTTTTGTAAATTTAAATTTTCAGGGACAAACACTAGGATTCAGTTAATGGAGAGATTATTCAGAAGGGCTTTCAGAGAATGAATATTACTGCTTTTGCAATCCATTTCTGTTATATTGAAAGCTTCAATTTTGAAGAAAATTTGCCAGCCAAGAAACACGTAGTCTATTGTGGGCAAGCAACATAAAGATTATTGTTTGCAAGTCATTTTTGTAATTGATTCTGGGACTGCCAAGGGAATGGAAAGAATAAAAAAATGAAATAAGCGTAGCTGTTCCAACCTTAATGCTTCACCTCAAGCCACCCACTTTGCAAGCACCAAAGTTTGAAGCTGATTTCTAAATTAAGAGCACACTTTTCCTAGAGGTTCTATATTTGGGAGAAGGAGATTTCCCTTGTCTAGAAACACACCTTTTCCGGTACACTCTGCAGAGACCCAGAACAAAGTTTTCCTAAAACCAGTCAGAGCAAGGGGGAAGTGTAAACAACCTCAACTCCTTTGCTTATCTTAAATTTGAACTGACCTCAGTACTTTTGCTAAAAATGTTTTGCAGTTAGACATGAGTGGTGAAGTCCCCAGTGCTGTGTTCGGGGATTTAGGTCCTGTTTCCTCTCTGCTTCCATTACCTTGCACATCATTTTATTATTGCCACACACTGCAATGTAAATGTCATTCTTTCTATCTCCTTGCTATTAACCCACTGAGAAGAGAGACCTTATGTTTTCAACTTTGAGTCTCCTGTGCTTAGCATGGGTTTTGGCACAAGGTAATGCTCAATAGGTGTCTGTAAAAAGAATGAATAAACTGAATATTTGTGTAAGTGTATGTAAATGTATATTCAAACATAGAGTGACATAAATTTATCAGAAATGTAAAACATACCTGTTTAATCTTAAGTTATCAAATAACTTGAGTTCAGTGGTGGTGATATGGTATAGTGAGTAAAAGCACAGATTGGGAGAGAGACAAAACTGGGACGAAAGCCAGCTCTGCCTCTTGCCTGGCTGTGTAACTTGAGTAAGTTATTCTATCTCTCTGAGCCTTGTTCTCATCTGTAAAAAATGGGGGTGGGTATAAGGATTGAAAGAAGTAAATGCATACAAAATGTTTAGTAGCTGTCTGACAATATAACAAGTCCTTAATAAACGGTAGCTCTTGCAATTAAAAGGAAACCTGATGGTGCAATGGTTATAGTACTCGGCTGCCGCTCCTTGGGAGAAAGATGTGACAGTCTGCTTCCATAAGGATTGTCTTGGAAACCCTATGGGGCAGTTCTACTCTGTCCTACTGGGTCACTATGAGTTGAAATCAACTTGAAGGCAACGGGTTTGGGTTTGGCTTCTTGTCAGTAATTAGTAGTCATGATAGGGAAATAAACAATGTTCTAATAATTTTAAAAAAAAGAAAAAAAGACTTTTAACCACTAGAAATAGTATACCTTTTTTGCTATAGATAGGGTCTTCCTTTACACAACTTTTCATTCAGCCTGATCAAG
The DNA here is from genome assembly GCF_000243295.1 of Trichechus manatus latirostris. Lineage (NCBI taxonomy): Eukaryota > Metazoa > Chordata > Mammalia > Sirenia > Trichechidae > Trichechus > Trichechus manatus. Next base: position 10,904,977 of record NW_004444010.1, read on the forward strand.
TCAGGTTTCCCTTCTGGCAAACTATTCCATCTCCAGTTTTCCCTAATGGATGAATTATCTTTCTCTTTATTTTAGAATAAGTAGGGACAGCTGATAACCACAAATCATTCTAACTTCCTTTGGAAATTACTTCATTGATTTCTGAAATGATAAAGGACCTATAATGTACCTATAAATACACTCATTAAGTCACACATTGCTCATGGCAGTACAGGAAACCTCAGTGTACTATCCAGGCATCTTCCTCACGAAAATATATTTTCCCAAGGGCACCCAGCCCGGATCTATTATCATAAGTACAGCTGGAGTTATGAATCAGAGGGAAGCTTTCCAGTTCCTTGTCTTCCGTTTATTAGAGTGGGCAGGTTTCAGACTGATGTGATAGGTCAGAACTAAGAGCATCTGTGTGAAATAAGATGACTATTTACCAATCAACTTTTCTGCTACATGATCAGAGTCTGGGCATTAAAAACAGCCTCTACTGACGCGGGGAGATTGGAACTCTTATGCACTGCTCGTGGGAATGCAAAATGGTACAATACTTTTGGAAAATGATATGACACTTCCTTAAAAAGCTAGAAATAGAAATATCATATAATCCAGCAATCCCACTCCTAGAAATATATCCTAGAGAAATAAGAGCCATCACACTAGTTAATACACATATGCACACCCATGTTCATTGCAGCATTGTTCACAATAGCAAAAAGATGGAAACAACCTAGGTGTCCACCAACAGATGAATGGAGAAACAAACTTGGTACATACACACAATGAAACACTATGCAACGATAAAGAACAAGGATGAATCTGTGAAGCAGCTCACAACATGGATGAATCTGGAGGGCATTATGCTGAGTGAAATAAGTCAATCACCAAACTGGCAAATAATGAGACCACTACTGTAAAAAGTCATGATAAGGTTTACACGCAAAAAGAAACAATTTTTGATGTTTACTAGGGAGGGGCCCATAAACAAAATGAGACTAAATGGGCACACCAGCCCAGGGGCAAGGATGAGAAGGCAGGAGGTAACAAGAAAGTTCATAATGGGGAACCCAAGGTTGAAAACGGGAGAGTGTTGATGTGTCGTGGGGTTGGCAACCAATGTCACAAAACGATTTGTGTATTAATCGTTTAATGAGAAACTAGTTTGCTCTGTCCCCCATTCATCTGTCAGTTTGTTGTACTGTGGGGGCTTGCGTGTTGCTGTGATGCTGGAAGCTATGCCACTGGTATTCAAATAACCAGCAGGGTCACTCATGGAGGACAGGTTTCAGCTGAGCTTCCAGACTAAGATAGATTAGGAGGAAGGACCCAGTGATCCATTGCTGAAAATAATTAGCCAGTGAAAACCTTATGAATAGCAGTGGAACATTGTCTGATAAAGTGCTGGAAGATGAGCCCCTCAGGTTGGAAATCACTCAAAAGAAGACTGGAGAAGAGCTCTCTCCTCAAACTAGAGTCGACCTTAATGACCTTAATAAAGCTTTTGGGACCTTCATTTACTGATGTGGTGTGACTCAAAATGAGAAGAAACAGCCACAAATATCCATTAATAATCAGAACATTGAAAGTACGAAGTATGAATCTAGGAAAATTGGAAATCATCAAAAATGAAATGGAACAAATAAACCTCGATATCCTAGGCATTAGTGAGCTGAAACGGACTGGCATTGGCCATTTTAAATTGGATAATCATGTGGTCTACTATGCCAGGAATAACAGCTTGAAGAGGAATGTTGTATTCATTGTCAAAAAGAACATTTCAAGACCTATCCTGAAGTGCAACGCTGTCAGTGATAGGAAAATATCCATACGAGTACAAGGGAGACCAGTTAATAGTACTGTTATTCAAATTTATGCACCAACTACTAAGGCCAAAGATGAAGAAATTGAGGATTTTTACCAACTTCTGCAGTCTGAAACTGATAGAACATGCAATCAGGATGCATTGATAATTACTGGTGATTGGAATATGAAAGTTGGAAACAAAGAAGAAGGATTGGTAGTTGGAAAATATGGCCTTAGTGATAGAAATGATGTTGGAGATCACATGATAGAATTTTGCAAGACCAACTACTTCTTCCTTGCAAATAACTTTTTTCACTGACATAAATGTCGACTATACACATAGACCTCACCCGATTGAATACACAGGAGTCAAATCGACTACATCTGTGGAAAGAACTGATGGAAAAGCTCAATATCATCAGTCAGAACAAGGCCAGGGGCCACCTACGGAAAAGACCAGTAATTGCGCATATACAAGTTCAAGTTGAAACTGAAGACAATTAGAACAAGTCCACAAGAGCCAAAGTACGACTTCGAGTATATCCTACTTGAATTTAGAGAACATCTCAAGAATAGATTTGACGCGTTGAACACTGATGACCGAAGACCAGACAAGTTGTGGAAGGACATCATACACGAAGAAAGCAAGAGGTCATTAAAATGACAGGAGAAACAAAAAGACCAAAATGGATGTCAGAAGAGACTCTGAAACTTGCTCTTGAATGTTGAGTAGCTAAAGCAAAAAGAAGACATGATGAAGTAAAAGAACTGAATAGAGGATTTCAAAGGGCGGCTCCAGAAGACAAAGTTAAGTATTATAATGACATGTGCAAAGAGGTGGAGATGGAAAACCAAAAGGGAAGAACACGCTTGGCATTTCTCAAGCTGAAATAACTGAAGAAAAATTCAAGCCTCAAGTTGCAATAATGGAGGATTCTATGGGTAAAATATTAAACGATGCAGGAAGCATCAAAAGAAGATGGAAGGAATACACAGAGTCACTGTACCAAAAAGAATTGGTCGATGTTCAACCATTTCAGAAGGTAGCATATGAGCAGGAACCGATGGTACTGAAGGAAGAAGTCCAAGATGCACTGCAGGCATTGGCGAAAAACAAGGCTTCAGAAATTGAGAGAATACCAATTGAGATGTGTCAACAAAGTGATGCCGCACTGCAAGTACTCACTCGTCTATGCCAAGAAATTTGGAAGACAATTACCTGGCCAACCGACTGGAAGAAGTCAGTATTTATGCCTATTCCCAAGAAAGGTGATTCAACTGAATGTTGAAATTATCAAACAATATCATTAATATCACATGCAAGTAAAATTTTGCTGGAGATCATTCCAAAGTGACAACAGCAGTATATCAACAGGGAACTGCTGGAAATTCAGGCTGGATTCAGAAAAGGACGTGAAACAAGGGATATCATTGCTGATGTCAGATATATCATGGCTGAAAGCAGAGACTACCACAAAGATGTTTACCTGTGTTTTATTGACTATGCAAAGGCATTTGACTTGGTGGATCACAGCAAATTATAGATAACATTGCGAAGAATGGGAATTCCAGGACACTCAGTTGTGCTCATGAGGAACCTGCACATAGATCAAGAGGCAGTTTTTCGAACAGAACAAGGGAATACTGTGTGGTTTAAAGTCAGAAAAGGAGTTCGTCAGGGTTGTATCCTTTCATAATACCTATTCAATCTGTATGCTGAGCAAATAATCCAAGAAGCTGGACTATATGAAGAAGAATGTGACATCAGGATTGGAGGAAGACTGATTAACAGCCTGTGATATGCAGATTGTTAATATGCTTGCTGGAAGTGAAGAGGACTTGAAGCACTTACTGATGAAGATGAAAGACTGTAGCCTTCAGTATGGATTACACCTCAACATAAAGAAAACAAAAATCCTCACAACTGGACCAATAAGCAACATCATGATAAATGGAGAAAAGATTGAAGTTGTCAAGGATTTCATTTTACTTGGGTCCACAATCAACACCCATGGAAGCAGCGGTCAAGAAAGCAAAGGATGTATTGCACTGGGCAAATCTGTTGCAAAAGACCTCTTTAAAGTCTTGAAAAGCAAAGATGTCACCTTGAAGACTAAGTTGTGCCTGACCCAAGAACATGATGTTTTCAATCACCTCATATGCATGTGAAAGCTGGACAATGACTAAGGAAGACTGAAGAAGAACTGATGCCTTTCAATTGTGGTATTGGCAAAGAATACTGAAGATACCATGGACTGCCAAAAGAACAAACAAATCTGTCTTTGAAGAAGTATGACCAGACCGCTCCTTTGAAGCAAGGACGGTGAGACTATGTTTCACATACTTTGGATGAGTTGTCAGGAGGGATCAGTCCCTGGAGAAGGACATCATGCTTGGTAAAGTAGAAGGTCAATGAAAAAGAGAAAGGTACTCAAGGAGATGGATTGACACAGTGGCTGCAAAAACAGGCTTAAGCATAACAATGATTGTGAGGATGGCGCTGGACTGAGCAGTGTTCCGTTCTGTTGTACATAGGGTTGGTATGAGTCGGAACCGACTTGACGACACCTAACAACAAGAACAGTTTCCTCTGCAGACCTTCATCTAAAGTACAAAAAAAAAAAAACAAAAAAAAACCAAAACCCTCTCTTGAACCACAGAGGGCTCTGGTAAAAGGCAAGTACCCAAGGATTTAGAGCATCAGAAAGTGGAATATAATTTCTAGCCCCAGGCATTCAATTGGAAAACTTTGGCTGTGGGTCAGGAGTTCCTGGGTGGTGCAAACAGTTAAGGTGCTCAGCTGCTAACTTCAGCGTTGGAGGTTTGAGTCCATCCATAGGTGCCTTGGAAGAAAAGTGCTTCAGTTTTAACCACTGAAACCCTAGAGAACACAGTTCCACTCTGATTCACATGGGGTCACCAAGAGTCGGTATCACCTTGAAGGCAACTGGTTACTATGGGTCAGATACTTTGCTAGTGGAGAGTCTGCTTACATTGTCTTCACAGCTGAAGGAAATACTCAAGATATCGGGCACAAAAGGATGCCCATGGTGACTTTATTGCAAGCAGTGACTGATTACCCAATAAACAAGGTAAGACCGTGCTGAAGGCATCAACAAAACAGGGGCACCAGTTGTCCGAAGCAAAGACCCATAGATGCAACACAGAGATGACACAAGGAAAAGTGAGCACTGAAATTGATACAATTTTATAAATTTTGAATATGATATCAATATATTTTCCTTTTCATTTTGGACTGATCGAGTATAATCTCATATTCAGTTATCTCTCATCAACCGCATAAAAATGTGCATATCTGGTCCTATGCAAAATGAACAAAAACGCGTCTTCAGATTGAGCATACCATCGTATTTGTATCATGCTCTTTGCGATCACTCTCATCACTGTCAGATATCAGCAGTAGTTCAATGAACTGTGAAGATACAGTATCAAAGGACAGAAAGTGAGTGTGGAAGTTTGTAAGTATTATTTCAAGAAGAAAAACACTTGTGGAGATCTGTGAAGGGCCTACCAACATTGTACAACAAATGAAATTATTTCTAACTGCCTTGTAAGTCCTGTTTCTTCTGACTGTCTCAGACCTGAAGAACAAAACTACATGTTCTAAATACATTTACTTACTAATTTTCAAATATAAATTTTTGTGTTAATGTCCAAATTTAAATATAAATTTTATTTTATAAATTCTACTTGTTTTAGAAATTTTATTTATTTTCAATTATTCAAATTTATTTGCTATGGCAGAACCAAATTTAAAGGGAGATGTAATTTTATATCCTGGTAAAATGAAATGGCAACAACTAAGTGGACCACAAAAATGAAAGCTTGCAGAAGATAAAAAGAAAAGGATTTGCAAATCCCTAAAGACAATTCCAAAATTAACTTCCTTTTAAAAATGTAATGAGTCAGAAGAGACTTCTGTTAAATACTCTAGTTTAAGGGGTGCAAATCATTGTACTAGTACCATGAGTACTGAAATTACTAATAGCAATATGAATGTAATGGAATTAGTTCCAACCTGCATTCATTACTTGCTATAGTATAAAAAACTAATAGTGGTGTAGAAAGTGAAACTATTTTAGAATCTGAAATTGTCACATCTGCAGACCCCATAAGTGACAGAAATACAGACCCTGCTTTGTGGAATATTTTTTCTTCTAATGATGTAAATGATTGGATCAAAAGAGAGCCACGTGATCGTCTACATCGCAAACGACCATTTGAAAATTTGTGTAGAAAATTTCTGGATGGTAAATAAACAAGGTTCTGTAGCCAGAATATATTTCTACGGTGCAAAGCTAATGGTGAAAATTACAAGAAGGAGTGACTACTGCATTCTCCATCAGTCAGCTCTGTATATTGTTTTGTTTGCAAACTATTCAGTCCTAAATCATTTAATTCTCTATTTGCTACAGATAGATTTAGTGATTGGTACAACTCAAATATAATAGATAAGCATGAAAACAGTTCAGTTCACAGAGATTCATATTTAAACCAAAGACATGGTTTTGGCTTAACTCATGAACTGGAAACACTAATTAGTGAATAACATCAGTATCGGAAAGCTGTTTTCCAACGCGTTGTTGCTGTCATGACAACTGCTGAAAGTGGACTATCTTTTCAAGGAAGAAATTAAGTGTTTGAGTCCCCACAAAGTGGAAATTTTGGAGGTTTACTTGAACTTGTTGCTCAGTTTGATTCATTTTTAGCAGGTCACATCTCAAAATATGGTAACACAAGAAAGAGCAATCCATCATATGTGTCTAAAACAACATATGAAGAATTAATAAACTTAACAAATGATAAAGTTCAGACAACTATTTTCAGTGAAGTAAGTATAGCTTGATATTTCAGTTTGTCTGTAGATTTCACTCCTGATCTTTCTCATACAGATCAGCTAAGTATTGTTTCAAGATACATATCTCCAACAGATGGAAAACCTGTCCAGCTATTTATCACATTTATTGGCTTAAAAAGTCATTAACAGTGAAGAAATTGCAAATCAATTACTTCACTATTTATGTGAAGTTTGCGAAAGTGATTCTTCTAAGTCTAGAGGCCAGTCTTATGGCAATGCTGCCAGTATATCAGGGCATTATAAAGGCATGCAACAGAAGATTTTAGAACGTAGTAAATATACCATTTTCATACCATGTGCTGCACGGTTACTTAATCTTGTAAGACATCATAGCACAGTAGATTGTTGTCCTGAGGCAGTTTATTTTTTTTTATACTGTTCAGTTACTCTACATGTTTTTGCCGCCTCTACTCACCAATGGGCAGTTCTTAAAGCATATTTAGGCAACGATTGAGTATTAAAATTTCTTTCTAATACATGTCGATGGGACGTGCATGCTGTAGCAATGAGTCAATCCTGGAATTGTACACTCAGATTCTAGATGCCTTAGAAAATATTGCTAAAGAGCAGACACAAAAAGGAGATACCCAAAGGGAAGCTGAAAACATCATCAACAAAATGGGAACACTAGAGTATGTATTTATGTTGGTTATATGGAATAATATATTGCAGCATTTTCATCAGATGAGCCAAGCTCTCCAAGATTCAGAAGTAAATTTAAAGACATGCACAGATCTCTACCAGTCATTAACATAATTTAAGAGAAGATTTTTAAAATTTTGAAAACACAACAAAGCAAATACTACCAAATACGGATTATCAAGAAGTTCCCTGTTGCAGAAATATTAGAAAGAAACAAGTAAATAACAGAAGTGCTCCAGAAGTATCATTGAGTGCCAGAGATCAGTTTTGTGTAACCACATACTATACCATCATTGACACTCTTGAATCTTGCATGTCAAGAAGGGTGAAAGTGTGTGAAGTTCTTTCAAATAGATTTTCCTTCTTCAGCAATGTGGCTATACCTGATGAGGAATGCATGAAGGTGGCCAAGAAATTAGTGCAGGCTTATCCATATGACTAAAATACAAACGTTTAGGGAAAAATGAGACAATTTCATGCTTACATGAAAACTAAGTTTACAGACTCAGGAAAGATAAATTTTACTCCTAGGCATGTATGATTTCATAATAGAAGATAAAAGACAATGCGTATTTCCCAATGCTGAAATTGTTTTACACATATTCCTAACTTTAATAATCTCAAATTGAACAACAGAATGCTCATTTTCATCCCTAAAGAGACTCAAAAACGTTCCGTGTACAACAGGATTCGAGAAAGACTCTATTCATTATCCTTGTTATGCATGGGAGTAGATATTGTTTGGCAGCTTAATTGCAATGAAATCATTGAAGAATTTGTAAGAGCAAAGATTATAACATTTTAGAGATGAAAGATTTATTTAAAAATACAATATAGTAATTTATTGTAATATTTGTTAATTCTGATCATAAATTTTCTTTTAAACATCTTTTTATTTGTCCATTTATAATTATAGCATTTATTATGAAACAAGCATCAAAATTGAAGTATGAGCCATTTAAAACAAAATTGGTGAAAGTCAATTTTTCATTGTGGGAGATAAACAGAATTTTATATTGATTATTGAAACAACTAAGTTCACTGACTCATTTTCTTTGTTGTAGAATATGTGGAATATTCTTTCTGTAGAAAATGTGGTATACAGTAAAAAATCTTAGTACCTTGCATCCACTAAAAATGTTATAATCCAGTTCATCTCATTCTGCTAAATGGCATATGACACTTTTGCATTCAATCACTAATATTATAGTCTCATTTAAAAAGAAGTTACATTGCGCAGGCGAGGCCAAGATGGCAGAGTAGTCAGATGCTTCTGGTGGACCCTCTTACTACAAAGACCCAAAAAAACAAGTGAATCAATTATATATGACAATCTAAGAGCCCTGAACATCTAAGGCAAAGTTGAGGAACCAGACTGAGTGGCAGGTGGAGGGAGAGATGGTTCGGAAGTAGCAAGGAGTTGCCAGTCCTGACCCAGCAAGAGCCGGAGCCCTTTGGACCTGATTAGCTTATGGGTGAGCGGTGAGGCAGGTAAGCAGCGGTCCTCAGGAGGTGTATTTCGCATTGAAAGAGATCTGGCTGCAGAGAGTCTACTCCACCACCCAGAACTAGTGAGAAACAGCCCTAGATCACTGAAAGCTAAGTAGTTGCGTACGGCCTACTGCATGGATCAAAAACACCCCCCTTAGGGAAAAACCTCTTTCCCATTTACCTCCCTGCTCCTTGCTCTGCACTGGGTCCCAGACAGGGTTCAGCAATTGCCTAGTCCCCTAGGCCATAAGTAGGACCCGTCACACTCCCTGAGCCATTCTCCTGGCCTTGAAGAGTGAATAAATTAACAAACAGGAAAAAACAAACTGCCAGCTCCCATAAGCCAGGAACACAGGGAAGGCACAGCTCCTTTGCCTAGGCACAGGCATAAGGGATCAATGGACTTTGAGTGCCTTTCCCCTTGCAGAGACTTGTGGGCCCATCTCAGCAGTGTAGGCCCTGATTACTGCAGCACAACAGGGTAAATACCTGAAGTCTAACTTGAACTATTTCAGCTATGAAGTCGAAGGTTCCTGATATTTGACAGTGCTCTGCCCATTAAGCCGTGTCTTCACCTATCCACATCAGGGGCCTGAGGACTGGTAGCTCCACCCACACCACCTAGATACCTGCGATAGGGGCCCAAGAATAAGAAGTGCCCCCCAGTCCTTACAGCCAGCAGCACTGCGTGCTCATAGTCTGGCTGCAAAACCCACTCACCTATGAACTCGAGGGAACAGGAACATGCCTTCCTCCTGGACACTTGGGGGTGGCTGTCAGCCCCCTGCCTTCCTCAGAGTGTCTCCCCTTGCTGCAGCCAGATGCCTTTGCCTACACTAATCACCCATGCCTGTCTACTACTGTAGGTGAGAGTCTACACCACACACTTGGTAGCTATCTACCTGGGCACTTGAGCTGAATCCATACAGGAGGAGTGGGTGGACTCCTGAGCTCACATACCTAGTAACAGATCTAACCACCTGGTGACAGGACATTAGAGCTTCCAAGGTGCCAATAACCAAATTAGCTCATATGAGCAGCCAATTTGGGCATATCAAAACAAAACAAGAAGCTAGGACACAGTAAGCAAATATAAACTAAATAAATATAATAACTTACTGATGGCTTGGAGACAACAGTCAATATCAAATCACATAAAGAGGCAATCCATGATGGCTTCAGCAAGCTCCCAAAATAAAGACTCTAGACATTTTATAGATAATTACTTGGAATTACCAGAGGAAGGATACAAAAGATTAATATACAGAGCTCTTCAAGAAATTAGGAAGGACATTAAGCAAAATGCAGAACATGCAAAAGAGGAAATTAAAAAGATTAAAGACGAGCATAATGATAAATTTAACAGGCTGCAATAATTCATAGAGAGACAGCAATCAGAAATCCAGAAGATTAACAATAAAATTTCAGAATTAGACAACTCAATAGAAAGTCATAGAAGCAGAATTAAGGCAATGGATGTCAAAATTAGTGAGACTGAAGATAAAGCACTTGACACCAACTTATCTGAGGAAAAATCAGGTAAAAGGATTAAAAAAATGAAGAAACCCAAAGAATTATGTGGGACTATATTAAGAGGAATAAATTACACGTGATTTGAGTTCCAGAACAGGGAGGATAACAGAAAATACAGAGAGAATCGTTGAAGATATGTTGCAGAAAACTTCACTGATATCGTGAAAGATGACAAGATATCTATCCAAGATTCTCATCAAACTCCACATAAGGTAGATCCCAAAAGAAAGTCACCAAGACATATTATAATCAAACTTGTGAAAACCAAAGATAAAGAGAGAATTTTAAGAGTGGCTAGGGATAAACAAAAAGTCACTTACAAAGGAGAGTCAATAAGAATAAGCTCAGACTACTCAGCAGAAAACATGCAGGCAAGAAAGCAATGGGATGACATATATAAAGCACTGAAGGAAAAAAAACAAAAACTGCCAGCCAAGCATTATGTATCAAGCAAAACTGTCTCTCAAATATGATGGTGAAATTAGGGCATTTCCAGACAAACTGAAGTTTAGGGAATTTGCAAAAACCAAACCAAAATTACAAGAAATACTAAAGGGAGTTCTCTGGTTAGAAAATCAGCAACATCAGATAACAACCCAAGATGAGAAGACAGGACAAAGCAACCAGATATCAACCCAGATAGGGAAGTCACAAAAATAAACCAAGCCAAAACACTGAAAATAGGGAAACATGTTAATATGTAAAAGATGACAACATTAAAACAAAAAAGAGGGACTTAAAAAAACGTAGACATAGACTTTGTATATGGAGAGGAAGTCAAGGCGATATAAAGAAATAAAATACTAGTATAAACTTAGAAAAATAGGGTAAATATTAGCATAACCACAAAAGAAACTAATAAGTCTACAAGTCAAAATAAAAAACTAGAAAAATATAAAGACTCAGAAACACAAAATCAACAACAATGAAAAAAATGAAAAGAAAATACATAAATAAAAGTGACTCAGCACAGAAAATTAAGTGGAACAAAGAAACTGTGAAAAACACACAAAAAAAGACATCGAAATAACAGCACTAAACTTATATGTATCAAGAATTACACTGAATGTAAATGGACTAAATACACCAATAAAGAGTCAGAGAGTGGCAGATTGGATTAAAAAACATGATCCGTCTATATGCTACCTACAAGAAACACACCTTAGACTTAAAGTCACAAACAAACTAAAACTCAAAGGATGGAAAAAAATTTATCCATCAAACAACACTCAAAAAAGAGCAGGAGTGGCAATATTAATCTCTGACAAAATAGACTTTAAAGTAAAATC
>NW_004444010.1:10917590-10921428 GCF_000243295.1 Trichechus manatus latirostris
TAGAAACTCACTACCTACCTAAACTAACACACACAGAGGTAGAACAACTAAATAAACCCAGAACAAAAGAAGAGATTGAAAAGGTAATTAAAAAACTCCAAACAAAAGAAAAGCCCTGGTGATGGAATTCCAGGCAACATGGCGCTATAGTCAGAAGCACCACGCCATCCCTCCACAGTAAAGATCAGAAAAACTAAGTCAAACAGAGTCACACGTCAGTCCTGAATCCCTAAGCATCAAATGAAGAGATAAGGAACTCAGCCAAGCAGCGAATAGAATAAGAAACTGACCGAGAACAGAGAGCAAGGAAAGATAACATACAGATGTCCCCTATCAGCTACCGCAGCACGGATCTGCCCTCTTGGACTCCTATTGGAGATCAGGGAATGGGGAGTATGAGAAAGCATCTTCACAGAGCTTCCAGCAGGAGAGAGAACAACCCTTCTTAACCCCCACTTAGCCTCCTCTGCTTCTTGCAGCCACAGTCTCTTGGCCAGGAAGCACAAGCTTCACCCCGGTGTCGCTTGGATTCCACCTGCATGCGCTGGCCAGCTCTCTGAGTACCTTTTGTTGGCTGCTGGTGTTACTTTTTTCCGCTTCTTTAGATTTCTTCCTTACCTCTTACCACCTCCCCCTCCTTTCTCTCAAATACCTGGATTCATGCACCATCTTTGCTTCTTCCTGAAAGGCTGAGAAACACCGCTCAACTATGAAACTGCTTTCCAGCCCATGTAGCCACGCTGGTGGGACCCCTGGGGCTTTTTTTTTCTTTTTTCTTTTTTGCTTTGCTCTGATTTGTTCTCTTTTGACTTCTTTCTTTATTGTCTTTTTCTTTCCTCAGCTTGGGAGCCCCTTCCAGCCCAGCAGTATTGTAGAGCTTGGAAACTACTCCCTTACTCTGCGTAGACACACGGGGACATCCCTGGGGGAATTTCTGTTTTCTTAGGGTTTTTTTTTTTCTTTTTGGTTTTTTTTTTTGGGGGGGGGTTGTTTCTTTTGTTTTCTGCTCTCTCTTATTCCCTTTTTCTCTTTCTTCATTTCCAGTTTCTCAATTTATTAGTTTTTTTCTTTTATCCTTTTTATTTTTCCCAGTTTCTCAATCTCTCATCTCTCCACTCCAATAGCAAGCTCCCTTAGCACTCTGTTTTGTTTGTGTGTATGTTTTCAGCTCCTGCTCCTCTCTCCTCTATCTCATCTCTCCCATACCCATCTTAACTCCATACTTCACAATCTACCCCTTCCTTCCTGCCTACCTGCACTGTGCACTGAACATCACACTCCCAAGCGGCACAGGCAAGGCCTACGGGAACCTGCCCTGCACTGATTCCAGGTCTGCTCTGTCAGCCCTGGTATGTGCCACAAATAATCCCTCCCAGTAACTCCCCTTCAGCTGGACCTGCCCTGCTGTACCATACGTGAGTGACTGGTCCTGCCCATTGGAGAAGGAGGTGAAAAGTACCTTGCCCGCAGATGAGCAAACAACAAAGAATGCACAGCCTGCCTGCTCAGACAACCAAATAAAACAAAAAAGCAGGATGAAACAAACAAATCTACAATCATTAAATGAGAAAAATGACCACTGAATACCCAGAAGACAACAGACAATATCAAAACATTTACAAAAACAGGACAGGATGGTTCCAGTAGGCATCCAAAATAAAACACCAGGTGACCTTCCAGTAGAAGAAGAGGCACTAGGCCTAACTGATAGGGAATTCAAATCTCTAATATTCAGAATTATCCAAGAGTTGAAGCAAAAAGCAGAGAAAAATGAGGAACAAATAGACAAATTCATGGAAAAGGCAGACAAATTCATGGAAAATACAGCCAAAAAAAAAAGGAAGAATTCAAGAAAATAATACAGGAACAAAATGCTAAAAATAAATTCACAACTAGAACTCATACAAAAACAACAATTAGAAATCCAGGAGATAAACAAGAAGGTTTCAGAAATGGACAGCATCATAGAAGGGCTGAGGAGCAGGTTTGAAACGATGGAAGATAGGATCAGTGAAATTGAAGACAAATACTTGGATACAACACTGTTTAAGGAAAAATCAGAAAAAAGAACAAAGAAAAATGAAGAAACCCTGAGAATTATGTGGGATACAATCAAAAGCAAAAATCTGCAAGTGATCAGAGTTCCAGAACATGGGGAGAAAACAGAAAACACAGAGAGGATCATTGAAGAATTGCTGAGAGAAAACTTCCCCAATATCATGAAAGATGAAAAGCTGGCCATCCAAGAAGCTCAATGAACCCCATATAGGATAGAGCCCAAAGGAAAACAATCAAGGCATATCATAATCACACTCGCTAAAACCAAAGACAAACAAAGAATCCTGAGAGCAGCTCGAGAAACACAAAAAGTCACATACAGAGGAGAAACGATAAGACTAAGCTTGGATTATTTGGCAGAAACCATGCAGGCAATAAGGCAATGGGATGACATATATAAAACGCTGAAACAAAAAAAATTGCCAGTCAGGAATAATATATCCTGCAAAACACTCGTTCAGATAAGATGGTGAAATTAGGTCATTTCCAGATAAAAAGAAATTAAGAGACTATGTAAAAACCAAACCAAACTTACAAGACTTATTGAAGGGAGTCCTTCGATCTGAGAACAAACAACATCAGGCCACATGCTGAATATAGGATACAGGATTGTACTAACCAGATACCAAGCTAGGAAATGAACTCTTAAGACCTATGCAAAACCAAAAGAATTACAGCAAGGAACCAGAGAGGTTAATCTGTAAATGATGACAGCATCAGAACAATAAAAGAGGGAATAAATGGTGTAGGTATATAACCTTCTAATGGAGAAGAAGGCAAGGTGATACCAAGTAATAATAGATTGGTTCAAATCTAGGAAGTTAAGGGTAAATTTCATTGTAACCACAAAGAAAGTTAACAAATCTACTCATCAAAATAAAGAAGAAAAACATACAGTCTCAGTAAAAACAAAACCTACAAAAACAAAAGAAATGAAAAAAATAACCACAAACAAAAAGAACTCAGCACAGAATAGTAAGAGGGACAAAGAAAACGTCATCACCACAAAATAACAAAAGCACTACAGAATGCAATCCCACTCCTAGGAATATATCCTAGAGAAATAAGAGCCATAACACGAACAGACGTATGCACACCCATATTCCCTGCAGCACTGTTCACATTAGCAAAAAGATGGAAACAACCTAGACCTCCATCAACAGATTAATGGATAAACAAACTATGGTACATATACACAATGGAGTGTTATGCAAAGATAAAGAACAATGATGAATCTGTGAAGCATCTCATAAGATGGATGAAACTGGGGGACATTATGCTGAGTGAAATAAGTCAATCACAAAATGACAAACATTGTATGAGACCTGTACTGTAAAAACTCATGTAAAAGTTTACATACAAAAAGAATCTTTGTTGGTTACAAGGGATGGGAGGGGTGGGTGGGACTAAACAGACAACAGATAAGTGGTAACTTTGGTGAAGGGTAAGACAGTACATGATACTGGGGAAGCCAGCACAGCTTATACAAGGAAAGGTCATAGAAGCTCCATAGACATATAGAAAATTTTGAAATGGTGAAACTTTGGCTATGCATATTTTCACCAAAAAAAGTTCCGCCTACGTCAAGAAGGGAGAGTGTTGACATGTCATTGCGTTGTTCATGTCATAAAACAATATGTGTACTGACTGTTTAATGAGAAACTATTTGTTCTGTAAACCTTCACCTAAAGTAAAATAAATTTTTAAAAAAATTTAAATAATTGAAAAAAAAAAAAAAAAGCCTTGGCCTGGATGGCTTCTCTGAAGAATTCTACCAAAC
>NW_004444010.1:10921638-10957199 GCF_000243295.1 Trichechus manatus latirostris
TGACCATGATCAAGTGGGATTTATACCAGGTATGCAGGGATGGTTCAACATTAGAAAAACAATCAATGTAATCCATCACATAAATAAAAGAAAAGACAAGAACACCATGATCCTATCAATTGATACAGAAAAGGCATTTGATAAATGGGAGCTCCCTAAAAATCAAACACCTATGCTCATCAAAAGACTTCACCAAAAGACTAAAAAGACACCCTACAGACTGGGAAAATATTTTTGGCTATGACAAATCTGATCAGATTCTAATCTCTAAAATCTACAAGATACTGCAAAACCTCAACAACAAAAAGAAAAAAAACCTAATTAAAAAATGGGCAAAGGATATGAACAGGCACTTTGCCAAAGAAGATATTCAGGCAGCTAACAGACATATGAAGAAATGCTCATCATTATTAGCTGTTAGAGAAATGCAGATCAAAACTGCAATGAGATATCATCTCATCCCAACAAGGCTAGAATTAATCCAAGAAACACAAAATAATCAATGCTGGAGAGGTTGTGGAGAGTCTGGAACACTTAAACACTGTTAGTGGGAATGTAAAATAGTATAACCACTTTGGAAATCAATTTGGCACTTCCTTAAAAAGCTAGAAATAGAAGCACCATATGATCCAGCTATCCCACTCCTTGGAATATATCCTAGAGAAATAAGAGCCGTCACACGAATAGATATATGCACACCCATGTTCATTGCAGCATTGTTCACAATAGCAAGAAGATGGAAACAACCTAGGTGCCCATCAACAGACGAATGGATAAACAAATTATGGTATATCCACACGATGGAATATTACACAAGGATAAAGAACAATAATGAAGCCGTAAAACATCTTATAACATGGAGGAATCTGGAGGGAATTATGCTGAGTGAACTTAGTCAGTCACAGAAGGACAAATATCATATAAGACCATTATTATAAGAACTCAAGAAAAAGTTTAAACACAGAAGACATTCTTCGATGGTTATGAGGGTGGGGAGGGAGGTTGAGCATTATTCACTAACTAGATAGTAGACAAGAATTATCTTAGGTGAAGGGAAAGATAGCTCACACTACAGGGGAAGTCAGCACAACTGGACTAAACCAAAGCTAAGAAGTTTCCTGAATACAATCATATACTTTGAGGGACAGAGTAACAGGGGTAAAGATCTGGGGACCATGCTTTCAGGGGACATCTAGGTCAACTGGCATAACAAAGCTTATTAAGAAAATGTTCTGCATCCTACTTCGGTGCGTGGAGTCTGGGGTCATAAAACCTTGCATGTGGCCATCTAAAATGCATCAGTTGGTCCCAATCACCTGGATTAAAGGAGAATGAAGAACACCAAAGACACCACGAAAGTATTAGCCCAAGAGACAGAAGGGGCCACATAAACCAGAGACTTCATCAGCCTGAGACCAGAAGGACTAGATGGTATCCGGCTACCACCAATGACTGCCCTGATGGGGAATACAACAGAGAGTACCTGATGGAGCAGAAGAAAGGTGGCATGCAGAACTCAAATTCTAGTAAGAAGACCAGACTCAGCGGTCTGACTGAGACTGGAGGAACCCTGGAAAGCATGACCCCTGGATTCTGTATCAGCCCAGAACTAAAATGATTTCCAAGGCCAACTCTTCAGACAGGGATTGGACTGGACTGTGGGACATTAAGTGATACTCGTGTGGAGTGTGCCTCTTAGCTCAAGTAGATACAAGAGACTAAACAGGCAGCTTCTGTCTGGAGGTGAGATGGGAAGACTGAGAGGGTTAGTAGTTGGTTGAATGGACATGGGGAATCAGGGGTGGAAAGGAGGAGTGTGCTATCACAGTAAGGGGAGAGCAATTAGGATCATATAACATTTTATGTATAAATTTCTGTATGGGAGACTAACTTGAAATGTAAACTTCATTTAAACTACAACAATAAAAAATTTAAACAAAGAAGTTAGATCATGGGTAGCTAAGACACTCACACGTGTGTGTGTGTGTGTGTGTGTGTGTGTATATATAACTCGCATATCCCATTCAAATGTGTGAGTAAGCAGAGGAGGGTGCATCACAGATTATCAGTGTCTAGGGCCCTCACATGCCTTAATCTGGCCCTAATTGCGGGTAAATTAGTCCCCCATGCCTGCCCAAAGTCAAAAGATATTTTTGACCAACCTACCTTGACCAGGAACAATCTTCAGTTCATTGTACCAAAAGGCTAGTTGATATATCCTTTGTGGAATTTAAGCAGAACCATGCTCTGAACTTGTTGGGAAATTAATGGCAAAATTTATTCATTTTTTAATTTTTCTTAATTTTTTATTGTTGCTCCTTCCTTATTGACTATGCTTCCCTCTTACCCCATACTGGCTAGTTTTCCCTTTGGGGTTTATTCAGTTTGCTAAGACTGTTTTCAATCCATTGTTCCACTTTCATTAACCTAATGATTAATTTAAGTAATTATTATGGACCTCATAGGTTAGGTGGAAGAACATACAACCACATCAGGGTCAGGGCACGCACTGGACTCCAAAAACAAACTCATTAATGCCTTCATGTTCCTTTCGGAACCATCCTGCGAACCTCACAAATGGATGGCTGACTGGCAGCCACAGCTCACTGTTTTAACCAAAATGAAGTTCACAGGTAAGCACAGTTCGTGTGACAAAGGGAAGTAATTTCATCCAAGTACAGAATAATCTCCTTCTGATACCTTATATTTATTCTTTCAGGTGCCCTCTTTGAACTCTTAATCATCCAACAGGAGCAGGAAGTACTACCCACCATCATTCTTCCCATTGCATTTGAGAACAGCACAAGTACTCAAGGATTACCCAAGGAGTGCAAATTAAATTCCTGTTTTCACTTTCTTAAGTGGGTCCCATTATCTTTCCATTGTCCTTGGTTTTCATGAAAAGAAAAAGATGCAAAATGAGCCTAAACTTGTTCAGGCCAGCAGCATATAGTGACGAAAAAATAAAATCTCCTGGGTAGGGCTTATTCAACTCGCTTTAATGGCACACTAATTATCTATGACCCTGGCGGCAGCTTCGGTGTCACTTTCTTTAGAAAAATTATCAAGTGTTTATCCCTGGGGTTTATGTTGTTTCTCTTGGGGAGAATCCACCAAACTCTGAAATGTCTCTTTAACACTCCTCTCCTTGAACATGCCCTAAGCAGAGCCAGAGTTTGTCATTAGCTGCAGGTGGTTACTGAGCAATTAGAACTAATCAGAATTTTAAACGGAGGAGGTTTTAATCCTCCACCTTGCTGCTTTCCCTCCTGATGTTCGGTTTTCTTCTATTTGATGCTTAGGACAATCCCCTCACACTGGGATTAATTCTAAAGCTTTTCTATTTACCAACTACTATGAAATTTCAATCGATGGCAACTAACAACAACACGTGTGTGTGTGTGTGTGTGTGTATGATGTATGACACACACACACCCTTACATATTGTTGTCGTTAGTTGCCGTTGAGTCGATTCTGACTCATAGAGACCCTATAGGACAGAGCAGAACTGCCCCAAAGTGTTTCCAAGGAGAAGCTGGTGGATTCGAACTGCTGACCTTTTGGTTAGCAACCAAGCTCTTAACCACTGCACAACCAGGTCTCCAAGGGACGTATATTTATGTGTATATGTATATATATATATAAATATATATACACCCGTACGCGTTGCCGTTGAGTGGATTCCAACTCATAGCAACCCTAGAGGGCAGAGTAGGACTGCCCCATAGACTTTCCAAGGAGTGCCTGGTGGATTTGAACTGCCGACCTTTTGATTAGCAGCTGTAGCACTTAACCACTACGCCACCAGGGTTTCCATATATATATATATTTATACACATATATATATTATATTTTTATATATTTAGTAAATTTTTTTTGAAAACCTAGCGAGACAGTCTATTCTTCACAGTAGAATGAAAATTGATCTCTTTAGGTTTGCCCTCTGTTGTCAGCAAACTTTTCCCTCCCTATCTCTCAGTAGCTTCCTGTATCTTTTCTGCTGTAATTTAAACCTGGTAGGAGTTTTTAGTGAGGCTGTTGATTTGCTTAGTTTTTTGTGAGCTCTTTATGGTATGGGACAATATATACTTTCATATCTCAAAAATGAGTATTCTAGAAAGTAGCAAGAAATTTGGAAGACAGCTACCTGCCCAACTGACTAGAAGACATCCATATTTGTACCCATTCCAAAGAAAGGTGATCCAACAGAATGCAGAAATTATAGAATAATGTCATTAATATCACACACAAGTAAACTTTGCCGAAGATCACTCAAAAGCAGTTGCAGCAGTACATTGACAAGGAATTGCCAGAAATTCAAGCCAGATTCAGAAAAGGATGTGGAACAGGGATATCATTACTGACATCAGATGGGTCATGGCTGAAAGCAGAGAATACCAGAAAGATATTTACCTGTGTTTTTTTGACTATGCAAAGGCGTTTGACTTTGTGGATCACAACAAATTACGGATAACATTTCAAAGAATGGGAATTCCAGAACATTTAATTGTGCTCATGAGGAACCTGTACATAGATCAAGAGGTAGTCGTTAGAACAGAGCAAGGGAGTATTGCGTGGTTTGAAGTCAGGAAAGGTGTGCGTCAGGGTTGTATCCTTTGACCATACCTACTCAGTCTGTACGCTGAGCAAAAAAACCAAGAAGCTGGACTATATGAAGGGAAATGTGACATCAGTATTGGAGGAAGACTCATTAACTGCCTTCGATAAGCAGATGACACAACCTTGATTACTGAAAGTGAAGAGGACTTGAAGCGCTCACTGATGAAGATCAAAGACCACAGCCTTCAGTGTGGGTTACATCTTAATGTAAAGAAACAAAAATCCTCATAAGTGAACCAATAAGCAACATCATGATAAAAGGAGAAAATATTGAAATTGTCAAGGATTTCATTTTACTTGGATCCACAATCAACACCCATGGAAGCAGCAGTCAAGAAATCAAAGGACATATTGCACTGGGAAAATCAGTTGCAAAAGACTTCTTTAAAGTGTTAATAAGCAAAGATGTCACTTTAAGGACTAAGGTGCACCTGACCCAGGCCAGGGTATTTTCAATTGCCTCATATGCATGCGAAAGCTGGACAATGAATAATGAAGACTGAAGAATTGATGCCTTTGAATTATGGTGTTGGCAAAGAATATGGAATATTCCACGGACTGCCAGAAGAACAAAGAAATCTGTCTTGGAAGAAGTACAGCCAGAATGCTCATTAGAAGCGAGGATATGTGAGAAGTCTCACATACTTTGGACATGTTATAAGAAGGGACCGTCCCTGGAGAAGGACATCATGCTTGGTAGAGTGGAGGGTCAGCGAAGAAGAGGAATACCCTCAAGGAGATCGACTGACACAGTGGCTGCAACAATGCGCTCAAGCATAACAACAATCGTGAGGATGGTGCAGGACCACGCAGTGTTTTCGTTCTGTTGTATGTAGGGTCGCTATGAGTCAGAACTCATTTGACGGCACCTAACAACAACAACAATAAATATCAAAATATTTTATATTGACCATTTTGGATAGAAAATTTTCTAAAGCCTATTGCTCACTTGACTTCCTTTTTAAACAAACTATTGTATCCGTATTTTCAACTTTTAAACAACTTGAGTAATTACTATGAACTTTGGTTATTTTCCTCTGCCATAAGACATAATGGCCTTGGGAGCTATTGAACTGTTTATGGCTGTTTGTCCCTATAGCAAACAGTCTCCTACAGCTCGACTTTTATAATTCTATCTTTTGTAGACTTTCTATTGTCTCCACTCCTTTTAGTCTGTTTACTTTGACTTCTTGCAGTGGTCTGAGTACCCCTGAGGACTCCCAATTAATAAAAGACGTGGACTCTGGTGCACGAACATTAAGGCAAGTATTTTGACTTTCTCGCCTGAAAATGTTGGCTTCAGTCTATTTCCCTGTCTCATATACAGTTATGAGACACATTATTCTGACATTGAAAGACATCTTTCTGTTGACTTGGTCAAAATGGTGGGACACAAACGATAGTCTTAGTGCATGACTTTGAAGGAGTGGAACATACAAGGCAGAAAAGCGAACAAATGGGTATTGACTATAATAATAAACTAATATAAAATAGAATTATAATTTTGTTTGTTTTAACCTTTATGCAAGAAATAAGGCAGGGGTTATTATGTTAAGAATACAGATTTCTGGATGCTTCCCAAGCCTTCTATGTTGGAATCTCAGGAGGTGGAGTCCTGGATTTTTTCACAAGTGCCCAAGGTAATTCTGACAGGAAAAAAAAAAAAAAAGATTGTTGGGCCACACTCTGCAAAATGTTTAGTTAGGGTTATCATTATGATAATTATTATTAATGTGTTGGTAAAGAATAGAGGTGTTGATTACAAGATATTTCCAACTGATAAATGAATCTTTCAGTCAGAAAAGTTCTATAAAATAGAAAAAGTATCTCAGGGTAAAAAAACAAAATAAGGTATTGTTTTTACTTTTAAGATACTAAATGAGTTGTAGGGTATCTGTGAACTGCTTGAAATTGCATGCAAAATTTGTTTAGTATATGCATTTTCTAGATTATTATTGCTGTTAGCTGCTGTTGAGTTGGCCCCCGACTCATAGTAACCCCATGCACAAGGGAACAAAATTCTGGCAGGACCTGAGCTATCCCATGATCAGTTGTGGATCGGACTGTTGTGATCCATGGAATTTTCATTAGCTGATTTTCAGAAGTAGATTGCCAGGCCTTTCTTCCTGGTTTATCTTAATTTAAAAGCTCCACTGAAACCTGTTCAGCAACATAGCAATCAATACGCAAGCCTCCACTGACGGATGGTGGCTGTGCATGAGGTGTCTTGTTTAGGAATCAAATCTGGGTCTCCTGCATGGAAGGTGAGAATTCTACCACTGAACCACCACCACCCTCCTTTTTCTAGGAAGAGGGTTCATAACCTCAAGTGTTCCCATTTTAGAGATGAGAGGCTCAAAGAGGTTAAAGAACTTGCCCTTTCCAATGAGTCATTCTTGCCCTATGTAATTAAGGAACTTCTTTGCTGAATAAAATTGGAATCCCAAAGACAAGAGTGTCTGACTCCAAACCCATGCTGTTTTCCACTCAATCGCAGTGCTTCTTAGGTTGCTTTAAATGCTTCCTTTCATTACTCTTGGAGAACTTGCCTGATTTTGCCACGAGGCTGTCCTTCCCACGGCCCTGATCATTTTTTACTGGCTTTGTTAACGTGCCATCTCTGACAAGCCAACCTTGTTTTAATAGTTTAATACAATGTAATCAAGTGCTGTTTTTACCATTGCCCTATTTCTTTGTCCTATTTGATCTCATTTTGTTTATGGTTATAGTTGACTCGGTTTCTCCAAGATTATCAGATAACAACCACAGGCAGACACATTAAGTGGGTTCAGGCGGCCCACTTTTCCATTGACACCCGCTCTTTCTTTTAAGCTTATCTTGAGTAAGCATCTAAAGCAGCTAGGAAACTTACACTGGCAGCTGAGTAAACCCAACTTAACTTCTGCCTAGCAACAGGAAGCAGGATCTCTTGCCAGTGGCGATGTTTGTTTATCTCATTCAAGTGCCTGCTCATTTAAGACAAACCTGTCCTGTTGATTGAGTCATTATTTTTTCTAAATAATTGTTTCTCTTTTATTATTCATCTTAGATGGACCATTTTTAATAAGTGGGCTTTTTTTTTTTCTCTACATAGCTTGGTAATATTATTAAGTCTATAGCAGGTGTTGGAACTCTCAAACTCCTACACAATACCCAAAAACAGTAAAGGGGAGAAAAGAAGAAATGAGAGACTTTGCTAGAGGATCCTTTAGGCAGACAGCAAGGAGACAGGGGTCCGGCAGCCTTGTGAGACCACTACTGCTCCTGCTTTTTTTCTGAGCAATATATATATATAAATTTAAAGCATCTGCTATGTGCCCCATGCACAGCCCAGAGCTAGGTATTCAGGGATAATTAAAAAAACAGTGTTTGTCCTCAAGAAGCTCAGCATCAAATTAAGGAGACAGAGGCATATAGATAGGGAGGTGGCCGCAGTTTGTATGTGCGTTAGGGACACTCTCAGTGATGAATAGAAACAGCTGGTATCACGGAAGATAAAAGAGACAACTGCTCCTTTGGGTTGGCCTTGGGTTTTCTTCTCACTCATCACCATCCAGAGTTACTCTAATTTGGCAGTCTGCTCTAGGAAAAAAGAGGAAATGCATGTGGGGATAGTTAAATTTCCAAAGGACTTTGGGGCCTTTAACCATCTACAGTTGCTCCTCTAAAGAGGCTGAAAGCACATCAATCTATCATTGAAATCTGCTGCAGACATACTGTCCAGCCTAGAGGAATTAGAATTTAATCTCTTCTAGAGATTTCATGATTTGAAACTCTGTCTATGATTGAAATCAGAACTGACCACAGATAATAATATTCCTGCGAATATATACAATACAATGAAAAGAAGGAGCATAGATGAATAAATCTATGGCCAGACTGAAGTTTTTTCTGAAATACATTGTCAGATAAGCTGGCCTGTTGCTGTTCAGATTTTCTTTCTTAAATATATTGCCATTGTTGCTTCAAACATCTTATATTCAGACTTAACCAGAGGTATACTATTGGACTAATTAGGGTAACGTAACCAACTTAAATGTGATTAAGTAAAGAAAGAAAATCAATCTTATATCAATTTGTTAACACTGTGCTAAAATCATAGTGATATGTAATAGAATATTTTGCAAAGCCTACTATAAAAGAGTTCAATCAACTCTATACCTTCCTTTATTTGGAGGATTTCAAAATAATAAATAATGTTTAAAACCCTAAAATTATATTTTATATTATAAACTTAACCTCCATTTTCTAATTGATTCCTTTAGAAATTATATATAAAACAGCTAAAAGGTGATGGACTATATTCTGGGCACTAGAATATAGAGGTGAATTGCATGAATGATCTACCTTCTAAGAGCTTAGTGTTAATAAGGAAGACAGATTTTCAGACCAACAATCACAAAGCACTGTGATGATTGCCATAAAAGTGAAATGCACAGAGTGTTTTGGAAGCTCAGAAAAGGAAACAACTGTCAGAAAAAGATTATGGGTAGAGATGGCGGTGGAATATGGGTGTGAATGTTAAGTAGAAAGAAATTTGATAAGATCAGGTCTATAAATCTATCTGTGGGTGGCACAAATGGTTAAATGCTCACCTACTAGCCAAAAGGTTGGCAGTTTAAACCCAGTCAGAGGTGCCTCAAAAAAAAGGCCTGGCGATCTGCTTCCAAAAGGTGAGAGTTCTACCCTGCACATACGGGCTTGACATGAGTCAGAATCAACTCAACAGCAACTAACAACAACAAATAAATTATCAAGGTAAGAATAAAGAATAAGATATCATTTTAAATATTTAAAAATAATTTTTGGCATAATGTAGTTAACTAGTATGTCCCACTTCATCAGATTGGAATATAAAGAGACATACCTTGTTAGGCTTAAACCATACTTCTGATCCCCTAACTTTCTTATAGGAGCCCTTTTGGTGCAGTGGTTAAAGTGATCAACTGCTAACCGAAAGGTTGGTGATTCGAAACCACCAGCAGCAACTCGGGAGAAAAATATGGCAGTCTGCTTCCATAGAGATTTACAACCTCGGAAACCATATCGGGTCTCTATGAGTCGGAATCGACTCTATGGCAGAGGGTTTAACTTTCTTATAATGGCCGGAGCCTTCCTGGAGTTTCTCTTGTGAAGCAGTGTCTGGTAGTCTCTGAGAAATTCTCACATGGTAATTCAACCAGTATCTATTGAGCAACTATCCAACATGTATTGGGCACTGTTCTAGTGGGCACTCGAGTTGGGAAAGGCAGCCATTAACCCAACCAAGAAAAATGTCAGTGCTATGTGAGACAGTAGGAGCCCTGGTGGCCCAATGGTTAAGTGCTTGGCTGCTAACCAAAAGGTTAGAGGTTCAAACCCACCAGCCACTCTGCAGGAGAACAATGTGGCATTCTGCTTCTGTAAAGATTTACAGCCTTGTAAACCATACCAGACATTCTACTCTGTCCTGTAGGGTCACTATGAGTCAGAATCAACACAATGGCAATGGGTTTATGTGAGATTGTGACAGGGCAGTCAGGGACGAGCTCTCTGAGGATATTGGAGCTGAGGTTTGAATGACCAGAAAGAAAGCTGCTTCACTGGAGAACATGAGTGAAGATGAAAATGAGAGGGAGGCAAGGTCAGGTCCTTTAGGATCTGGTGGCGGTTTGCATTTTAGTATTCCTGTAGTGAGAAGGAATTGAAGACCTATAAATTGCCGAGTGGCATGATTTGATTAATAGCTTTAAATGATTTGTCTGTATGGAGAATGGATTATATCTGGCAAGACTGGAAATAGAGGGCAGTTAGGAGCTATGATAGTGGTTCAGGTGAGACATGAAGCAGCCTTGGAAAGTGTGGCCCCATGAGACTCTGTTGTGGAGGTTGTATTGATTAGACTTGGATGAGGTATGGAGGCGGGACTGAGAATGACTTGAGATTGTCCCGCCAATCCCATGCTGCTATTGTGGCTCTGAAATTTTGTGGTCCCAGAGATTTTCAGGTCACCTTATGTAGTCAGGCAAATGGCTTTCCTGGATGCTTGCTCTCCTGGTACAAACTTGCTCCAAGCACAGAAACTGTCTTCACTTTTGTTGTTGTTAGCTACCATCGAGCAGGTTCCAACTCATAGCTCCCCTGTGTACAATAGAAGGAAACAATGCTCCGTCCAGCGCCATCCTCACAGTCGTTGTTATCCTTGAGCCCATTGTTGCAGCCACTGTGTCAATCCATCTCTTTGAAGATCCTCCTCTTTTTCGCTCTCTACTTTACCAAGCATGATGTCCTTCTCCAGGGACTGCTCCCTCATGATAACATGTCAAAAATATGTGAGACATAGTCTCGCCATCCTAGCTTTGAAGGAGCATTCTGGTTATACTTCTTCCAAGACAGATTTATTCATTCTTTTGGCAGGCCATGGTATATTCAATATTCTTCGCCAAAACCGTAATTCAAAGGCATCAACTCTTCTTCAGTCTTCCCTATTCATCATCCAACTTTCGCATGCATACAAGGCGGATAAAAATACCATGGCTTGGGTCAGGTGAACCTTAGTCTTCAAGATGACATCTTTGCTGTTCAACACTTTAAAGAGGTATTTTGCAGCAGATTTTCCCACGGCAATGTGTCTTTTGATTCCTTGACTGCTACTTCCATGGGTGTTGATTGTGGATCCAAGTAAAATGAAATCCTTGACAACTTCAATCTTTTCTCCATTTATCATGATGTTACTTACTGGTCCAGTTGTGAGAATTTTTGTTTTCTTTATGTTGAGGTGCAATCCATACTGAAGGCTGTAGTCTTTGATCTTCATCAGTGAGTACTTCAAGTCCTCTTCACTTTCAACAAGCAAGCTTGTGTCATCTGCATAACACAGGTTGTTAATTAGTCTTCCTCTAATCCTGATGCCCCATTCTTCTTCATATAGTCCAGCTTCTCGGATTATTTGCTTAGCATACAGTTTGAATAGGTATGGTGAAAAGATACAACCCTGATGCACACCTTTTGTGACTTTAACCCACGCAGTATCCCCTTGTTCTATTCAAATAAATGCCTCTTGGTCTAAGTACAGGTTCCTCATGAGCACAATTAAGTGTTCTGGAATTCCCATTCTTTGCAACATTATCCATAATTTGTTATGATCCACACAGTTGAATGCCTTTGTATAATCAATAAAACGCAGGTAAACATCTTTCTGATATTCTCTGCTTTCAGCCAGGATCCACATGACATCAGCTATGATATCCCTGGTTCCACATCCTCTTCTGAATCCAGCTTGAATTTCTGGAAGTTCCCGTCAATATACTGCTGCAACTGCTTTTGAACGATCTTCAGCAAAATATTATTTGCTTGTGATACTAATGATATTGTTTGATAATTTCTGCGTTTAGTTGGATTGCCTTTTTGGGAATAGGCATAAATATGGATCTCTTCAGTCAGTTGGCCAGGTATCTGTCTTCCAAATTTTTTGGCATAGACAAGTGAGCACTTCCTTCATTTGCTGATGTAGCATGACTCAAAATGAGAATAAATAGCTGCAAATATCCATTAATAATTGAAATGTGGAATGTACGAAGTGTGAATCTAGGAAAATTAGAAATCGTCAAAAATGAAATGGAACACATGAGCGTTGATATCCTAGGCATTAGTGATCTGAAATGGACTGGTATTGACCATTTTGAATCAGACTATTATATAGGCTACTATGGCGGGAATGACAGCTTGAAGAGGAATGAGGTTGCATTCATTGTCAAAAAGAACATTTCAAGACCTATCCTGAAGTATAATGCTGTCAGTGATAGGATAATATCCATATGTCTACAAGGAAGACCAGTTAACATGACTATTATTTACATTTATGCACCAGCCACTAACCACTAAGGCCAAAGATGAAGAAATTGAAGATTTTTACCAACTTCTGCAGTCTGACATGGATCAAACATGCAATCAAGATGCACTGATAATTACTGGTGATTGGAATTCGAAAGTTGGAAACAAAGAAGAAGGATCGGTAGTTGGAAAATATGGCCTTAGTGATAGAAACGATGCTGAAGATCACACGATAGAATTTTGCAAGACCGAGGACTTCTTCATTGCAAATACCTTTTCTCAACAACATCTCACAGCGACTATACACATAGATCTCACCAGAGAGAATACACAGGAATCAAATCGATTACATCTGTGGAAAGAGACGATGGAAAAGCTCAATATCAGCAGTCTGAAGAAGGCTGGGGGCAAGTTCAAGTTGGAGTTGAAGAAAATTAGAACAAGTTCACGAAAGCCAAAGTATGACCTTGAGTGTTTTTCACCTGAGTCTTCACCTTTAACTACCAAATTCTCGGCAAAACCAAAGTATGTATTGAACACATTTTTATTGAAACTTGCAATTTTAGCACTATTTATGTCTTGTCAGGCTCAGAGTTCCTGTTCTAAGATCAGGTAGGAGAGACCAACTCTCTCTCCTTGACCACAAATAAATCTTTATTTCCTCATAATTCAGAGTTTAGAAACCGTCACACAGTCCCTCCCATGCTCAGCAGGGCTAGGTGACTTTTTCCTCTCCACCAATTTTACCAGGATCCCCATATGGCAATTTCCCATAGATAAAGCACTTACAACAATTTAAAATTGCTCTTCTTTGATTGTTCCTCCACTTAAAATTTCTACACCACCATCAAAGGAGGAATGGAGGACAACATTCTATCTGAAAGTTCAAGTTATTACTGGTAAGTGGAGAGCATATGTTCCACACGTGACCCAGAGCAGTGGTTTTGTTGGAAATGGTGGTGGAGGAGAGGCAGTGCATTATAACCACCTGAGGAGCCGTTTCAAAGTACACATGGCTCTATATAATCTACCTAATCTAATAACCACTAATCTATAGCAAAAGATAAAGTACAAAAGGCACAAGTACATTAAAGTATACAAAACCAGCTTTATAAATTCTAATTAATCATCAAAGAGTGAGTCATAAAAGTAAGGCACCAGCTGGTTTGTGTGCGACATAATTATATAATTTATATAACTGATTTTAATAGTTTCTTATGTAGACCTTGACTATATAAGAAATTGAGTTTTACAACTCTTAAAAATGCAAGTTATATTTATATATTTTATGCCTTGTTGACATAGAAGACAATGAAAAAGTTCTTAATAGCTTCAAATAATGTACTTCTCCAAAGAATAAAGAATATAACCAAACCAAAAAACCAGTTGCTGTCAAGTTTATTCTGATTCACGGCAACCTCATGTGTGTCAGAATAGCACTGCGCTCCACCGAGTTTTCAGTGTTGATTTTTTGGAAGTAGATTGCCAGGCGTTTCTTCTGAAACATCTCTGGATTACTTAAACTTCCAGCCTTTCAGTTAGCAGCCGAGTACTTAACCATTTGCACCACCCAGGGACTCATCCCAATTCTGGTACATGTGTATTAGTGTTAGGTGCCATCAAGTGGGTTCCGATTCATAGCAACCCTATGTACAACAGAACAAAATGCTGCCCAGTTTTTTGCCATGCTCACAACTGTTGTTATGTTTGTCTTATTGTTGCAGCCACTGTATCAATCCATCTTGTTGAGGGTCTTCCTCTTTTTTGTGGACACTCTCCTTTACTAAGCATGATGTCCTTCTCCAGAGAGTGATCCCTCCTAATAACATGTCCAAAATACATGAGATGAAGCCTTGCCATTCTTGCTTCTAAAGAGCATTCTGGCTGTACTTCTTCCAAGACAAATTTGTTTGTTCTTCTGGCAGTCCATGGTATATTCAATATTATTTGCCAACACCATGATTCAAAAGTATCAATTGTTTTTCAGTCTTCCTTATTCATTGTCCAGCTTTCTCATGCATAGGAGGCAACTGAAAATACCATGGCTTGGGTCAGGAGCACTTTAGTCCTCAAAGTGGCATCTTTACTTTTTAACAACTCGTAGGAACGTGTATATATTCTCTCTGATTCATTCTTCTACTGGCAGCTAAAGCAAGATGCTATTTCCAATCTAAGAAGCCATCCAAAAAACTTACCTGTTCATTCTTGCTCACAGTAGTATTTCTTCTGGGTGTTGGCTTTGAACCCTCTCAACTATCTGACCTTACCCTTTTCTTTTCAATATATGTGTCCCTTCCTTTCTAAGGCCAATACCAGATATTTATTCACACATCTGATTTCTAGCAGACAATAACTTAATTTTCACAAAACCCCCAAAGCCCAGAGGTCTGTTTTCTATAATACCTAGGTGGAATACTCTCTCTAGCTACACAGGTTGATTTTATTTTTATTGCAGCCCTCTGCTTCCCCATCAGTCCTTGTGTTATATACACCCAATGTCATCGAGTTGATTCCAACTCATAGCAACTCTATAGGACAGAGTAGAACTGCCCTGTGGGATTTCTAAGGAGCTGCTTGTGGATTCGAACTGCTGACCTTTTGGTTAGTAGCCATGCTCTTAACCACTGTGCAACCAAGCCTCCGATGTTGTGTACAGCTCTAATATACAACAAAGTGATGGATATGTTGTATATAAGTCAATAAAGACGCCAAAGGTAGGGATGTCATCCGTGTTCCCCATAATTATTTTTTAAAATCTCCTTCATCTTTCAGTATGGAGCCCTGGTGGCATAGTAGTTAAGAGCTCGGCTGCTAACGAAAAGGTTGGCAGTTTGAATCCACCAGCTGCTCCTTGGAAACTATGGGGCAGTTCTACTCTGTCCTATAGGGTCACTATGAGTGGGAATCAACTCGATGGCAACAGGTTTGGTTTGGTTTGCTCATCTTTCAGTACAGAATATTATATGCAAGAACAGTTCCATTTGTCCCTTATTTCAAAGAGAGATATTTTTCTCTAAAGCTATTTTTTTCTTTTGAAGCTAATTTCCCCTTAATTTTTAATGATACATGTTTATCCATAATTTTCAAATGAGAGGAGAGTATGTAATATTCAGAGAAAATTTAAAATACCCCCATTTTGCCCCATCTTAGTTATCTAGTGCTGCTATGACAGGAATACCACAAGTGGATGGCTTTAACAGTCTAGTAGGCTAGAAGTCCAAATTCAGGGCATCAGCTCCAGGGGAAGTCTTTCTGTCTCTGTTGGCTCCGGAGGAAGTTCTTTGTCATCAATCGTCCCCTGGACTAGGAGCTTCTCTGCACTGGAACCTCGAGTCCAGAGGATGTCCTCTGCTCCTGGAGCTGCTTTTTTTGGTGGTATGAGGTCCCCCCTCTCTGCTCGCTTCCTTTTCCTTTTATCTCTTGTAAGATAAAAGGTAGTGCAGGCCACACCCCACATTGGGTCAGGGATGTGACCTTAGTAAGGTGTTACAATCCCACCCTAATCCTCTTTAACATAAAATTACAATTACAAAATGGAGGACAACTGCAAAATACTGGGAATCACAGCCTAACCAAGTTGACACGTATTTTGGGGGGACACAACTAAATCCATGACTGTCCCTGAACACTTTCTCATCTCCCTCAGTGTTATTAATAATTTTGCCTCAGGTTTCTGAATTGATATTTTGGATGCCGTATTTCTTCCACAGCAAACTTTCCTCAGGGAAAATAACTTTAACTTCCAACTTCATGGGCCTCCCTAACAAAGTAAACAGCCAGGTGAAAGACCATATGAATCACAGGATGCCTGCAGCATTAAATCAACAAAAGCGGAAGCTGTGCCAACTGTGATCCACCTTGCTTCATTTGCACCTTCTTTGATGTTATGGACAGAGATGGTGCTGTGTTAGCTGCAAGACGAGGCAGTTATGTGATAAAAGGCATTCATGAGAATGTTTTAATCTCATAAGCCAACAACTTCACATATTCACTCCAATGTCTGGGTAAGAATGACTATCTCAGAATAGTTTTCATTGTCAAGGGGAGTTTCTGGGTTCATTCAGCTAATCATAGAGGCAGGTTGAAATCAGCTACAAGAATGGTGATGCCCCCCCATACTTCTTTCTAACTTGCCCAAGTTCTGAATCTGAGAGATACAGTGACACCAGTCCATGGCTCAGTGATCTGAGGGAATTCTGAGGACTTCAGAGAGATCAAATTATTTTTTAATATTTCATTTCTTTCCTTCTCCCAGGCAAAATAGAATAACTAATGCATATACAGTCTTTCCACATCATCAGATCCAACTTATAAGTAGAATTTTCTGGTATTCTAGTCCTAGGGGTCTGGGATTCTGGAGACATTGAATAACATCAAAGTTTGGTTAACATAGCTCATGGAAACCTATAATCAAGTCAGTTGAAGTCATATTTAACTGCAGAAATACAATTACCCTCAAAATTTATAATGAATTTTTCATTATATAGTATATATACATATTTTCAAAAAATATATTTTCCAGTGTATTCCATTCCAGACAGCTGTTTAGATATAATCCTTTAAGCTATTTTGCATATTTTAAAGTATTATACCAGAACAGAAGATTTCAAAGGGTAGTTCCAGAAGACAAAATAAAGTATTATAATGAAATCTGCAAAGACCTGGAGTTAGAAAACCAAAAGGGAAGAACTCACTCACTATTTCTCATGCTGAAAAAACTGAAGAAAAAATGTAAGCCTCGAGCTGCAATATTGCAGGATTCTATGAGCAAAATATTGAACAACTCAGAAAGAATCAAAAGAAGACAGAAGGAATACACAGAATCGTTGTACCAAAAAGAATTGGTTGATGTTTAACCATTTCAGGAGGTAGCATATGATCAAGAAATGATTGCATTGAAGGAAAAAGTCCAAGCTGATGGAAGGCATTTGCGAAAAACATGGCTGCAGGAATTGAAGGAATACCAGTTAAGATGTTTCAACAAACAAATGCAGTGCTGGAAAAGCTCATTCGTCTATGCCAAGAATTTTGGAAGAGAATTAACTACCTGGCCAACTGACTAGAAGGGATCCACATTTATGCCCATTCCAAAGAAAGGTGATGCAACAGAATGCGGAAATTATCAAACAATATCATTAATATCACATGTAAGTAAAATTTTGCTGAGGATAATTAAAAAATAGTTGCAGTAGTACATCGATAGAGAACTGCCACAAATGCAAGCTGGATTCAGAACAGGATGTGGAACAAGGGATATCATTGCTGATGTCAGATGGATCATGGCTGAAAGCAGAGAATACCAGAAAGATATTTACCTGTGTTTTATGAACTATGCAAAGGCATTCAACTGTGTGGACCACAACAAATTATGGATAACATTGCGAAGAATGGGAATTCTGGAACACTTAATTGTGCTCATGAGGAACCTGTATTTAGATCAAGAGGCGGTTGTCCGAACAGAACAAGGGGATACTATGTGGTTTAAAGTCAAGAAAGATGTTTTTCAGGGTTGTATCCTTTCACCATACCTATTCAATCCGTATGCTGAGAAGATAATCCAAGAAGCTGGACTATATGAAGAAGAACATGGCATCGGGATTGGAGGAGAACTCATTAACAACCTGAATTATGCAGATGACACAACCTTTGCTTATTGAAAGTGAAGAGGACTTGTAGCACTTACCGATGAAGATCAAACACTACAGTCTCCGTTATGGATTACACATCAACCTAAAGAAAACAAAAATCCTCACAACTGGAGCAATAAGCAACATCATGATAAATGGAGAAAATATTGAAGCTGTCAAGGATTTCATTTTACTTGGATCCACAATCAACGCCCATGGAAGCGGCAGTAAAGAAATCAAAGGACATATTGCATTGGGCAAATCTCCTGCAAAAGACTTCTTTAAAGTGTTACAAAGCAAAGATATATCCTTGAGGACTAAGGTGTACCTGAGCCAAGCCATGGCATTTTCAATCCCCTCATATGCATGTGAAAGCTGGACAATGAATAAGGAAGACTGAAGAAGACTTGATGTATTTGAATTACTGTGTTGGCAAAGAATATTGAATATACCATGAATATTCCATAAGAAGGAACAAATCTGTCTTGGAAGAAGTACAGCCAGAATGCTCCTTAGAAGCAAAAAAGAGGAATACCCTCCACAAGATGGACTGACACAGTGGCTACAACAATTGATTCAAATATAGTAATGATTATGAGGAGGGTATAGGATTGGGCAGTGTTTTGTTGTACATAGTGTCACTATGAGTCAGGA
The DNA here is from genome assembly GCF_000243295.1 of Trichechus manatus latirostris. Classification (NCBI taxonomy): domain Eukaryota; kingdom Metazoa; phylum Chordata; class Mammalia; order Sirenia; family Trichechidae; genus Trichechus; species Trichechus manatus. Next base: position 10,940,352 of record NW_004444010.1, read on the forward strand.
CCAACTTGGTGGCACCCAACAACAATAACTATACCATGATTAAATGACATGAAAAGAAATTTGAGTTTTGGTGGACTGTATAGTAATCTTACTTTTACGGCAGCTGCTTTTTTATTTGCATGTAGAAAAATCAGACTACCTGGAACTCTCTGGGTTCTCTGGAAATAGGTAAGGGCAACGTGCATTTGTCAGGTATAAATCTGTCTTCTATTAAACTCTCTCTTTCCCAGCTCAAAAATAACCACCCTAACGAGCAAATGCTTCTCTATGTTTATAGTTTGATAACACAATTAACAGCATAACCAAATGGGTTTAAAGCTTCATTGAGTCATCAAAGATCACTTGGAAAGATGAATCAAATTTGGAGGAAGTGATATGTGCTTTGTTTTCTAAAACTCAGGCCAGAAATCTGGGTATTCTAATTAATCTACATCATCAATTCAGTCTGGGAACTTGAAGAAGCTGAATTGCAGCTGAGGTTTTCTCACCCAGAACAGCTGTTCCATGTCACAGGATTGAGCAGTAGCAGAAGTAATTGATGGCTCTGGTTGTGGAGGAGGTGAGTGCAGTTAATGCTTATTTGAGTTCAGGGGGCCTAGTCCTCTCCAGGCCTTTCATGTGTGATGATGGAATTGGGACTAGGCTGCATCACTTGGGGCCTCGTTCAGGAGAAGGGAGGATGATCATAGGTGAAATCATATGGGGAATAGGTTAAGGACAATGAAGGAGCAGCTAAACTACTTCTGTTCACCCAGACTCTGAAAAATATTCCTATAACAAAGAAGCCCACTTTTCTCCTAAATATAAGCAGAATGGAAAACTTGCTGAAAGAGATGATTACATGTCTTCTACTCTTCCACTAAAACTCTTTGAAGTGCAAGATGCTTTCTGTATGTGGCCTTACAGAAAAAGGCAATGTGATTGTATCTGAAAGTCAAACAAGGTTCATGGTGATCAGATAAACTCTCTAGAGCAAAACAAACAAACAACAGCAACATAAGAAAAAACAAACAAACAAACAAAAAACCCATAAAACTGGATGAGATTCAAACAGGTCTCAGGATTCTCACCACAGAAGGTGAATAGTAAAGGTGGACATGAAAAGAACAGGGATTTGTAGTTAGTACAAATGGATCCCAAAGATAAATGCCTTAATAGTGTTAACTTTCTAACAACACTAAACTTAAAGATTTTTTTCCTTTTAATTAACATTAGCAGAAATGACATATTTTATAGATTTGCCTAACTAATTTAAGCCTAGAGAAGAAGACAAATTATCTTTCTACCTATTTAGGCTTTTGATGGAGGCCCACAATTCAAAAAAGATCTTTGTTCTGCCTGTCTCTTGGGGCATGTTAGCACCATGGCTAATAACTTGGTTACTCAGAGGGGGCTTGGGCATACGTTATCCAGCCCTTTCTGCTCTTAACTCCATGCCAACCCAGAGTAAGCACCTAGTTAAACAGCTGCTGGGTTTTACAGCTGCTGGGGAGTGGGTATGTATGGGAAGGAAAATGAAGGGAGACCCATGTCTAATTTGCTGAAATGTTGTAAATAGCTTTGGGATATTTCGGGATGAAAGACTGCATTTACAGCTAAGATATTATTATGAAGAGTGGTAATAAGAATAATAACAGTAATTAGTATTCTAATAAAACACAAAGGAAATGAGACAATGTATCTTTAAGAATCTGTTGTTAACACAACAAACCAAACAAAATAAACAAGTGAAACCAGCTTTTGCTAGTCCTTTGGAATTGACAATGACTTGCCCACTGAATATATTCAGGTCTTCGCAAGAGGGTCCATGAAAGCTACCGTTTAAAATAAGAGGATAAAAATAAAGAAATAAATACTTCCTTGATTTCCTTCAGTACATTACAATCTAACTTCAGCATTTACTGAAAGGAAATAACAACTTGGTTGGGTACATTGTGTGAACCTATATGTTGTCAAATGCCAAGATATAAAAAAAAACAAAAAGTACTTCCTCTTTTCTAGCCCTTTCTTCTCCTTGTGGAGAAAAAAAAAAAAAAAGGAGGGTGTTAGGTTGGGAAGGATTTTATGGGCAAATAGGTTGTATCTGCTTATCTATAATCTATAATATCTTCTCTTGCCAGATACTTCTATTAATGTGAGATTTGGAAAAGGCAGATTCTCTTTGGTGATAGACCAAATAGATGGAGGAAACTGGCAAACCAAACTGTAAATCTAGAAGTGTGTCCAGAAGATAATGTAGGTAGCCATGTGTTTGTATTCTCAAAGGCAGAAACTGTCCTATGAAAATATTCTCAAATGACGATAAAGATAATAATAACAATGTGTGTTTGTCATAAATCACAGGGCCGTTCCAACCCCCAAGTTTCCTTCCTTTGACATATGTGTGTGTGTGTGTATGTGTATGTATGTGGACGTGCGTGTGTGTATTTTGTTTCTCTCATCCACGTGACCAGATGCTCCAAAGGACATCACCAACAGGAAATGCAAGGCGTGAGTACCCGGAGGCGGTTGTGCTGGCATTAGACAGAGCAAACCTTTGAGAAGCAGGAACCTCTCCAGGAAGAAGGGGGCTGGGAAACACCCTGATTCTTTGTTATTTTGTTTTCAAAGAGCTGTCTTGAAATATCTAGGGGTTAGGATTTTCTCCTGGGAGAAAGAAGCAGGATTTAGACAAAGCACGGCTTGTTTCACGGTATAATCTTGCTCCAGAAAGGAATTAGAAATTATTTTCTTCTCAGAGGTGAGTGGTTTGGCTCACATCTAAATGTATAGTATACATGAGGTGATGAGGTGGATCTGCTGTGTTTATTATAATGGGAATTCCTCCCCTCCCCCCAGCATTAGACAGGTGCTTCTATGTGTTATAAAGCTGGAAAAGAATTACTAAGAAAATAGAGATCAGTATATCTACTATGTTTACAAATTCATTTATTCACACAACGAACATTTATTGACTATATAATATAAGGTAGTTACTATACTACTTTAAAATTATATGTGGATGTGCATAATTCTAAAATTTTCCCTATTTGAAATTTGCTGAGATTATTATACTGATAATTACAACATATGATATGGCTATATTCTAGGAAGAAAGTAGAAAATTTGTGGTTACTATTTTAGAGTGTCACTACCCATCTGCCAATTTGTTGTATTGTGGTGGCTTATGTGTTGTGTTGTGACGCTAGAAGCTATGCTACTGGTATTTCAAATACCATCAGGCAGGATCACCCATGGTGGACTGGTATCGGTGGAGCTACCAGACTAAGACAGACTATGAAAGAAAGACCTAGCAATCCTGAAAATCAGCCAATAAAAACCCTGTTGATCGCAACAGAATGTTGTCTAACTCGCTTTGGACACGTCATCAGGAGGGATCAATCACTGGAGGAGGACATCACATTTGGTGAAGTAGAGGGCCAGCTAGGGTGAAGAAGTCTCTCAGTGAAGTAGACTGACACAATATCTGCAATGCTAGACTCAAACATGCTGACAATCCTGACGAAGACGCAGGAACGGGCTGTGTTTCGTTCTGTTATACATAAAACTGCCATGAGTCAAGGCTGACTAGATTGCAGCTATCCATCTACTTCTGTTACTGAATGATTTCTATGTTCTCATCGCTAAGTTGTGTACCTTTGTATACATTATCACATCTAATCCTCAATAATAGTGATTATTATTATCCTTATTTTAAAGATAAATAAGGCTCATGGAGAAACTTAAACTAAGTTTCTCAGAATCACATAAAGTGTAAGAGGTTGAGCCAAGATGTGAAATTTCCTCCTTTCCTTTCTGTGAGCCTTAGAATGACTTCACATTTGCCCTATTTCCCTGGTTAGTGTCTCTATTGCGCACCTAGTATATGCCAGACACTGCTGTGGGTGCTGAGGATAGGGCAGTGAGCAAGATTCCCAAGCTCCCAATCCTCACAAAGCCTGCTGTGTATTGGAGGAGACAGATAATAGACAAACAAACACATAACAAGATAATTATAAATAATAAAATAAGTATCACAAAGGAAATCAACAGGAAGATGTGAAAAACATAACTGAGTGGGGTGGAGAGTGGCAGGTTACATTTGAAAAAACGATGACAGAAGACTTCTCTAAGAAGGTAGTCTTGAGAGTGGGGCCTGAAGGAGGGGAAGGTGTCAGTGCCTTGTGTATACATACACACGCATATACATTGTTGTTGTTGTTGGGTGCTATCTCAGAAGCCATTTCCAACTCATTGTGATCTCATGTGAAAGAGCAGAAGTGCCCCATAGGGTTTTCTTGGCTATAATCTTTTCCGAAGCAGAGTGACAGATCTTTCTCCTGCAGAGGTACTCGGTGGGTTTGAACCACCAACCTTTCGGTCAGCAGTTGAAAGCTCAACCGTTGTGCCACCAGGGCTCCTTCCACATATATACATATATTTGTTGTTATTGTTCTTAGGTGCCATTGAGTCAGTTCTGACTCATAGCAACCTTATGTACAACGGAAAGAAATGCTGCCAGGTCCTGAACCATTCTCACAATTGTTGCTACGTTTGAGCCCATTGTTGCAGCCACTGTGTCAATCCATGTCTTTGAGGGCCTTCCTCTTTTTTGCTGAACCTCTACTTACCTTCTCACGGAAACTGGTTCCTCCTGATAACATGTCCAAAGTACATGAGATGAAGTCTATCAATCCTCACTTCTAAGGAGCATTCTGGCTGTACTTCTTCTAAGACAGCACGTATATATTTATATAATATAAAATAAAAAATATTTTCAAAGCACTTGGCACTCAAATGACAGATTGGCCCATAAAATAAATAGAATCACCCATGAGTATTGTGCTCCTCAAAATAATTATCTAGATGAAACCAAATGGTTAACATTTACCCCAGACCAAAGATAAGAAGACAAGGGGGACAAGGAAGCTAGATTAATGGAAACAGAACAACCAAAAGGAAAATAATGAGAATGCTGATACATTGTGAAGAATGCAACCAATGTCACTGAACAATATGTATAGCCCCTTGCTGTGGGAGTCGATTCCAACTCATAGTGACCCTATAGGACAGAGTAAAACTGCCCCATAGGGTTTCCAAGGAGAAGCTCGTGGATTCGAACTGCCAACCATTTGGTTAGCAGCTGAGCTCTTAACCACTGTGCTACCAGGTCTCTGTGGAAATTGTTAAATAAGAACCTAATTTCCTGTGTAAACTTTCACCAAAAACACAATAAAATATTTTTTTTAAAAAAAGCACATGACACATTGAAGGAAATCAATAAATGATGTATAATAGTAATAGAGAAACTGAAGGGACAAGCCACTCTGTTTTTGACCTAATAAAAGGCATTTAATACTGGTGGAAAAACTTAATAGCTGTGCTGACAACTTAATACAAAGAGGTAGCGGGTCTTACTCAGGGCTTTGAACCAGTTTGTTCTGGCTCAGACCCCTGCTGAGAATTTGCATTTCCACCCCAGCTATACTGAATCAGAATCTACAGTTTAACAAGATCCCCAGGTAATTCTTATGTATAACAAATTTTGAGAACCACTGCTCTACTAGTGGTTCTCAGAGTTGGTCCCTAACTAGCAGCATTAACATCGCCAGGGAACGTGTTAGAAATGCAACTTCTCAGCAGAGGTTTGAACCGGAAGGAACCAGTTCAAAGCCCTGAAGGGAGGCAGAAGACTCACAATGCATCTTTCATTGATTTATGCTGATTTCAGCAAGTTCAACTGGGGCCAGAGCCTGCATGAAGTATTTGTACAGGATGTGTGCAGGTGTTCCTCACACTCTGTCCTTTTGACATGTTTGCTGAGTGATGAAAAGGCATCATTTTCCCACTAGTGGACGTCCAGTCCTTTCTCAAACTTCTGAATCCTGAACTGCTGGGGCTGGGAGCCATCTCGCCAGCATGCAATCAGCAGGGAAAGACAAAGTGCACGAGCATCCTCTCTTCATCTTCTCTTCCTTCCCTGACTGATCCTAAGGAAAAACACAAAGGAACCAAGTTTGCAAGTGTAAATACCAAAGAAGACAGGGATAGTCATTAGAGCTAAGCACACCCTAGGAATATTATTAATATAGTTCTTTTTTTAAAATTGTGGTGAAAATATACACAACCCAACAGTTACCAATTCAACGATTTCTACATGTATATTTCGGTGACATTGATTACATTCTTAATGTTGTACAACCATTGTCTCTATGTTTTCCAAATTGTTCAACCACCATTCATATAACCTAAATGTCCCCTCTGCAAAAATTCCTGCTTTCCCCTTCCCTCCCATCCTTGGTAACCACTAATAGTCTGTGGTTTCTATGTATTTGCTTATTTCATATAAATGGGATCATACAGTATTTGTCCTTTCGCAAATGACTTATTTCACTCAGCATAATGTTTCAGGGTTCATCCATATTGTGACATGCATCAGAACTTCATTTCTCTTTATGGCTGAGTAATATTCCATTGTATGTATGCACCACATTTTGTGTATCCATTCATCTGCTGTTGGACATTTTGGTTGTTTCCACCTTTTGGCTATTATTAAAAGTGCTGCAGTGTACATTGATGTACAAATTTCTGTTTATGTTCCTGCTTTCTTAATATGGTTCTTGAATATATGTTCTTACAACATCTCAGTCTTTGTCTTGCCTTGTAGAGAACAGAGTCTCATTGCCCATTCCCTTCATGGAGGTCATGGGGTCTCTCTAGGAGGCTTGTGGGCTCACCGTCTTCAGAAACCTCCCAGACAGCTTGTCCTCACCCTCCGTTACCCTTCTCCAGATAGGGATCTTGGAGAGTGTAATTAATGATCGGTTATGAATTAAATTATGTCCCCCCTAAATATGTGTTGGAATCCCAACCCCATGTGTTACTGAGTAGAACTGCTCCATAAGGATTTTGTGTTTGTAATCTTTATGAACCAGATTGTCAGGCTTTTTTTCCGTGGCACTGTTGGGTGGGATCAAACCACTTAGGTTAGTAGCTGAGTGCAAACTGTGTGTGCCACCCAGGGACCTTTACAACCTAGTTTTCCCCCTTCTCACACCCCAACCAGAAAACCAGGGTTTTGTATGTTTCTGGCCCTTGCATGTGCTTCTATGAACGCTAAGCACAGTGGTTTTTAGTCCTGGATAGTTTCTTGAAATACCAATGTTCCAGACAAAATGAATAGGAATCTGTAGGGTGGAATCCAAAAGGTTCTCAGGTAACTATAATGTAAAATCAGGATTCAGTGCCATCAGCCCAGATTCTCTGCTTTGGCTGCAGAATAAAATCCCTTGGGGAACTTTTAAAATCCTAATGCCCAGTCTACTCCTCTGCCCATTACATCAGCATCTCTGGGCTTGAAATTGAGGCATCTTTTTTTTTTTGTTTAAGCTACCCAGGTCCCTCCAGTTTTAAGAAGCACTGGCCTAGAAGGTTCTATCCTGCAGCCTCATTTGCTCATTCTTTAGGCGCTCATTTGCAACACTTACTGGTTCTATGACCTTGATTAGTTATGGTAGAGAGGAATTTAGCATGAAATCTTGACTGTGTTCTCATTCTCTTCTCCCTATTTTTTAGCTTCAATACTTTGTCATGCCTCAACTTCTACTTCAGAGGGGCTCCAAATATTGTTTGTTAGTATGTATTATTGTATGTTAAAACTAAAAAAGTAGAAAGTTATTTTTATAAGTCAGAACATGTAAATCCAACTGTATATGTTCAATTTTATACACTGTGGAAGAGGATGGTTTGATAAAATGTTTAGCGTAAGTTGGGGACTGAGATTATGCTTAGAGAAAATAATCATCTGTAATACTTAGTAAAAACCACCTGCCAAGGTATCAAGACTCACCCATGAAGGGGTAAAATCCTCAAACAAACCTCGGCAGAAGGGAACAGCCTCAGGGACTGCTTCCACTTTAGGATCCCGTCTGGTGCTTCTCTGACTACTAGGCCCTTGGAACTGTTTAGAACAATCAGGTTGCTGCTGAAGGCTTCTGTTCAAACATCAAAAGTAAAGGCTCATGCCCTCTTCCTCTTCATCCTTTTTTCTTATTTCTTTTTTTTGGTTGTAGTGTACTGCCTAAATGGATAAAGCAGAAGAGAGGAAGAGTCAACCTCTTTTAAAAGCTTCCCTTCCCTTTCTTCTTTTTTTTATTGGTTCATTGTTCATCTTTATCTTACCTAAAGATTTGTCCATTACAAAGACAATAATAAGAACCTTATTTTGGACATTTGACTTATAAGTCAACAGGTGTCGTGACTATTGTCAGATTCAATTTTGTAATCTACAAAATGGAAATGATAGCACTTTGACATTATGGGGATTCAATGAGATGGGCACAGAAAGCTTGTAGCCCAGGGCCTGGCAGAGGGTCAGTGCTCACCAAGGTTAGCTAAGACCCTGCTTACAATTACCTTCAGACCCCAAGTGCTACCTACGCCACAAAGATGTCGCATATGCTTCATTCCTTCTTCAGGTGTGGCAGTGGTTGTCACATCCTTAGGTTTCTGGGTTATTTGTTTTTCTTTTCGGCCATTCATCCATCTAGTCCGACATTTATTCACTGTATGCTAGGTACTAGGTGAATTCTTCATAGGAAATTCTCATCTCGCTCTTTCAAGACTTTCATTTATGCCCTTAAATAGGTGTCTATTTAAATAGGGTGTCTATCCTTCTTTGAATTGCACGATCCATTTAGGGAAGCCTATTTGCTGTGATTGCATCTGTTTAATTTCTGTGTAGTTCTCAATGTTACCACATTAGTCCCTTTGAGTAAACAGTTCTCCATATTAGTCACCATGTAGTAGGTTATCTCTCTTGACATCAGAACCCAAAGTACTATTCCTAAAATGAATTTTAAATGTGGTCAAAGTCTTTTCAAACCAGACCTTGGACATCACAGCTGAAGGTTTAACCACCTTACCCATCTTATTTGCCCCTCGTTACTGCCATTTACCCAAGAGGTTTTTTAAAATGGAGTAGGGCATCACAGCAGAAGCCTTTCTTCTCATTCCAGCTTCTGTACTCCCTCCCTGCCCCCCAATTTCTCCTGTGGTTATACCCTTTTGCTCACATCACCCAGTGTAGTCAAGCATGTGCAGACAATAGAACTTTCTATAATGATGGACATGCTTTATGTGTGTGTGTGTGTGTGTGTGTGTGTGTGTGTGTGTGTGCGCATATACATACGGCCCAGTATAGTAGCCACTAGCTCCAAGTAGCTATTGATCACTTGAACTGCTGAACTGTAGCTAGTGAAACCAAGGAAATACATTTTTAATTTTAATTTTAACTAATTTAGTTAATTAGCCATTTGGCTAATGGCTACATTATTGGACATCACAGCTCTAATAATTGTAGGATTATTCCAAGACGCAACTAGATACTAGTAAGGAACTCTCCTAGGTGCATATGATCCTGGTGCTTTTACTCAGATTTAGAACTACCCTATCACGTGGTCCCTTGTGGTTGAGAACTGAAGGTTAAAAGTAGTGAACATTTTCTGTTAGTTATCCCTCCCTTTATTTCCCCATTAGGCTAATAGCTTGTACTTAATGCATTCTGCTAGGGACCTTGTTGTAGTTAGGCACCGTTGAGTTGGTTCCAACTCATAGCAACGCTATGTACAACAGAACAAAATGTTGCCTGGTCCTGTGCCGTCCTCACAATCTTTGCTATGTTCCAGTCAACTGTTGCAGCTAGCGTTTCAATCGTCTCTTTGAGGGTCTTGCTCTTTTTCACTAACCCTCTACTTTACCAAGCATGATGTCCTTCTCCAAGGATTGATCCCTTCTGATAATATGTCCAAAGTACGTGAGACAAAGTCTCGCCATCCTCGCTTCTAAGGAGCATTCTGGCTGTACTTCTTTCAAGACAGATTTGTTCGTTCTTCTGGCAGTCTATGGTATATTCAATAGTCTTCACCAACACCGTAATTCAACCTAGTTGCATACATTATGTAAAATACAACAGCCCCAAAAGACAGTTTTTATCCACATTTTACAGATGAGGCTCAGAAGCATAAAGTGACTTGCTTGACGTCACACAGTCAATAAGCAGCAGATTTGGAATTCAAACCAAGGTCTGCCTTAAAGAAATCCCATCTTCTCTCTGTCTCACTCTCTAGCTGTAGCATGCAGCCATAGCTGCGATTTTGTCATCCACGCACATTCAAAACACTACCTTGTACCAAACAATGCTGGCTTCTTGGTCTGATTATTCATCATTCCTCTCACAGTTTTTTTCCACATTTTTCCCCCTGGATTTATTCTCCCTCTTTTGTTTTTCCCCCAACAGGCCTCCCTTTACTCAGTTTTTCTGGTTTTACAGCCTTGCACCCCTATCCAGCGGGCATGGCATGTATTAAACTATTCTGGGTCATCTTGCATTTCCTTACTGCGTTTCCTGTGTGAGTAAGCAATGCACAGCTGAGTTTTCAATGTAGTTCCCACCGATCAGACTCCTATTTTACTTTTCCTGAGTCCATATTTATTCTTGCACCCTGACAACGCCAACTCTCTTTATAGTAGCTTCCTGAAACTCTCCAGTACTCTTTTAAGGTGATAAGAAACTCTTTCAAAGAACCAAGAATTTTGCCATCAATTTGCAGGAAGTTATTTTAAAAAAAAAATCCAATGGAAGATACACACTCAGCTCATGCTTACAATTCATCTATGTGTTATTTTTCCCCATTTTGCTAGTGACGAAACAGAGGCCCAGAATGATTATTCAATTTGCAGCAAGCATATCAGGAAATTAGAAGGGGACCCCAAAATAGCAGCTAGCACCTAAAGTCAAGGCACTATTCCCAAAGGTATTAAAGAGTAACCTCTTACTTACACAATCAGGAGTATATATTTCCAAATGGTTTTTGAAAATAGAAACAGAACTGGAAATATTATTTCAGACCACACACCAAGACTGCTTCTCAAAATGACCTGCATTGGGACTATCTCAACGCCAAAGTAGCCCATCTCGTTAAGCACACAGTCTGTTGAGGACAATGAGTTTGAGGTAGCAATGGCAGTGGTGCTCTTTTTTCCTAAGCTTTGTTGCATTTCTGAAAATACTCTGCTAGCAGAATAAAAACATCATCTCCATGCATGAAACAGTTTAGGCTTCTAGTAATATGAGCAGTACACAACGGCTGGTAAATTGTTCTGTAAAAGGTATTAGAAAAGTTTTGACTTAAGCCAGTACACTTATCTTAAAGGTTGTTGAGAGGTCTCTGTAGGCAGTTATCTTCCTGCTGAGGCCTGAGTTATCTTCCTGAGTCAAGGAGTACGGAAGTCAACAACATTATCTTCCAGGGTTTCTTCATTGTTTGCATCATGCCAGCTTCCATTTTATCAAAGACTTTAACTGGAATTTCTTTTTTAGTCTTCGTTGGATTTTTTATCATCCTCTTGCACAATCAGCAGCAGTTATCCCAGCACGGGAAAGCATGGCCCGTTTTTGAGAAGCCAGAAGAGCAATGTTACGTACCTGTGAGTCCAAGAATTGTTCTCAGCGTAACTCATCACCACTCATGAAGAAACTTAGAAGGAGGTGGAAGGGCATGAATATCCAGGTCAGCTACTTTGAAAATGAAATGGAAAGAGACCAAGTGGGTCAGTGGTGGGAACAGCATGTAAAGACGTTTAAAGACAATATTAATAAAAATATAAACAAATAGTAGTAAACCCCTTTAGGAATCATCAGTGTTCCCCTATCTCAAAACTCTATATAAAGACTCATGGAATGATGGTGAGTACCTAGACTGGGAATCTGGTAGCTTAGTTATGCTACAAGGGCTGTTCTTACCTTTAACTTGACTGCACCTCAGTCATTCACACACAAAGGAGGGGACTGAAGGGATTCGGGAGTCCTTATCATGGAATCCCTGAACGGGCTTTAAGGGTCCACTTTCTAAAATTTGTATGCACACTGTAGTGTCAGACAGGCTTATGTTTTCTCCAAAATGGGATTTTTCCAGTATTTCCTGAGGTTCATGTAAGAGTCTTTGATCCAGAAAATGGCTAAGAACAACAGCACCAAGTCGTCTGTAAAGTCCACCAAAAAAATTTTGATTTCTGGACATATATTTGTTCTGTGTTGTGTTCCCCCCAGTTTTGTGAGAAACTCAGAGTTTCTGGATAATGTGTTAAAAGCCTAGCCCTTGAGATTATTTTATTTTGAAATATTTCCACCTCATTGACTTCTAGTTTGTCTCTTTCTCCATAACCCACAGGTGGATATGTTTTTACTTTACTTTTGTTTTATGCAGTAGAAAATGAAGATGAATCTCAGAATTGGGAGAAAACAAGCCAAAGTCAGCATATGGGGAAGAAAGAAACACAGCTGACCAGGTTTCTGGTTAGATATGCAGCATATCAAAGGATTTGGAATGGAGCTGGTGAAAAGAGAGGTGGGGGGAGGCAAAATGCTGGTGGTTATGCTGGGGTATTTGGAGTTTTCTAGAAGGACCCCCTTACCCCTTCACAGTGCATCCATTTGTGAAGAATGTCACTTGTCTGACATTTTATTGGCTCCCTAGTAAATAACGATTTCTTAGGTATTAGAAGTAATTCCCTCTGAGGACCATACGCATCAGATTACACAGGCTCTATTGTGATTTTAGAAGAACACACTCCCTCTGTTCTGCATCTAGTTCCAGTTGCCCTTGAGTTGATTTCAACTCATGGTGACCCAATGTGTGTCAGAGTATAACTGTGCTCCATAGAATTTCCAATGGCTGATTTTTCAGAGGTGGATCACCAGGCCTTTCTCCTGAGGCTCCTCTAGGTGGACTTGAACCTTCAGCTTCATGGTTAGCAGCCAAGAGTGTTATCTGCCAGGGACATAATCGTCCTGCATAGGAGTCCTTTATGTATATTCATATATTAACATAGCCTGCTCTTCAGGAGTCATGGGTAGCTAGTTCTGTTCACAGATTATCTGCTCTACTTTTATTTTTTGCTTCTGTTTTTTTTTCATTTGCCTGATTTCTATTTCTTCATTTCTTTGAAGCCTCCATACAAAAGGATGAACAAGAGGAGGGAAAGTGGATAATAGCCTACTGGTCCATTTTGATACTTTTCTATCGTTTGAAAAAAGTGTGGTAGGGAGAGGATATTTTAGTTATATATGTCTTTTCTTAGCCTATTACCACAAGAAATCAAAATTATCTTTGTAATGCTGTAATATAGAATTGAAAATTCACCTTTTCTTTGGAAGTCTGAGCAGCTTCAGATGCTGATTTTAAAAAAATATTTAAAATGGAGGAAATTATTTTTATTGGTAATTTATGTTTGATTTTTCTAATTTCTTTAAGCCTAATTTCTACTTATATAATAGAAAATGTGAAAAATACACCAAGTAATAAATATTTCTTAATTAGGTTTTCTGCTCTAGTCTAGGAATGTTCCAGAGGCCCTTCTGTGCTCAATTATAGAGCCTATTTCTCTTATTTATTCTTGAATTGGCACTAGTGGTGTAGTGGTTAAGAGCATGGCTGCTAACCAAAAGGTCAGCAGTTCAAATCCACCAGCTGTTCCTTGGAAGCTCTATGGAACAGTTCTGCTCTGTCCTGTAGGGTCAGAATCAACTCGACAGCAATGAATTTGGTTTTGGGAAAATTATAAAAAGCTCAAGAGAAGGGTTTGCAGAAGTGACTACTAAGCTCCTTGCCAAAAGCAGACTTTCTGCCAGCAATTGTTAAATTAAAGTGTAAGGCATGGTATAGCCTGAGACCCTCAGGAAATGTTGAGTTTATGATTATTCTTTAAGGTCAGAGAAAAGAATAAAAACCACTGAGCAGGGTTTGAAATGGCAATTTCAGTTACACTGGTTAGGAAATGAATCACAGGCAGGTTCTTGAACTCTTCCACGAAAATAGGTCTGATCTTTTAAGTTTGGAATATAAAGGTGATGGGTTAAGAAAAAACAAAAACAAAAACCGTTGACATCAAGTCGATTCTGACTCATAGTGACCCTAAAGGACAGAGTAGAACTGCCCCATAGGGTTTCCAAGGAGCCCCTGGTGGATTCAAACTGCCAACTTTTTGGTTAGCAGCCATACCTCTTAACCACCAGGGTTTCCAGGTGTCATGGATTGAATTATGTCCCCCCAAAAATGCGAGTATCAGTTTGGCTGGGCCATGATTCCTGGTATTGTGTGATTTTCCTATATGTTGTAAATCCTGCCTCTATGACGTTAATGAGGGAAGATGGGTGGCAGTTGTGTTAGTAAGGCAGGACTCAATCTATAAGATTGGATTGTGTCCTGAGGCAATCTCTTGAGATATAAAAGAGAGAAGTAAGCAGAGAGACAGGGAGACCTCACACCATCAAGAAAGCAGTGCCAGGAGAAGAGCGTGTCTTTTGGACCCAGGGTAACTGCGTGGAGAAGCTCCTAGTTCTGGAGGAACACTGATAAGAAGAAGGTCGACAGAGAGAGAAAGCTTTCCCCTGGAGCTGATGCCCTGAATTTGGACTTTTAGCCTACTTTTCTGTGAGGAAGTGAACTTCTCTTTGTTAAAGCCATCCACCTGTGGTATTTCTGTTACAGCAGCACTAGATGACTAAGACACCAGGTGATGGGTAGAATGAGGAAAATGGAAGAGAAACTATAATCTCTAAAAAGTTGCTGGTGACACAGAGGGCTCAGATGGAGACTACCAAAAGGAGAAATGGTCATGTAAAAAGAGAGAAAAAAAGACTACACACACACACACACACACACGTGTGTTGTTAGATGCTGTTGAGTCAGTTCTGACTCATAGCTACCTTCTGCACAACAGAACGACATGCTGCCCAGTTCTGCACCATCCTCAAAATCATTGCTACATTTGAGCCCATTGTTACAGCCACTGTGTCAATCCAACTCATTGAGGGCCTTCCTATTTTTCTCTGACGCTCTACTTTACCACCCATGATGTCCTTCCCCAGGGACTGCTCCCTCCTGATAATATTTGCTAAATAAGTGAAACGAAGTCTCTCCATTGTCGCTTCTAAGGAGCATTCTGGCTGTGTATATGTGTGTGTGTGTGTGTGTGTATGTGTGTGTGTGTGTATAAATATATATATATAATTTTCCCCCAAGTAGAGGGATGGAGAACACATTACCTGGATGAGAGTTTTCTATGAAATTACCCGAACCAAGTAGATTAGAAGCTTGATGACTAATTTCAGGTTCACAGTTTTTAATAGATTTTAATTTTCATAATACTATATTCAAGACAGCTCAATTGAAATCACCCACAATTAAGTCATACCCTCTAATTATGTTTTTTTCTTTTTTTTTTCCTAACTCTAAAAGTCTGCAATTTAGGGACCATTGTAACACAAACAGTAAGGCTAAGTATTTACATTTCACATAGCTAATATCATGCGTCTTTACTAATCCAGTGATATCTCTTGCAGTTAACAAGTTCTAATTTTCTTCCTGTGCCCCTACTCTCCTGGCTCCAGATGCATCAGTAAGAGATGGAGTACATTGTGCAAAACACAAAATAGTATCGTCAAAAGGCAAAGAGAGGCTGGGTAGTTTTTTTCCTACCAACTTGACTGTGAAAGTGGTCATGCTCTCCAAGTATTAAAATGTAAAAGTAGTTACTATCCCATGAGGAAGGACTAGTGGCCAAGGTAAATTTTAACTAAGTCCATATCAGAAAGTGTTTTCTTAAGTGGAAGTTTTCTCCAAAAAAGAGCTAGAAAAATCCATTGACAGAATACTTTGAAGGAGAGGGGCCAAAATATAAAGGAAGCCTGTCTTACCTTCACAGAGAATTGGAATACAGATACCTTTAATAACCCCAGCTTATTTGTGTGATAAAAAAGAAAAACAGATGCTGATTAAATATTTATTTTGTTATTCTAAATGACCTTGTTTGGTGCTTAAAATAGAATTAATTTAAAGAATAAATACTTTCTTCTGTTTGTGTTACAGTATTACACCCAGATCTTCTTCTTTATTCTCACACACATTTGTGATCTGGCATCTTCTACTTGGGTCTAAGGAATTATAAAGAATAAGTTGATTTAGTCATTGTGTCATTGTTAGTGAAACTTCTGTTTGCTCCCTTAAAATTTTACTGCCTTAAGAATGGAATTGATCATTAGTATCAAGTATCCCTCAAGATAAAGTGACATTAGGTAAACACTGGCTTAAATAACCCTCAACATTGGATGGCACAGGGGTATGATAAAACCATTCATAGTATTTATGACTAAGGAACCATGGTGATACAATGGTTAAGTGCTTGGCTGCTAACTGGAAATTCAGCAATTCAAACCCACCTGGTGGTTCAGGGGTAGTGAAGATCTGGTGATCTTTTCCCATAAAGATTACATTCCAAGACACCGTATTGGTTCTACTCTGTCCTATAGGGTCACTATGAGTCTGAATAGACTCAATGGCACACAGCAACAACAATATGTATTACTACTAACATTAGTCGAGGTTTATCTATAAGCCCAGAGCATTTGGTGGGATGTTGAGGCTAGCTATGACTTGAAACAGCAAGTTAAAATGTTAAGAAATAGAAGGTTATTTACTAACTAGATTGTAGATGAGAATTATCTTAGGTCAAAGGAAGGACAGCGCTCACTACAGGGGAAGTCAGCACAACTGGACTAAACCAAAGCCAAGAAGCTTCCTGAATACAATCAAACACTTTGAGGGACAGAGTAGCAGGGGTGGGGGTCTGGGGACCATGATTTCAGGGAACAGCTAGGTCAACTGGCATAAAAAAGCTTATTAAGAGAATATTCTGCATCCTACTTTGGTGAGTGGGCATCTGGGGTCTTAAAAGCTTGCAAGAGGCCATCTAAGATGCATCAATTGGTCCCAACCACCTGGAGTAAAGGAGAATGAAGAACACCAAAGA
>NW_004444010.1:10957440-10967127 GCF_000243295.1 Trichechus manatus latirostris
TGGGAAGGCAGAGAGGGTTAGGAGCTGGTTGAATGGACATGGGGAATCGGGTGGAAAGGAAGAGTGTGCTGTCACAGTATGGGGAGAGCAATTAGAGTCACATAACAGTGTATGTATAACTTTCTGAATGGGAAAAAATAAAAAAAAACCTTAAGAAATATTCTAAATCCATATGTCTCAACTTCAGCCTTATTGAAATTTTGGACTAGATAATTTTTTTTTGCAGTAGGGGGCTGCCTTGTGGGAAGTTTAGCAGCATCCCTGGCCTCCACTCATTAAATACCATAGCACCCAGACAACAAAAAATGTCACTAGACATTGCCAAATACTGCCTTCAGGGCAAAATCACCCAGTTGAGAACCACTGCTTTAAATCATGGCAGAAAAGCAAAATAGAGTACATTGAAATTCTATTTTTCTGTTCTTCTGAAAGTTATTCACACTAACTTCTGAACACCCCATTCTTTGCTTTTATCTCTGAAAATGTGACAAATCTGTGATAACCTGGAATTTTACTGCTTTATTTTTAAGCTATTGGAGAATGGATCCTATAGATTCCTGCCTCCCTACCTCATTCACTGTCCATTTCAAGATGCTCAGCCCTACTCATTTTACCCTGTCTTCACTCTGTACTCTCTCTCTTCCATCTTGTCTCTGAAAACATAGAGGCTGCTTCTTTCTGGGGTCTCCCTACTAGCATGGACTCCACACAAAGCTAGGATTTTTGTGTTCTAGCTCTCCAAAATACCCAAACCCATTGCCATTGAGTTGATTCTAACTCATAGCAACCCTATAGGACAGAGTAGAACTGCCCATAGGGTTTCCAAGGAGCAGCTGGTGGATTTGAACTGCTGACCTTTTTTGGTTAGCAGCTGGGCTCTTAACCACTGCACCACCAGAGCTCCTCTAGCTCTCCAGCTGGAAGGAATTCCATGACTGCTTTGAAAGGATGCTCCTGCAGCTTCTGAGACTAAGCTCTGGAGTGCTAGGGAGAAGCTAGGAAAGGATTCCCACTGTGTGAGCCACCTGAACTCAAAGAAGACAATAGGACTCATTGCTTATTGACCAAACTGGAAGGTTTTTTGCTTCTTTTCCATACGCAAACTTGTACAAGGTCTTAGTTCTGAGCATGCCTGAAGTTAAACAAGTCAATTATAGTCAAAAATATCTCAAGAACAGATTTAAAGTCTTTTTTTTTTTTTTTTTTTTTTATTGAAAAGGCTTTTCATCATTCCTCAGATTACGAGAAGCCTGCCAGGAAAGTTAATACTTTTGAATAGATAATGGGCAAAGAAAAGTAAACTAGGACTCCTCCTTCTTGTTTATCTTGTCATTTCTCTCTTATGTTTACATCAAAAGCTGCCAAGTACAAAGACTAAATCATTACTTGCATGATTAAAAATAAATAAGTAAAGAGCTGGTGTGTTCTGCATTGCAGCTTTTGACCCTGTATATCACTTCAAATGCTCATGGACAGCATGGATTATGACAAAGTACCACATAGTGATGATGGATAATAATAATATAAATATCACTTATTGTTTATTTACTTTATGCCAGAGATCATGCTAAAGCCATATAAAAACCAAACCTGTTGCCATTGAGGCAATTCCGACTCATAGCAACCCTACAAGACAGAGTAGAACTGCCCCCATAGGGTTCCCAAGGAGCGCCTGGTGGATTTGAACTGCCGACCTTTTCGTTAGCAGCCATAGCTCTTAACCACTATGCCACCAGGGTTTCCAAAACCATATATATGTATGTATGTACGTATATACGCATATACATAATCACATGCACTTCTCTATGCAACTCTGTGATTTAGGGTCTATCATTTCATTTTTGAAATAAGGAAACTGAGGCTTAGAGAGGATAACGTCATATATTTTAAATGACAGAATATGAATTCAAGCCCAGTTTTGACTAATCTCAAAACTTTTATTCTTATGTGTATATGCTGCAGCATAAAATTAGTTCCCTAACCTAAGAAAAAAGATAAGGAGGAAGATCTAATCCATTCATTCACCAGACTTATAGTGAACACCAAACATGTTCCAGGTACTCTGCTAGGCACTAAAGCTAGTTGTTTCAGGCCACACCTCAAGCAAAATACGTGCAAGGGTTAAGTCGGGGGCTCCTCACTAAGCCATTTTCATAACTCCTTAAGCATTAACCTGAGTATTTTTGAAGACGGCAATTGGACTTGTGGAAAATGGCTGAGACCAGACCCTGTAACTAAATCGATACACAGGTCACTCTCTATCTTTATAGCCAATAAACTCTAAAGGATGCACAGTGGATTATAATACCAATAAGGTACTGACAAAATTCACTAACAAATTCTAGTTCAGCTTGTACCCCATGTGTTAGTTGGAATATGCTTGGTGCAGTGATTAAAAGCTAGGCTGCTAACCACAAGGTTGACAGTTCAAATCCACCAGTGCTCCCTGGAAACCCTATGGGGCAGTTCTACACTGCCCTATAGGGTTGCCATGAGTAGGAATCAACTCAATGGCAATGGGTTTGGTTTTTTTGGTTGGTATGCTGACTGCATGGGGATGCCTGTTTCCTGCAGAATTCTAAATTCACATTTCTCAGGCCTTGGTTATGCCCTTGTTTAAATACAGTCTTGAAGCACCAGTGTTTGTCAGTGTCTCCAAAAGTCTTTCTCCAGGATTTTCTGTAAATTTTAGCTCTACGTGTCCAGATTTTTCTACCGTGTGCTCTGGGACTTTGCTTGTATAATCTATGGTGGTTGTGCTTTGTTTGGGAGATCAGTCTTTTTATACAGTTAATGCTTCATTTGCTCTTTGTTGTGGGCCTTGGGAACAAGAGCTCTTGCTGCATAGGTTATGAAGTGAGTCGTCTCCATTTGTACAAAGCTAGGAGTCTTCTTAGGTGGTGCAAATGGTTAAGTGCTCAACTATTAGGTTAAAGGTTGGTGGTTTGAACCCACGCAGATGTGCCTCAGAAGACAGGCCTAGTGATCTGCTTCCAAAAGGTCACAACCTTGAAGACCCTAGGGGGCAGTTCTACTCTAACACACTTGAGATCGCCATGAATTGGAATCAACTTGAAGGCAAGTAACAGCAGGAGTCTTCCTAAGCTACACCAAGCACCAATAGCTTAAGATGAAATCGTTTAATTCCTTAAAGCCCTGTACACTGGGAGTTACGCACACATAATATCTCACCCAGAAAAAGAATAATCTTGTCTAAAATGTCAATTATACCTATGTTGAAAAATGTTAGAATCTCTTATTTTCCATATAAATTTTCATAAGAAGAGGCTGAAGTCTGAACATTTAAGAGATTTTCCAAGGCTCCAATAACCCAAACATTTTGTATATTTTGTCTTTAGAGTGTCTTATGGGATTTTTTTAGTGTGTGGGGGAAATATTTATTTTCTTAATTGTCCTTATTTAGCCTATTTTTCCATCCCAGGTGTCTATTCCCTAGGTATACATGAGGGGTGAGGTAGGTGCAAACCAAAATCTCTCTGAGATAGAGAAATAAAAAAGGATATAAAAATATTAATAATATACAACATTAAACAATTAAACAATCCACTAACTAGATAAGCCATGTAAGGGAAACTCACATATTATTGGAATCTTAAGCAGGATCAGAGGGTAAAAGAAACAATATACCTAGATAAGATAAATTTATTTTGGCCTTAGGAACATAGGTCTGTAGAATTATAAGCAAACTCCACTTTAACCAAGCTTCTGATATCTGCATAAACTTTTGATATCTGTGTAAACATTAAAAAACTGTAGTAACAAAAGTGGCAATAGTTTATAAAGTAAATCTCTTACATTTATTTCCCAGTGGCTACTCCAAGCTACAGATTTTAGTTATATGGTGAGGAAAATAAAACACGCTCACTCCTGGGAAAAAAAAAGAAAATTGGTTGCTTTTATGAACCATAGAATTAACACTTCTTGGAAGTCATCTCCTTCCAGCTTTCCAAAAGGTATTGTCTTTCATCTGAGATGGAGAACTGAACATTATCAGCAAGTCAAGTCTACTGTATCTTCAAATGTTTTAAGAAAATCTGTGTCTGTCTGTTCTGATTGCATCTGATACGAAAACCAGGTTAAAGTACAACCATAAAGAGCTTAGGTAACATGCCCCAAATTAAATTTATTATCCATACTCCCTAGCGGAAACCTATTTTGTTGTCTTCACAAATCACTGCAATATCCCTCCTTGGGAACTCCATTGTCATACTGCAGGGGCAGGCTTCTGGTAGCCATCCTCCTGCCATGCAACCTTGCTTCCTGGCCACAATTAGTTGTTCCAAGGGTGAGAACTGGAAAAGGGCCAGAGTCCCTTCAAAAGTAATTTGGAATCCATACCCAGAGAAATATTTATCTGTATGTATCTGTGATTTGTCCACCTGGAGACTATGCTTTCTGACACCTGTACTAGACAATCAAAATATCTTGACTAATGTAGTAATCTCCTAACTGGCCTTCCAGAAAGCAGTCTTTACCCTCTTCACTCCATCCACCACACTGCCCGCCTACCCCTCAAAAGTGGGTTATTCCTATAAAAACATAGGTACATATGTATATATGATTATGTCACTCTACTGCAGAAAATCTTGGGCAACTATTATACATTAAATATAATACAAATCTCATAAAATGGCCTACACACATCTTCATAATTTCATTCCCATATATCCTTTAAGCCCCATGTCCCACCAACACTCTTCTCCCCCCCATCAAATCCTCAAATGACCTACAAAACACAATTTCACAGCCCAATCATGCTGAACATTTCCTACTGTTCAAACATACTATGTTATTTCCCAACTAATTGACTTTATTTATTCACTGCTCCTTCTGCCTGAAATATCCTTTCCCTGTTCTCTTTTTGATAAATTGTTATTCATCCTTCACATCCCAGCTCAAATACTATCTCTCACAGAAGCCTTCCAGGCCACTTGTCTACTTCCCAACAGTGAGACAGGGAGCCTTTTCCTTCTCTGAGAATGTTCTACCAAACCAAGAGACTGAGAGTTCCTGGAAGACAATGATCATACGTTACTTCCCAAAGCCAGTATGTGACCTACTGCCACAAATACAGTGGCACTCAATAAACATATGGCGAACACATATATGAGTATTTGGTGTGTCTCCAGAGTATAAAACAGGGAGCAAGAGGTAGATGTAACACAGAAAAGATTTTCAGAAGAGATATCTAAAAAGGACACTGTTCTAGCTTCCTAGGGCAGCCATAACAAATTACCATAAACTGGGCTATGAATTGGAATCAACTTTATGGCAGTGGGTTTGGTTTGGCTTGGTTTTGGGGTTACTAAAATAACAGAAATTTATTCTCTTTCAGGTCTGGAGGCTAAAGGTGCAAAATCAAGGTGTCAGCAAAGCCATGCTTCCTCTAAAGGCTCTAGGGTAGATCCTGTTCATGCCATTTTTTAGCTTCTGGTATTGCTGGCAATGCTTGGTATTCCTTGACTTATTGAAGGATCACTCCAATCTCTGCCTCTCTGCCTTCTTTGTCACATGGCATTCTCCCAGCATCTGTGACTGTGCCTCTTCGCCTCTTCGTCACTAAGAATACCAGTCGTATTGCATAGGGCTCACCCCACTCATCTTATTTGATTACGTGTCCAAAGACCCTATTCCCAAATGAGGTCACATTCACAGGTATGGGGGTATAGAATGCCAACGTATCTTTTTGGGGAACATGATTTAACCCACAACAAGCACCTTAAGAGATAAAGTCACTTTGTCAGGAAAAGGGATCTGATCCTCAAACATGGGTTGCATTGGTTAAGCAATAAGTTCTTCAAGTTCATATTTGTATTTCTCCAGAAATTACCACTTTACCACATGTATTGCAGGCACTGAAAAAAAAATTTGTAAAGTGAATCAATGTTCTGCCAATCATGATAAAATGATTGTAGGTATTGTAAACAAAAATACGTGAAAATAAGATTTCGTAAGAGTCAAATATATAATCTTGGCTAGAGAGCTTATTGCTATAAATTAAAGAGTTACATTGAAAATGTCCTTCTATCCAGAGACGACTATTTTTTTTCTTTGATATTAACTTGTTTTCATCACAATTTTATGAACAGTGACCACTTAAGTTATTGCAACTTATTTAGATTTTTGTTTGTAATAGTTTTTAATTGATCTCACTAAAATAGATGCATGAATAAGGAAATAATGGTAGTATCAGGGAAAAAAGTTGAATAAAAAATTGCATCTTTCTAAATAAAAGCAACATTAAGGAAGTATTTCAAGACGTGTATGAGTTTATGCCAATAATGAAGGATGGACTTCCATGAAAAGTGCACTTGGCAGGTTTGTGAATTTGGACCAACTTCAGAAATGATCTGTCTAGACTCTTCTGAATGAAGACAACAGAGAATGATTTTTTGGAACAAGGCAATTTGTTGGTGTAGCTTTCCGTGGCCATAAAATCATAGGAAATTTTTACTATTCAGAAAAACCTGTACTAAACAAAAGAGTACTCCATTAGCTTATGGAGGCAGACATACTCTTTGGAAAAGGCAAGTGACAGTCAGTTATAGAATAGGGTTTTCTCCTAGTCTCCTCACTATCAAGTAGCTTGACACTGGAGAAGTCAGGATGCTGTTTATCCCCAGCCATTTTTTACTTCAAATGCATAACGTCTAATTCTTCTAACTCGATAATTTATTAAAATTGAAATGATAGAAATCAGGAAACACTTAAATGTATTTGACACATAATTCTTCACCAAGCTACTCCAAAACTAAAAAAAAAAAAGCCCCGATGCCGTCGAGTAAATTCTGACTCATAGCGACCCTATAGGACAGAGTAGAACTGCCCCCACAGAGTTTCTAAGGAGTGCTGGTGGATTTGAAATTCAGGCCTTTTGGTTAACAACTGAGCTCTTAACCACTGCGCCACCAGGGCTCCAAGGCTACTTCATACCCCACAATAAAATGAGTCGAAATAACTCCTCATGTCTTTTCAATTTGTTTAAAAGTGTGCAAGGGCAGGATCAGCTGCTGCCTTTAGCAGTAATTTTTAAAACATACATCATTGAAACAGAAAATGTGAAAAACAAAAATGTGATCTGACTTCAGACTTCAAAAAAATATCAACCTTAAATATAGATACTCATGTAATCCAGCATCTGGAGATCGCATGATAGAATTTTGCCAAGACCAAGGACTTCTTCATTGCAAATACCTTTTTTCAACAATATAAACAGCAACTATACACATGGACCTGGAAATGCAGAAGACAGCTACCTGGCCAACCAAATGGAAGAGAAACATATTTGTACTCATTCCAAAGAAAGGTGATCCAACAGAATGTGGAAATTTTCAAACAATATCATTAATATCACACATAAGTAAAATTATGCTGAAGATGATTCAAAAACGGTTCCAGCAGTACATTCAACAGGGAACTGCCTGAAATTTAAGCCAGATTCAGAAGAGGACATGAAACAAGGGACATCATTACTATGTCAGATGAATCATGGCTGAAAGCAGAGAATACCAGAAAGATGTTTGCCCGTGTTTTATTGAATATGCCATGGCATTAGACTGTGTGGCTCATAACAAATTATGGACAACATTGCGAAGAATGGGAATTCCAGAACACTTAATTGTGCTTAAATGTGGTCTAATTGTACTTAGACTAAGAGGCAGTTGTTCAAACAGAGCAAGGGGTTACTTCGTGGTTTAAAGTCAGGAAAGGTGTGCATCAAGGTTGTATCCTTTCACCTACTTATTCAATCTGTATGGTGAGCAAATAATCCGAGAAGCTGCACTGTATGAAGAAGAATGTGGCATCAGGATGGAGGAAGACTTAACAAACTGCAATATGCAGATGACACAACCTTGCTTGCTGAAAGTGAAGAGGACGTAAACACTTACTGATAAAGATCAAAGACTATAGCCTTCAGTGTGGATTACACCTCAACATAAAGAAAATAAAAATTCTCACAAGTGGACCAATAAGTAACATCATGATAAATGGAGAAAATATTGAAGTTGTCAAGGATTTCATTTTACTTGGATCCACAATCAATGCCCATGGAAGCAGCAGTCAAGAAATCATATGATGCTTTGCATTAGGCCAATTTGCTGCAAAAGATCTCTTTAAAGTGTTAAGAAGCAAAGATGTCACCTTGAAGACTAAGACGTTCCTGACCCAAGCTATGGTGTTTTCCATCACCTCATATGCATGTGAAAGCTGGGCAATGAATAAGGAAGACTGAAGAATTGATTCCTTTGAATTAATGGTATTGGTGAAGAATGTTGAATATAGCATGGACTGCCAGAAGAATGAACCATCTGACTTGGAAGAAGTACAGCCAAAATGCTCCTTAGAAGCAAGGATGAAAAGACTTCATCTCACATACTTTGGACATGTTGTCAGACGGGACCAGTTGCTGGAGAAGGACGTCATGCTTGCTAGAGTAGAGGGTCAGTGAAAAAGAGGAAGATCCTCAACAAGATGGATTGACACAGTGGCTGCAAAAATGGGCTCAGGTGTAACAACGATTGTGAGGATTGCGCAGCACCGGGCAATGTTTTGTTCTGTTGCACATATGGTTGCTATGATTCGAAATCGACTCAACAGCACCTAACAACAACAACATACAACTCATGTTTTAGGTTGACTTTTTTAATATAGGTACTATACCTCATACAACTGGTGGCTGGGTGACACAAATGGTTAAGTTCTCGACTACTAGCTGAAAGGTTGACAGTTGGAACCCATTTAGAGGTGTCTCAGAAGACAGACCTGATGATCTGTTTCTGAAAGGTCACAGCCTTGAAAACCCTATGGAGCAACTCTACTCTGCACACATGGGGTCACAATGAGTTGGAATCAACTCAATGGCAACTAACAACAATACTCATGCAACCAGATGTTCCCTGTGGTTTATTCAGTTGTGTTAGAAACTTTTACTAAGAAAGTGGGAATAAAATGGAACAAAGTCTACTACTGTTGTTGGTAGGTGCCATCAAGTCAGTTCTAACTCATAGCCACCCTATTTGCAACAGAACGAAACACTGCCTGGTCCTGCACCATCCTCATAATCGTTGTTTTGCTTAAGCCCATTGTTGCAACCACTATGTCAACCCATCTTATTGAGGGTCTTTCTCTTTTTTGCTGACCCTCTATTTTACCAAGCGTGATGTCCTTATCAAGGGACTGGTCCCTCCTGATAACATGTCCAAAGTATGTGAGAAGAAATCTTGCCATCCTTGCTTCTAATGAGCGTTCTGGATGTACTTCCAAAACAGATTTGTTCTTTCTTCTAGTAGTCCACGGTATATTCAGTACTCTTCACCAACATCATGATTCAAAGGCATGAATTCTTCTTTGGTCTTCCTTATTCACTGTCCAGCTTTCACATGCATATGAGGCAATTGAAAACACTATGGCTTGGGTCAGGCACTACTTAGTCCTTAAAGTGACTTCTTTGCTTTTTAACACTTTAAAGAGATCTTTTGAAGCAGATTTTCCCAAAGCAATGCGTCTTTTGATTTCTTTTTTTTTTTTCTTCAGGTGAAGGCTTACAGAACAAATAGTTTCTCATGAAACAGTAGTACACATATTGTTTTATGACACTCATTAACAACCCCACAACATGTCATCCTTCTAACTTCTGAATCTTTTTTTTTGGTGAAAATACACATA